>NC_091140.1:8761968-9100301 GCF_041381155.1 Argopecten irradians | reverse complement strand
ATATGTTTTTATGCAATGAACCAATTATTGTAGATAAACTGCTAACATGAATAATTTACGCTGCGAGTGTCTACATATTGTTGTAAAAATTTGACAATATATGGATTGTTAGTCTTGAACATATTACAGTATCTAATATGCTGGGCATTGCATGTACTATGTCGTATTCAGATTGTAGACACACTGCTGTGTCTAACCTGTTATATATGTTATGTATTGTATACACGTATGTGGTCTTTGTTTAGTCTTACTTGTGTGATAACAATTCCATAAGAATTGGACTTTCACTTCTACTTGATGTGCAACTTTTTGATATAGTACTAATTAACTCCGCTAACATGTATGCTGAAATCGTTTCTGACATATGCTCTTTTTACAAATGATTTGCTAAAGATATAAAAAAAAAAATGTATTTTTCAACAAGAAACAATTCAAAAAGTATATATTCTTATTTTTATAAAGCAAGAGCAGAAAGACATTGATGAAAATGCTGAGTTCATTTTAAGGGTCCACATGTTAACTCATCAGACCCCTTTCAAATTGTTATTTTAATAATTTACTTCCCTACATTTGTGTAACATACATGTTACAATTTTTATGCCTAATCTTTTTTGGACAAATATCAATAATATCTCTATCACAGGCATTAATATTTTACATTTGTGTCAATTGAAGCCAGGATAGAACTGTACAGGCAAAATTGTTTATACATTTTGTAATCTCTGCTCAAGTTGCCTGTGTCACCTCACATCAGAAAACATTAATTTGGATTACATGTAAATGCATAGCAGTATAAAGAAATGATGTATAAGATTCAGTTGACTTATTTGGTGTGATCAGACAACCTGCATTTTTATGTTTCTTTAGTGCAAAATTAGTATATTGCATGTGTCAATCTTAATTTGAGGATTAAGTGCAGAATTTTTATTGATACTGAATCTACTCTGTACTTATACATTGATGCTTACATGCATAGGTATGTATATGGAACAGGTGTCATGATTCTAAAGTGCATTGTATATCTGCAACTACACTACATAAGTTAAACATGATTATCCAAATTGGAACTTTTTTGACGAATTTTAAAAAAGTTAGAACTTTGATCCCCTAAAATTTCAGACATAGATTCCTTGTTTTCATAATGTTTTGTTTACAATTAATATACTATTTTTTTCTAACTGTAGGCAGAGGACGTTTGTATTTGAGAACAATGGATAATTAAATATCAGTTATAGAATATCTTATATTTTGTCATTGACACTTGAATTGTTTATTTCAATTACTTGTAATCAGTTAATTTTCTAAATATCAACAAAAATGTATATTTTTAAGATACAGATATTATCATAGTTATTTGAGTTTATTCTAGTATTTCAATCACAAAATATTTATGTGTATATATTCGTATCAATGCATAGCTTATGTAGAATATATGTGTTTAGTTCTATTGGTATTGAGGGGGGGGGGGTGGGGGGGGGGGGGTACCAATTAATATTTACGATGAGGCTACGGCATATTAGGTACAATGTATGTGTGTATTTTTGGTGTTCAGGAAAATCGCATCGTGTCCGGCATACTTAACGGCATGCACATTGTACATGTGTCACACGTACATATGTAGTAAGTAGATCTACACGTATATCGCTGATACACAAAAACGATTGTTAATTTGGTCCGCAGTGATTATGACAGTGTCATCATACGATGTCTAGTCAATCAATACAACAATTAAGCTACGTTAACAAGCGAGCACCATAGGAAACTAATCGGCGTCGGACACGTGTGCTTCATACATGTAACTTTTTAGAAATGAAAGTCCGGGAAATCCGTTACTATAATAGTTTTATCTGTCGCGGCAAGATTTATTGCTGAATTAATTTATTTTTTGGAATACAGTCAAAGAATTCCTGTAAACATGTTTCTTGACATTTTTGCGTAAGAGTTTAGACGCTTTTTTAACTGCAAAATTGAGGACCATTATCCGTGTGTTTGGTAAAGTCGCCGATCGGTTTGCACAGGTGCTTGTGAACGATCACGTAAGTCGAGGGAATGCTGAGCAATTTTTCCGTGGATGCATCTGTTGATTTATGTAGTCGTTTGTATTGTTATATGGTATTTTATGGAATGATTAAATATGTGTTTTTCTTCAGTATTTTCCCGACTTCATCGTATCAATCAGTTATGCCAGATTGGTGAGAAAAAATGGTTTTAAACTGACAACATATTGCTATGTCTCGCGTAAAACAAATCACACGTACTTTTTAGATGAAATCATTGTTTTTGAAAAACTGTTATGTAGATATTGCAAGATAAATTATAAAAATGGGGGATACTACGTTACGCACTGTAAGAAGTACAAGACATTAATGTCAGTACTTTATGATTAGCCAGGGATTCATATCGGGTCGAGCACTGAATGTTACGCGACGAAAGACGAACGTTAACTTAAATGATACTATTCCGTCACACAGTTTTGTGACTAGTACCAAAAAACTAAAACTGTTTAATAAATGATTTTACCCCTAACAGGTAGAGGTAAGGCGTAGGGGACACTGACCCCAAGTACGTATTTAGTTTTGGGGAGAGAATCTGTCCCTGTCTTCTTCTAAAAATCTCTCCGTCCGGGCAGTGTGCTGTGGGAACACATTAGGACAGGTACCTACTCACTTCAGTCCGTTTTTATTTAGTATTATGTTGACTCTGCTGTGCATTAGTTTTCATTTAAATAACGTTTTATCTTGCACACTTCGCTCACTTAAAGCGTGACATCTTGTTTTGGTATTTATAAGTTTACAAAAGAAAGTGAAAATAAATGCAGAATGGATTATGAGATACACTGTCGTATTTTTGGTTATATTTCGCTAACCATTTCGAAGAAATTTTAACATGCAAAAATAAAATATCAAAAAATAGACATTTCGAGATCTGGTGTTAGAATGCATGGCATTAACTAAAAAAAAAAGCAAAAAGGAACGCAAAAAAAATCAAAAATCCGGTAAACGTTATATTTCGGTACATATTGATTCAGTCATGAAATGTATTTTTATGTGATATATGTTCGGTTACAGAAACGCCAAGACAGTGTTACGGACGAGACAATGAACTCTGAAGATAAACCATCAGGACATCTTCTGGATATAGCGGAAAGTTAAATAGTCTGAATGCTACTGGATATAGCAGAAAGTTAAATAGACTTAATGCTATTGGATATAGCAGAAAGTTAAAAATAGAATGATACTGAATAAAGCTGAAATAGACCATAATTCACTGAATAAATAGCGGAATTTAAATAGCGGTAAATAGACCTAATACTACTGGTTATGGCGGAACATTAAATAGACTGAATGCTACTGAATATAGCGGAAAGTTAAAGATGCTCCACCGCCGGAGTAGCATAAATGATATTCATTATTTGAACAATAATTCGTGTATTATCGTGTATATATATGTCTTATTCACACACAAAAATAATATAAAATAATTAATTTTGCCTTTGGTGCATGCGCTATCAGTACTTCATTCCATATCGGATATAGTGTCACGGATTTTTTTTCGGGATGCAACTATTTATTTTTCATATTTTGAACTTGCAGTTAAATTAGAAGCTCATACTTTTCAATGTTGGTAATGGTGTAAAGTAAGTACCATTTGTAACTGAAGAAAAATAATAAATTGTCTTCTCCTGTTTTTGATAGTGAAAAAATACATCTTTAAATAGACTGAATGCAACTGAATGTAGCGGAAAGTTAAATAGATTTAATACTACTATATATAGATGTATACGTGTTTGTCATTTTCGATGAAACAATAGACGCAGATAGGTATGGTAAACACGTGATTTTATAATCATTTCAATGAGATATTATAATAAAAAAGATATATGTGCCGTCGTTTTTATACCCATGAATTAAGCTTTATCATGTTATTCACCACCTTTGAGAATTGTGATGCTTACAATGCATAGATTTTAACTTTATATTACAATTAAGAACTAAAAATAATTTCCATCAGGGCTGCCAAAAAGCATTATTTAAACAGCTACAGTGCAGTGAAATAAATACATACAGTCAGGCCATGAAGCGGGATGGTGGACTACAGTTTCAATTTCACATTTTTAAGTCTTATTAGTAATTGTAAAGAGATATCTGCAGGTATTTTTCCAATAAGACACGACATAAAAAATAAAGTTTTTACAGTGCATAAATTCAGTAGTGTAACTAGCCCGAGATACTCTGGCCCTGACATCAGACTTACACATACTGACAAATAGCTGAACCAGAAATCTATCTGTCATAATGTCTAAGTCTGTCGTCAGGGCCAGAGTATCTCGGGCTATGTTATAACTAATGTCTACAAGGCATCATACATGTTTTTGTTCATTATTATAATTTTCGCAATTCATCAACATTTCTTGTTTTCGATAGATCACTGGAGAAAAAAAATAACATGTTAAAACTTTCGCCAAATAACTCAAAATGCGTTCATAATTATCAAGAGTATATATATAAGGTTGGTTTTAATCAACAGGATACATGCACTGAGCTGAAAACTGAATTAGAGTGGGTTATGTGTCTCGGGAAATGTGGTATTTTCCATCATTCGTAGGAGAAAAAAATTTGACATCAGATATAACTGCTATAATTATTATTAGCTGTTTTATATCAAAGTAATGTATTAACTCTCTATGTAGCATGACACGAACTTGTGTTATGTAGGTCAAATCTCACCAGCGAAGACCTTGAGATACCATGGTAATAAAATAAGTTTTATCCTATTCCTGTCCTAGAAAAAATACACATGCCCAAGTTATTATCATTTAGAGATATTGTATTACACTTTATCCTGACCTAGTTACGTCAGGCATTTTTATTTTAGGAACGGGCGGACATGTTACATGTTAGAAGGTGAGGAAAGCCTGGAACTCCCGGAATTAAGTTTCCAGATGTGAAGGGCTACAGGTAGAATGTCATCCCGCGGTCACAACTTATGTAATATTGATATATTCTACACGTATTGATTTTACTGCACTTTTTTGTGAAAAATAAGTATTTTGTTGTAATTGCATATTTTTTAAATTCTTTTTCTGGATGTACAAATTTAAAAAAAAGACAAATGCACCCATCTATCCTTGACACATCATCATCGTCATCTCCATGACCACTATCATACTATCATCATCATAATCACTTTTATCTTTATCTTCATCAGGGTTATTATCACCACCATCATCATCATATAACCATCCTCATAATCTTCATCCTTCTCATCATCATATACATATGAAATAAGCATTTTCTTTTTAGTTACAAGTTTTCTCATGTATCAACCATTAAACGCTCATTATAACAGTAAGCATTGGCTTATATGTTGTCCTTTGTATTATCATCCCACAATAACCGAGAAATAAAAACAAAATGGTAGGCAAAAGGGTAAAAATTCTATTGCAATATTTCAAATGATATCATGTTGCCCGATATCAAATAAGCACGTATATCTCCATGAAACTTTTATATTATAAAACCATCATTTCGAACATAATAAAACTGGACCTTAGAAAGACATGGGATTGGGTGAAATATTTCCTCATGCCTGAGGCTGAATGAAAACATCTCTCCATTTTAACAATGCGTATCTCTACCAGAAGCTATGGACATATACAAACCATCTAAAATCAACAAAACGTGATAATAATATCAACCTCACAATTGGCTAAAAGCCTGAAATACAAAGTGATAATATAGTCTTTAACGTATTATTGAACCATGCATTCCGGAAATTTAAACGGTCTTAATTCAGACTTTCAATCGCAAAACGAACAAGATTAATATTGCGATGAGATAATCATGCCGACTTTTCCCCCATCCACATATTTTTTCCGAACACTGGTTAAGGCCATGTCCCCACCAGAGTTCCATAGAAAGTTACTGCTATTAATATACATCATCGGATCACTTCGTGACGGAAATGAATAAACAACCTGTTTTAGTGGTGCAGACGTAAGAATGTTATTTTGTAATAAAAACTCAACAACATTCAAACTGAAATGTGTATATCCTTGTTTGTCTCGGTGTAAAAGTCAATAACAAATGACTATGGATAACCATTGGACATGGTCGGATACGTGTTTGTTATTTATAGGTAAAACATTGTTATATACATGTACAATATGTATGATTTTATATTAAGAATATTTTGTTAAATACATTGCTTTATTTGCTATAATTGTTAAGGATGTTAGAGTTCACCTTTTTTGTTCATTTTTTAAATTTTTACTACAAATGTTGGTATCTAAAATTATTATGTGATATACAACTGGATACACGGTAAGGACTTACTTTGAAAATTGTGATATGATCTTAGATAAAGAAAGTTTAATATTGAAAAAACACACACAATAAAACATAAAAAATTAGAAAATATAGATCTTCTCTGGTCAGGTTTCAGTCTTGTTTTATTCTTGATAAAAAAGTTCGGTGATTTTCAAAAAGAACAACTTTAGCAGACAGCCAAATAAAAACTGTGTGAAACATCATTTGTCTGTTGAATTTTGTTAATTTTGTTATACGGGAATATAAAAAATGACCTATTTGGTTATTATCTTTAAAATAACGTCATTATGTGCCTCAGATGCTTCGTTGAGAGTCGAAATGTCATAATTTTACTTCATAATTTCGCCTTGAATCACCAGTGAGAGGATGGTTAATAGTACCAAGGCTATGTCTGATGTTGACCGTTCACTGTAATAAAAATAGTTAGTATAAAAGTAATCTAAAATAGTAGCAAGGTTATGTCTGATGTTGACCTTTCACTGTAATAAAAATAGTTAGTATAAAAGTAATCTAAAATAGTACCAAGGTTATGTCTGATGTTGACCGTTCACTGTAATAAAAATAGTATAAAAGTAATCTAAAATAGTACCAAGGTTATGTCTGATGTTGACCGTTCACTGTAATAAAAATAGATAGTATAAAAGTAATCTAAAATAGTACCAAGGTTATGTCTGATGTTGACCGTTCACTGTAATAAAAATAGTTAGTATAAAAGTAATCTAAAATAGTACCAAGGTTATGTCTGATGTTGACCTTTCACTGTAATAAAAATAGTTAGTATAAAAGTAATCTAAAATAGAACCAAGGTTATGTCTGATGTTGACCGTTCACTGTAATAAAAATAATTAGTATAAAAGTAATCTAAAATAGAACCAAGGTTATGTCTGATGTTGACCGTTCACTGTAATAAAAATAGTTAGTATAAAAGTAATCTAAAATAGTACCAAGGTTATGTCTGATGTTGACCTTTCACTGTAATAAAAATAGATAGTATAAAAAGTAAACTAAAATAGTACCAAGGTTGTGTCTGATGTTGACCGTTCACTGTAATAAAAATAGTTAGTATAAAAGTAATCTAAAATAGAACCAAGGTTATGTCTGATGTTGACCTTTCACTGTAATAAAAATAGTTAGTATAAAAGTAATCTAAAATAGTACCAAGGTTATGTCTGATGTTGACCTTTCACTGTAATAAAAATAGTTAGTATAAAAGTAATCTAAAATAGTACCAAGGTTATGTCTGATGTTGACCGTTCTCTGTAATAAAAATAGTTCATATAAATGTAAAAATATGTCTGATGTTGACCATTCACTGTAAAAAAAAAAGAAAATAGTTTAGTATAAAAATGTAATCTAAAATAGTAAAAAGGTTATGTCTGATGTTCACTTTTTGAAATAACGTTGAATAAAAATAGTTAGTATAAAAAAGTAATCAATACAACGGTTATGTCTGATGTTGACCTTTCACTGTAATAAAAAATAGTTAGTATAAAAGTAATCTAAAATAGTACCAAGGTTATGTCTTAATGTTGACCCTTTCACTGTAATAAAAATATTTAGTTAGTAATGTAATGTAAAATAGTAAATGAACATTTATTAAGGACAGTCATATTAGCTTGAAGCTATCATCAAGACTGGAAAAACAGTGCGAACAGTACATTACACGGCAATATATAGTTTATTTGTCACTTTAAGTTGCCCGTACATAAATAGATCTATATTATCATTATATTTTGTAATTTTATGTTGATAGATTTGGTACTTTTCCCCTTTCAATATACCGCAGTTGTCGATAAACAAAAGACAGAACTCCCAGTGACAGATCAAGGGAGGAAAACGTACGTACTAAAAAACTATTAACTTTTACTGCGCAATAATATCTCAGATATAGTTCGTCAATACAACCAACACAAAAAACTTTATAAGCGTTATAAGAACTTTCTTTTGCAGTTACCTTCCTTACATTTGATTACAATAATCGATCATTAGCATGAATTACGATAAAATTTAAATAAAACATACACAATATCGAAAAGTCTGTCGCGGAGGAAGACAGCGAAGAAGGCGTTGTTCGTGATTTTCGGGAGACCAGTGTTTCTCGGAGTAATACAAATATCATAGAGTCCCAACTAATCTAAAATATTGTGGGGTTTTATTTTTTCATACTATCAAGGTAGTACCAAGGTTATGTCTGATGTTGACCGTTCACTGTAATAAAAATAGTTAGTATAAAAGTAATCTAAAATAGTACCAAGGTTATGTCTGATGTTGACCGTTCACTGTAATAAAAATAGTTAGTATAAAAGTAATCTAAAATAGTACCAAGGTTATGTCTGATGTTGACCTTTCACTGTAATAAAAATAGTTAGTATAAAAAGTAATCTAAAATAGTACCAAGGTTATGTCTGATGTTGACCTTTCACTGTAATAAAAATAGTTAGTATAAAAGTAATCTAAAATAGTACCAAGGTTATGTCTGATGTTGACCGTTCTCTGTAATAAAAATAGTTAGTATAAAAGTAAATCTAAAATAGTACCAAGGTTATGTCTGATGTTGACCTTTCACTGTAATAAAAATAGTTAGTATAAAAGTAATCTAAAATAGAACCAAGGTTATGTCTGATGTTGACCTTTCACTGTAATAAAAATAGTTAGTATAAAAGTAATCTAAAATAGTACCAAGGTTATGTCTGATGTTGACCTTTCACTGTAATAAAAATAGTTAGTATAAAAGTAATCTAAAATAGTACCAAGGTTATGTCTGATGTTGACCTTTCACTGTAATAAAAATAGTTAGTATAAAAGTAATCTAAAATAGTACCAAGGTTATGTCTGATGTTGACCGTTCACTGTAATAAAAATAGTTAGTATAAAAGTAATCTAAAATAGTACCAAGGTTATGTCTGATGTTGACCGTTCACTGTAATAAAAATAGTTAGTATAAAAGTAATCTAAAATAGTACCAAGGTTATGTCTGATGTTGACCTTTCACTGTAATAAAAATAGTTAGTATAAAAGTAATCTAAAATAGTACCAAGGTTATGTCTGATGTTGACCGTTCACTGTAATAAAAATAGTATAAAAGTAATCTAAAATAGTACCAAGGCTATGTCTGATGTTGACCGTTCACTGTAATGAAAATAGTATAAAAGTAATCTAAAATAGAACCAAGGCTATGTCTGATGTTGACCGTTTACTGTAATAAAAATAGTACCAAGGTTATGTCTGATGTTGACCTTTCACTGTAATAAAAATAATTAGTATAAAAGTAATCTAAAATAGAACCAAGGTTATGTCTGATGTTGACCGTTCACTGTAATGAAAATAGTATAAAAGTAATCTAAAATAGAACCAAGGCTATGTCTGATGTTGACCGTTCACTGTAATAAAAATAGTATAAAAGTAATCTAAAATTGTATTAAGGTTATGTCTGATGTTGACCGTTCACTGTAATAAAAATAGTTAGTATAAAAGTAATCTAAAATAGTACCAAGGTTATGTCTGATGTTGACCATTCACTGTAATAAAAATAGTTAGTATAAAAGTAATCTAAAATAGTACCAAGGTTATGTCTGATGTTGACCATTCACTGTAATAAAAATAGTATAAAAGTAATCTAAAATAGAACCAAGGCTATGTCTGATGTTGACCATTCACTGCAATAAAAATAGTTAGTATAAAAGTAATCTAAAATAGTACCAAGGTTATGTCTGATGTTGACCGTTCACTGTAATAAAAATAGTAGTAAAAAGTAATCTAAAATAGTACCAAGGTTATGTCTGATGTTGACCATTCACTGTAATAAAAATAGTATAAAAGTAATCTAAAATAGTACCAAGGTTATGTCTGATGTTGACCATTCACTGTAATAAAAATAGTATAAAAGTAATCTAAAATAGTACCAAGGTTATGTCTGATGTTGACCGTTCACTGTAATAAAAATAGATAGTATAAAAGTAATCTAAAATAGTACCAAGGTTATGTCTGATGTTGACCTTTCACTGTAATAAAAATAGTTAGTATAAAAGTAATCTAAAACAGTACCAAGGTTATGTCTGATGTTGACCGTTCACTGTAATAAAAATAGTAGTAGTATAAAAGTAATCTAAAATAGTACCAAGGTTATGTCTGATGTTGACCTTTCACTGTAATAAAAATAGTTAGTATAAAAGTAATCTAAAATAGTACCAAGGTTATGTCTGATGTTGACCTTTCACTGTAATAAAAATAGTTAGTATAAAAGTAATCTAAAATAGTACCAAGGTTATGTCTGATGTTGACCGTTCACTGTAATAAAAATAGTATAAAAGTAATCTAAAATAGAACCAAGGCTATGTCTGATGTTGACCGTTCACTGTAATAAAAATAGTATAAAAGTAATCTAAAATAGTACCAAGGTTATGTCTGATGTTGACCTTTCACTGTAATAAAAATAGATAGTATAAAAGTAATCTAAAATAGTACCAAGGTTATGTCTGATGTTGACCTTTCACTGTAATAAAAATAGTTAGTATAAAAGTAATCTAAAATAGAACCAAGGTTATGTCTGATGTTGACCTTTCACTGTAATAAAAATAGTTAGTATAAAAGTAATCTAAAATAGTACCAAGGTTATGTCTGATGTTGACCTTTCACTGTAATAAAAATAGTTAGTATAAAAGTAATCTAAAATAGTACCAAGGTTATGTCTGATGTTGACCTTTCACTGTAATAAAAATAGTTAGTATAAAAGTAATCTAAAATAGTACCAAGGTTATGTCTGATGTTGACCGTTCACTGTAATAAAAATAGTTAGTATAAAGTAATCTAAAATAGTACCAAGGTTATGTCTGATGTTGACCGTTCACTGTAATAAAAATAGTTAGTATAAAAGTAATCTAAAATAGTACCAAGGTTATGTCTGATGTTGACCTTTCACTGTAATAAAAATAGTTAGTATAAAAGTAATCTAAAATAGAACCAAGGTTATGTCTGATGTTGACCGTTCACTGTAATAAAAATAGTTAGTATAAAAGTAATCTAAAATAGTACCAAGGTTATGTCTGATGTTGACCTTTCACTGTAATAAAAATAGTTAGTATAAAAGTAATCTAAAATAGTACCAAGGTTATGTCTGATGTTGACCTTTCACTGTAATAAAAATAGTTAGTATAAAAGTAATCTAAAATAGAACCAAGGTTATGTCTGATGTTGACCTTTCACTGTAATAAAAATAGTTAGTATAAAAGTAATCTAAAATAGTACCAAGGTTATGTCTGATGTTGACCTTTCACTGTAATAAAAATAGTTAGTATAAAAGTAATCTAAAATAGTACCAAGGTTATGTCTGATGTTGACCGTTCACTGTAATAAAAATAGTTAGTATAAAAGTAATCTAAAATAGTACCAAGGTTATGTCTGATGTTGACCGTTCACTGTAATAAAAATAGTTAGTATAAAAGTAATCTAAAACAGTACCAAGGTTATGTCTGATGTTGACCTTTCACTGAAATAAAAATAGATAGTATAAAAGTAATCTAAAATAGAACCAAGGCTATGTCTGATGTTGACCGTTCACTGTAATAAAAATAGTATAAAAGTAATCTAAAATAGTACCAAGGTTATGTCTGATGTTGACCGTTCACTGTAATAAAAATAGTTAGTATAAAAGTAATCTAAAATAGTACCAAGGTTATGTCTGATGTTGACCTTTCACTGTAATAAAAATAGTTAGTATAAAAGTAATCTAAAATAGTACCAAGGTTATGTCTGATGTTGACCGTTCACTGTAATAAAAATAGTTAGTATAAAAGTAATCTAAAATAGTACCAAGGTTATGTCTGATGTTGACCTTTCACTGTAATAAAAATAGTTAGTATAAAAGTAATCTAAAATAGTACCAAGGTTATGTCTGATGTTGACCGTTCACTGTAATAAAAATAGTTAGTATAAAAGTAATCTAAAATAGTACCAAGGTTATGTCTGATGTTGACCTTTCACTAATAAAAATAGTTAGTATAAAAGTAATCTAAAATAGTACCAAGGTTATGTCTGATGTTGACCTTTCACTGTAATAAAAATAGTTAGTATAAAAGTAATCTAAAATAGTACCAAGGTTATGTCTGATGTTGACCTTTCACTAATAAAAATAGTTAGTATAAAAGTAATCTAAAATAGTACCAAGGTTATGTCTGATGTTGACCATTCACTGTAATAAAAATAGTTAGCATAAAAGTAATCTAATATAGTACCAAGGCTATGTCTGATGTTGACCTTTCACTGTAATTAAAATAGTTAGTATAAAAGTAATCTAAAATAGTACCAAGGTTATGTCTGATATTGACCGTTGATAAGTTTTGGGAGAGAGAAATTAAAAATTGCGATCTGAGTTACTGAACTTACATATTAGTTTGAGCGTCCAATACGATTTCATCAGTTATGCTAACTAACACAGTACACAACCTATTCCATCTCACTCGTCACTGTACACATACATACATTTAGTGTGTAGTCTCGTTTCTAGAATTGAGTATATTGTAGCACAAGTAGTGTAGGACGCCTAGTACACTCGCTCAGCCTGACTGCATCATGTCGTCTGCTCTAGAAGATGACCCTCCCGGCTTTGTGGTCGTGGATTATGTATTGTTCGCTTGTGTTATTGCAATTTCCATTGGAATCGGAATATTTCATGCGTGTGTTGGAGGAAAACAGAAAACTGGACTTGAGTATCATTTGGGGAACAGGAACATGAAGACGATCCCTCTCATTCTCTCCATGCTGGTCACCACGCAGTCGTCCATCTTGATGCTTGGTATTCCCGCCGAGACCTATCTGTATGGCGGGGTTGTTTTATTTTCGTCCTTTGGCTTCTTCCTTTCCTACCTGATCGGTGCGAGGTTCGTGGTTCCAATGTTGTATCCACTGAAGTTAACAACCGTTAACGAGGTAAATAAATGCTAACCACATGGCAAATAACAAGTTTATTGATTTGGATGTCTTTTGATTTATACATGCACATGACTCCAGATAATAGAGGAGTTCCGAAAAAAGTGAAGAGAGGTCATGAAATAGAAAGTAGATCTAAGGATATTTATATCTGTTTGATATAATTTTATAAGTATTTATATGTAATAAACTGGTTACGTAACTCGTATCTTGAAATAATTTTGTTAATGTTTTATTTCGAATGTATGCCTGTAGGGTTACAGAATTGAATAGTAATTGAGGAATTACTTGCTATCATCACTATTTCTTTAGATAGCTTTAAATCTTCAATAATAAGGAAACAAAACAATAAAAACAAGTAAAAGAGCAAATCTTTTCATGAAAAAAATCCGTTTCATTGTAACGAGTTCGACATTGTCAATAACGTATGTGACATTTTGAAACCTTTGAGATATCTCAGGATTTATTGTATTGTGCATAACAAGACAATTTATAAAAGGAAATTTAAATTGTACTGCTCTTCATATCATAAGGCTTCAATTTGTTAACAGTGGATTGATTCCACCAAAATAGGCTACTGGACCCCGCTGATAAACTACACTCTTGACCGATGTTCAATCTTTATCCGTCGACACATCTAATGGACACTTATTTCCTATTTAGATGTACACTACAAGAGTTGTAAATCATTGTCTCATTTACATATTGTTGACAGGTAAATACGTGTTACCTTGGACATGAAAGATTGACCTAGTTCTGATTTAATAGGGATTTTTTTTATTTCTGGAACGCTGTTAAATGTTGTGAGATAATGTTAATGTCGGTAAAAAGCATTAATTATGGAAAGAAACAAAGCAGAATATGACACTGCTTAATTTACATCAAGAAAAATACAAAAATAATGGGGCAATTTCTTACCGACATTATCAACACCTATTATTATTTTATTATTAAATTACGAAATCTCATAACCAGATGACGACCTAGTTTTAGTTCAAGACAGTCACAGATCTGTTCGTATGTATATTGTACTGTTTGAAGTTTTTATGTATATAAAACGAAAATATGTTTCCCAATAAGGTTGTTTTATTGTGGTAATCCTTTGTTTGTTAGCCTATGATAAAACAGGTATTATCAAATTGGGTATTGTAAAAAGGGAAAACATGATAAAAACAATAAAATGAGGATAAGGACTGTTGGATGTTAATGACGGGTCACTTTATGATTGTGTGTTATATCAGATAACTTGTGTCAGCATTTGTCTTTTTATGTCAGTATTACCAACTGCGATACAAGGGGAAGGCCGTCAGGCTGTTTATAGCTACATGCATGATACTTTTGAACGTAAGTACAATACTGTAAACACCCGCACACGTAAATAAAAGTTATGGAACTTTCAGTGGTCCGAAATGTAACTTTTTAATATGACCGATAAGGTTTTTATGTTCACTTCAAAAACATATATTATTGTGAAAGCACATGGTGTCAAATTTACTACAAAGAGATCAAAGTGTCACACTTCAAACACATATTATTACAATGCATAACACCATTTAGATAAAATGATTAGATAAATATACTATCATGTATATACATGTATTATATAGATTATACAACTGTCACACAGTTAAGATGACGTTTTGGGTTTTTTCGCTTCGATTCTATCTGTCCTACTTGATGCTAAAATTTATCTGACATGTATTTTCGGACGCTTACCTGGTCAAAATTACATAAAATAAAAAATTGCTGATAATTTCATACATACTTTTCATTTAATTTATTCACTCGCATAGTATACAAAAAACAACATTTACATAGGGGAATTGATTAAAAATAGCTTGAAATTGATTACAGGGTATATACTCGGGTGTCGTGGTGATGGGACAAGCGGTTGCTATGGAAGGAGGTAAGTATTCTGAATTACCAAATATATAGGCCAAATGGTTACTATTGATGTATGACTAGTGGTTACTATGGAATGATATACGCGTTAGATTAACTACACGTAAATAACTATTGGAATTTAACTAAACTTAGATTCAAGGAAGAATAAGGTCAATCATTACGTTCAAAATCATCAGTGTGTCTTCCATTTGATAACATTTATTTTTTTGAATTTTTAATAATTCATATTTATTATCATACTGTATCCAGCTTATTGAAGTACTGTACCCATCCATGTTTGAATTAAATTGACAAAATAACATGTTTCGTTATATGTCTAATGGCAGTGATAACGCCATCAGCATAAATTGAATATGTGAACCATGTGAATATTTTTCAGTAACTCGTATCCCTAAATGGGCCTCCATTCTAGCTGTATCGTCTGCCGCTGTTGTGTATACGTCTATTGTAAGTATACCGGACACTATCAATCCACCTTATCATGCATTTCTGCAGAAGTTTGATTTTTAGGTCATCTGACTCGAAGGGCCAGGATGACCTATTGTCATTGTGCACCGTCGGTCGTCGTGCGCCGTCCGCCGTCCGTAAACTTTTCATTCAAACGGCTTCTTCTCAATAACCGAAAGGCCTAGGGCACTGATATTTGGCTTGTAGCATGCTAGGATGAAGGGCTACCAAGTTTGTTCAAGTGAATGACCTTGACCGTCATTTAAGATCAAAGGAGTCAAACAGGCGAAAATATTTTAACTAAGAAGCCTAGAGAGCTGATATTGAGCATGTGACATGCTTGGACGAATGGCTACCAAGTTTGTTCAAGCGAATGTTTGATTTGTAGCATGGCGGGGATCAAGGGACCTTCATTTATGGTCTAATTCATCAAAAACATCATAATATGAACTTCCTCTAATAAAAGAGTTCTTTTGTATTGCCTTGATTGTTTGTTACTACTATATTTTTCGAGTTATTGTATTGTGCCAATAGTCAGATGACCGTAAAGGCTTATGGGCCTCTTGTATGATAAAACAATTATGTACACACGATATGATATCATATATTGAGGTCAAATTCGATTATGGTTTTGTTTTACTTAAACAGCTTTCTTTAAGTAAAACATATTATTACCTCATTCTTGTTGAGGTAAAATCGTTATTTTCGACGAGTCCGAAAAACTATCAAATTCAATTCTATAAATGGTATTTTGCTTAATATGATATATTCATTTTATTATTTCTGCTCTTGATTCTCAGGTCAAGAATTATGCATTAAATGATAATTAGTATCTTTTAATCTAAATCAATGAGAGTCTACTCAAAATGCCTTATGACTTTACTACAAAGATTTAAGCCCTCGTGGGTAGGTGTAACGCTTGTGACGTCATATTTTGTGAACGAATATGACATTAAATGCACAAAAATGTGGCTTATTACAAAAATTACCTTGTAATATGCAAATATAGAAAAATGCGTTTTGTTTTGACAGGGTGGAATTAAAGCAGTGATCTGGACCGATGTTTTCCAGTGCTTCATTATGTTGTTCGGGATTCTATCGGTTACCATTAAGGTACTTATCTCAAAGAATTATTCGGAATAGTATCAGACAAAATTTATCTCCTACAAATAACTATTCGGAATAGTATCAGACAAAATTTATCTTCTACAAATAACTATTCGGAATAGTATCAGACAAAATTTCTCTAACATAGCTGTTCTGAATAATATAGGCCACGGTTGATGTAAGCAACGGGCTTTCCGGGACACTGGAAACTTTTTTCACAATTTCTCAATTACAACTATCCTATGAGATGTAAGATACAATCGAGGAAACCATAAATTCCAATTTTTCCAACAAAAGTAATAAAGGCCACTGTCGAATAGATAAGCATCTGAAAAATACAATCATCATTTCTTTGAACGACAAAACAATTACAGAAATCATTGAAAAATGTTTATTGTACTTCAAGTTGCTGGTGGTTTAAAAGAACTTTGTAATTGAAATCACAACTGATGATCTTGGTACTTTACTGTATAAACTGCCGATAGCGATAAGCTACCAATGATACAGTTTCACTGGAGCTACAGGAAAAGCAGTAAATGTGTGCAAGTAGGACAGATGTGTATTTTAGGATATGTAGCCTGATACTCCACAGTTGTGATAACGTGATCAGTGTTAATCTAAGTTTAAGGCCATGGGGTGCTGGGCACCGGATCACTTCAGTATTGTGAAGTGCATATGATGAATAATTAGGGAAACCGAGAAAAAAGCAAGAAGATATTGATATGATATTCCTATACACAGCTGATAGTGCACTGCTGTGAATAGGCATTTTATTAATGGAGTTTTGTTTTATTTTTTTCTTCTTAATTTGCTAATGATACATATGTACTTTCCTTTTGAATACTAGGTTACAAGATTGTGAAGACAAATATTGTACTTTACTCCGTATTAAGTAACTGGAACGTTTTAGCAGTACTTTTCTGTTAGACATGCTGGCAACCCATTCTTACATATAATGGAACGTTACAGTGAACATATTTGTTACACAGTAAACCAGAGACATATATCATTTCATATTTAAATCTCTGAGAAGACTAACTTTTTTCACGTCGATATCTTTTTGCGATTTATAATCATATCACTTTACTCTACTTATTCGGATAAGATTAATTATTTCTTGATTTTGCTCTAATTGCTGAAATACGTGAAAATAAACTGGTGTAACAGTGCTATTCATCCACTGTCGCTGTTATGTTGTACAGGGAACCATAGACGCTGGAGGATCGGCCTATGTTTGGGAGGTCAATACAGCTACAGACAGGTTGAATGTATTCAAGTACGTATCTTTATAGGACTGTGTTATCAGAATAGTTACGTCAAGGACGTACAACGATTTGTGGTCGAAATGGTGTTTTCTTCCAAAAAGTACAACGTCCATGCGTCTTTTAGTTGGCTTACATCGTTGAAAAAAGGCTCGTGTGATGAAACCGTGTAACTATGCGAAGATTACAATTTACATGATGAGAATGGATGTTTGGGGTAGCATCCCTGACGTAGGTGCAATACAGGATTACTTGAAATTCTGGATTGATGTAAATTTCTATCATCTGGAAAATTAATCTTTGACGCTTCAATTTAGTCCAGTGCATCGTTAGTCCAATAATCTTTGACCTTGACCTTTTTATGTTGCAGTTTTGATCCAGACCCGTTGGTCCAGTACACGTTTTGGAGTCTTGTGATTGGTGGTACATTTAAACTCTTTTTCGTGGTAGTCAAGCAGAGCGCCATCCAACGGATGAGTTCCTGTCAAACACAAAGGGAGGCAACCAAGTTAGTTTTTCGTTTATTTTTTTTAAATTTGCCATGTTATATGAAATGTATTCTACCACTAGTGCCCCCTCTTTTGTCAGACAATCAAGTATATGTATAATATTAAAGTAGCACACCTTAAAATTCTTCATGTTTTTTGTCGATCTTATCATTTTTTACTTTGCGTTTGTCTTTAAAGTGTGTACCTGTTATCGGGCCCAGCCTTCCTGGTGACCATGAGTCTGGCCTGTGGGGAAGGGTTGGTAGCCTACGCTTACTTCACAGCCAAGGGATGTGACCCTCTGGTATCTAAAACTGCACCTAACCCTAATCAAGTAAGTGCAATCAAATGTCATCTCTTCAAGTCTAGCGGTCGAAGGTAACGGAATAATGTATTCAGATGATGTAAATCTTGTTTAAACCTCTATGTCAGCCTTTTCCCACAAATAACATACTTAAAGTTGACGTCAGCAAAGTCAAGACTGAGTTTGCATCTTTTCTTCATGAATTTTGAAACTGAATACCTGCTTTACATGTATTATAAGTTTTCATTATTTTCAATTTGACACCTGTCTGCATACGGCATATGTCTAGGTTTTAATGGGAATCTATTTAGTTTTCATTATTTTCAATTTGACACCTGTCTGCATACGGCATATGTCTAGGTTTTAATGGGAATCTAGAAAATTAGCATTTCACATGATATAGATGAAGTTCTCCTGTCGTACTGATTAACATCATATATAGATGTTTACTCCATATATATATAGCTCTTGATTGTTCTCTGTATATGCCGTAAATTGATGGTAATATATGTAACGAGGACTAAAATCTGATACTCCCCGATATGCCACATTTTTGCAAACGTAGCCATTGTTGAATGACCTCTTCTTTTTGTTGTGTGGGACTAGGTGTTTTCTCGTTCATACACAGACTTACAAACTCCGATATATTCACATCTAACTGTTACAGTTGTTGCCGCTAATGGTGGTCGACATATTCCGGGATTATCCGGGAATGTCCGGAATGTTTCTGGCGGCCGTCGTATCTGCATCATTAAGGTATATTCAGTTTGATTTTCTAATAATCTGTGTTTGGTTAGTATTTTTCAAAAATATGTATATAAGATGGATGTTGGATGTGTTACCTCACTTTATTTTATTTATTAACATTTAGTGTAGTATTTGATTTTGAAACCCATATCAACTTTAAGAAAACGTTTTGTATTTACTACAAATATTGCAAGCTTCGTGTGAATTAATGCTCCAATTAATCATAGTGTAGTAAACAACTATGTAGTAGAAACTGCATATTTTCAAAAAAGTTGTATGCTTATTATTAGAATATATAATGCTCATATGAAGAAATGTGATTTGATTCCCTTTACTTTATATCTCGTTTATAATAATAAAAGCATTCCTCCCCCAACCCCTTTCGAATATACAAGTGTAACTTATAACAGCACAAAGGATATTTGTCAATACATGTTTCTTGTATTGTATTGAAACTTGTGTCTGTTCACATTTTCTTTGAATTGTAAATGAAGTAGACTCTAGTTTAAACACCATTGTATTCATAATTTAATAACATAATTCAATTGTAGATACCGTTTTATGTAAAGCATATTCTGCGTTTGTCATTTTGTAACTCTTTTATCGGTAATTTGATGTGTGTTTGTTTATGTCTTATAAACTAAAGTGTTGTTACGATAAGACCTCGGTAACTCGAAGTCGACAGGAAATAAGTACAATTTCGATTTGTCTGAGTATTCGAGTTCAGTTTGCATTTATGATTTATGTTTCGGGACCAACATGATACGTCGAGTAGATAGGGGCTTTGAGTTAACGTTGCTCTGTCTTTCCAGTTCTGTATCATCTAGCTTAGCCAGTATGTCTTCCATCACACACGAGGACTTCATCAAGCCGCACTTCCCTCGTCTCTCAGACGCCACCGTTACACGCCTGTCCAAGTGTTCAGGTAAATACTAAACAGCTGCTTATTTTCACGGTTTTTGTTGCGATTTTAACTAAAAATAAATGATTTAATTAGACGGTTTCACGTTCCCGTGACCAAGGGTATAATATGATTCAATTATTTCTCAAAATTTTCGAGTACCACTTTTTCGCATTGACAGAGACGGTATAATGGTAGGGTTTTTTTCAATATGCAATGGTTGAAGATAAGATACTTGTTAAACAAAAGAGTAATGTTCAGAATTGCACTTTATACAGCTGTAAAAGGAATAATAATCCTTCCGTAAGTCATCTTTTGCTGCCGCCTAAACTATTTGTACGTTCTTAGAAAAGTGATTTCCTTACCGATTCGAATCCATCTTCTGATACCTGATATTACTCTTCTTTACAGTGGTTATTTATGGTGCCATTGGTATCAGTATCGCCTTCATGGTGGCGGAGTTTCCGGGATCAGTATTCAAGGTGAGTAAATCATCTACAAAAAAGGGCCTAAAAGTAGTCATGTCTTCCTGATCCTAGTCTACTAATGAGATAGGTGTTAGTCTCAACCACGAGCCCCGTACATCTGTGACCGACATCTGTAATACCACTTACGGATGTCCACACATATTATTCGGTAAAAACGTCTTATGTACTTTTCTTACCATTATCTCACTGCAATGCGTTATCAGCTTTCGTGTAGTCATGAAATGTGTTGGCTATTCACACCCACTTTCTTAAAATGAATTTCTATGCATTATATATTACATTTTAATGATTGAAATGCAAGTTGAATTATTAGATATGCAACCGATTAATTTAGAATATCCATTTCTAGATACTTAAGTACCAATATGCAGATTCTACATAGTAATCCACGTGAATTTCTCATGAATTATTTTTGTCGTGAAAATCATGTGAATTTCATATGATTTTTACAAGATATTCCAAGATATACAACATTACTAGTTGTTGGCATATTTCTAAACTTTGTGTTTCTATCTGCCTCTAGTATGCTGTCGGTATTCGGAGTACCAGTTGTTGTATTTCAATCTGCCTCTATTATTCTGTCGGTATTCGGAGTATTAGTTGTTGGAGTATTTCGCTGTTCTGTATTTTTTATATTACAGGTTTCTCTAGTATGCTGTCGGTATTCGGAGTGCCAGTTGTTGGAGTATTTCTCTATTCTGTATTTTTTATATTACAGGTTGCCTCTAGTATGCTGTCGGTATTCAGAGTACCAGTTGTTGGAGTATTTCTCTATTCCGTATTTTTTTGTATTACAGGTTGCCTAGTATGCTGTCGGTATTCGGAGTACCAGTTGTTGGAGTATTTCTCTATTCTGTATTTTTTAATCACATAATCTGTCTCTAGTATGCTGTCGGTATTCGGAGTACCAGTTGGTATTCGGAGTACCAGTTGTTGGAGTATTTCTCTCTTCTGTATTTTTTAATCACATAATCTGATATCCAATGATTTCGCCCGTGTAAAATTTTTGCATTTGTCACTAGTGTAATACGACCTGCAGCGATTTTCATTGGCCGAAAATTCATTGTTACGTCAGACAGAAACAATAAAATGACGTCAGGAAAAATGACGTGACGTCAGGATTACGAGGACGGGCCAAAATGGCGGCCTCTGCTGGATTTTCGAAAAACATTTTGTCGTTAAATTCTTTGTTATGTAGGTTTTCGTATTTATGTGATAAAAAGTATCTTAAATTTGTGTTAGTTTCATATGAGATCTTATGAAACTCGTCTCGAAGTCTTTTTGCTCGCCTTATTCTGTATTTTTTTTATATTACAGGTTGCATCTAGTATGCTGTCGGTATTCGGAGTACCAGTTGTTGGTGTGTTTCTCTATTCTGTATTTTTTCCGTCCGCCACACCGATCGTAAGTAATTAATCTCAGTCAAAAAGTTATAACTTTGCCTTGAGCTTAGATAGTCATAATAGAATTACGTCGCTTATCCTTATAACTACTGTATATTGAAATTAAGAATATATTCTTCTGAGGTTTCAGTCCCGTTGAAGTCTCGTTTTGACTTTGATCAAAGAAGTTATGAGATTTTTAAATACAATTTATCAATACCTGTAGCAAGTTTCCAGTTGTAAAATTTTCAACAAAGGGCTGAAAATTTTGTAGCTCAAAATTAGCTTAAATCTCTTGTATTTATGGTCAAAACGGCAAAATTCCCATAAAATTCAATATTTTGTCAATTAGGTATCTTTGAATGACAAAAGCTCAAAAACGAGCACACGGACATATTTGTTTTGTCTTCCCTTTTTTATGGTATGAACTCCTATTTCCAAATAAGTATATGAGAAAAAAGTTTAATACAAGAAAATTTTGACTTCTCAGAGGAGTACATCCTTAATACAAAAGGTTATAATACT
Organism: Argopecten irradians; assembly: GCF_041381155.1. Classification (NCBI taxonomy): domain Eukaryota; kingdom Metazoa; phylum Mollusca; class Bivalvia; order Pectinida; family Pectinidae; genus Argopecten; species Argopecten irradians. Next base: position 9,077,492 of record NC_091140.1, on the reverse strand, counting down.
CTATTAAAGGACTAATATTTTATGTTATGAATTAGATGATGTATTCACATATTTATGAATTTTTTTTATCACAATCATTAGAAAATATTCAACCCTAAACAGCAAATATGTTTGCTATGCTATTATACCGTAACCAAACAAATAGCACCACGTTTCACAGTGTCACCTCTCATTTGCATTGGCTGCGGCGGAATAATTTCTCAGTAAATAGTCCTTCGAGAAAGTTTCATTGAGCTGGATTAAACTACAAAGTATTAGGATTAAAGGCCCACTGCCTTTCAGAAACGGTTTTTAATTTTTAAAATGGGAATGTAAAATGAGTCGAATAATTTTGTAGAGTCGCAAGAATTATTAACTAAGTGTTAATACTACATGCATCATCACCTTCTGAACAATTTAATCAAAATAAATAAAATGTTAATTTTCATAACGCGGGTCGTCATATGGTTCCCGCCGTCGTCCTAAATACCGCGCGGTAGATGACTATCACTGCGCCAGACAGCAAAACAGCGAAATGACTCTCCACTGTTTTCATATCTTTCATATATTTTCTGATGTTATTAATGTTTTAAGAAACCTTTATGTTTTGCTCCGGAAAGGTAATGGACCTTTAACGAAGCGGTCGATTTAGAGTAAACTGTTTTTTTTTAATTATATTTTAATAATATAAATCATATTAGATGAAACCTGAAATAGATGTCAATTATATATTGTAAACAAGAACACTTACAAAACCGTGATTTCATAAAGTGAAGAGTTGGTATTGTTCCAGGGGGCTATACTGGGAGGAGTGGTGAGTACGGGTATAATGTTCTGGATAAACCTAGGTAGTGCCTTCAACAAGAGATCCCATCCTAGTCTCCAACCCGCACCTATCGATCAGTGTTGGAACAACACGCTGGTCAACGTCACCACACCCGTAATTAGTGACGTCACGAAGATAAAAGCCAGGTAGAATATATAAACAGTTTGAATCTCATTAACATTTAATTAGCTAATCTGAGAATAGTGAAAATCCAGTTTTATCAACATTCCTTGATTTTAAGGAACATTAAGGAAAGTTCACTAACTTCAGATCTAAACTTTGTTTTTTACTGTAGAGCATTTGAAGTTAAAGAATTCCTTAAAGTTAAAGTGAACAGTAAATACGTGAGAACTTTTGGAAGGCCAATGATCGCAATTAGACTGGTTTTCTTTGCCCGACTATTCACTTTAAGGAATGAGGATGAACCTGGACCCAAAGTTTGGTCATGGTGTTAAACTTGTTGATAACTAGAAGGTCTATGGCATTGAACACACTTTTGCAATAATGGCCACATCAGTAATACGTAAATCTGACTTTGTTGTAGACCGGAGGGTTTGGAAGCTTTGTATTCTCTCTCTAACCACTGGTTTGATGCATTAGGACTCCTCTGTTTGTTACTTGTAGCCATTACAGTGAGTTTTATAGTAGGTGAGTATGCTGGAACAACATCAAGGTAAAATGTTTGTCAAATCTTGTATTTTCTAATAAATATCACATGACTATTAGGTATATTTATCAGTCCATCAAATACATAAAATGTATGACAACATCCATTTTCATTTAGTTGGCTTGCCCCTGTGGTCAGAAAGCGCAGGTAATTTTGGATTAAAATATTGCGTTCTACTATAAAGACATCGTTTATATGCTTTTGCATGGTATGTGTGTGATTACGGATTATCGGAGGACTGACGCGTGACTATGACTCTAAGAAAAAAGGGTATACTTTTGTGAAAAGAATACCTTTATTCGAGGCGGGGGTAAACATTCCAATATGGCGACTGTCGTCCTGTTTTCTGTTTTATAATTAAATATCTCGATTTTTTTTCAAACCCGTATTTTATGAAAAACAAAAAACTGGACTGTTAGGTATAGTCACCTATTCAGTTTTGGGGAGAGAAAATGTCCTTGTAGTAACTGAGAATTATTTACAATGTTTTGTAGGACGGTCGCAATATACGTCCCGGCCTATGTAGCCTCGCAATATTGTAGCTCAAAAGACTTTTAGACAGAAAATGGTGTCGTCTTTAGAGCTACAATTGGTGCCTATTACTGCTAATGGAGCAAAGCAATGATTATACAAACCATTTTAAAACGTTTCTTTGCATTTTATCGTACTTTTTTGATGTCGCTTACCTACAAGGGAATAGAACTGAGCTATATAAAATATCAAATTCTCATCGATCATTATGTTTTTACATAGTACATATGAAGATCTTTCTGAAGGAAATTTATACGGCAAGTCCACAAGTTGTGAATTTAACGTCTTGTGAGCGGTACGGTATATATCAAGAATGGTAGTTATGTTTGTTTCCGACAAAAATAATATATAAATGCATGTATACGCTTAAAATAATTAGAAACCTACAAAAAAGTGAAGAAAACTGTGCCCGAGTGAATTTCGGAGGCAGTGCTCCACTACGACACATAGGGACCAATTCGTACCCGGCCGAAAGGTATAGTAGGCCGGGTACGTATATTTAAAACGACACCATTTTCTGTCTAAAAGTCTTTTGAGCTACAATATTGCAGCTAGAGTACACGGACAGTCGTTACCTATTCAGTTTTGGAGAGAAACATGTCCTTGTAGTATCTGAGAACTATTTACAATGTTACAGCTCGTAGGTAGCTAGAGGACACGGACAGCCGTTACCTGTTCAGTTTTGGAGAGAGAACATGTCCTTATAGTAACTGAGAACTATTTACAATGTTACAGGCCGTAGGAAGCTAGAGGACACGGACAGCCAATACCTGTTCAGTTTTGGAGAGAGAACATGTCCTTGTTTACCGGTTTCTGTAAGGCGTGTCGTCTGCTGTGGGGACAACATAGAAAATAAGGTAAGTATGTACAAGATATCGATTGCGTTGATTTAAAATTAGCTTTCTAATTACAAATCGAGTTTTACTTGGCATTATCGTTAATAATCACATGAAAATACCGCTTCGTTTGATAAACTGTTGACTATGTCTCGGACATCATCAACATCGTTGTTTTTTTAACCCAGCTTATTTCATGTGTCCAAATAAAAGTCTTTTGATAACGATTCGTAAAAGATAACGTAGCTCAATCCGACGAACTCCAATGGCTGTGACCACCAGCAGAAAATTTAACTTCTGTTTACCTGATAAACAATGTAAAGTCGCACAATAAAGATCTTTTTGTACCAGTGTCCTAGGCTCGGTTATAACCGGAACAAGGACGTTAAGCCCCATCAATCAATCAATCATTTTGTGCCATCACAATGACACTGACATCGCCGATTTCACGTTCCTTTTAAATCATTGTCATTATCCATGTTTTAGATCGATGTTGTTCCTAATATTTCTAAAATCAATTTATTTTAGGTGCGCTGATAACTTTCTAGAATATCACTTTAGATAACTTGTGTACAACGGAGTCACTATGCAGTCGCTAAAGTTAAAATATATTTCATTTATTTCCTTTCAGAGACGTCAGGAGATTATATACACGAAGACGCTACCAGAGACTGAAAGTGTATCGGCAAACAAAGACAGTATTTCAGAAAACACAAATGTTTGATAGATATTTCGATAATAGTGTACAAAGTTCAAAATTCTACTGCTTTAGCACGGTTTTCTTTGTGTCTGTTGTATGACGTTTTATAGTTGTATCTAGACAACAGCCTGTAAATGATTTTGTTTTTCCTGGGAGAAACCTCCTGAGGATCAGACTCGTCCTACAATATTTTATATGTGGCAGCATATCTGAATAGTGTATTTGCGAGGAAGCATGCGATGTTGCCAAAAATCTCTAAATACTCCCTTTGGGTTTGACTTGTTTGAAGATCAGGAATACTAATACGACCTGATGTCTTAAGGATGTACACCTCTGAGAAGTCAAAATTTTCTTGTATTAAACTTTTTTTCTCATGCAGATTTTTGGAAATAGGAGTTCATACCATACAAGAAAGTGGAAGAAAAAACATATGTCGGTGTTCTTGTTTTTGAGCTATTGTCACTCAAAGATACCGAGTTGACAAAATTCTTAGATTTTTGGGGATTTTTGCCGTTTAGACCATATACACAAGAGTTTTAAAGCCATAATTTCCTAATGCGATGTTTGATATGTATGTAAGTTTGAAGAATTTATTTTTTGGGGATTTTTGCCGTTTTGACCATATACACAAGAGTTTAAAGCCATAATTTCCTAATGCGATGTTTGATATGTATGTAAGTTTGAAGAATTTATTTTCCTGTAGTCTTCTTTAAAAATATACAAATTTTGATTGATAAGACTCATATTTTTTCTCATAATATCAACATATGCTACCCCTACCCCTTAATTTTGAGCTACAAAATACACCATTTTCAGCCATTTTTGCCAAATTTAACCCTTTATAGAAACGTTGTGGTATCAAACTTTTGTTAATATTTTGCATATCAATAGGGAATGGGTTGTTATTTCTAAATTATGCAGAAAAATGGGGGTCAGTGTGCTTACTTCTTGCCCCATTTTCATTTTTGTGTAATTTTTCAGTATTTTAGAGTTAAAAAAAAAAAGTGCTCAAATTACCATAAAATATAAAAATAAAGTGACAAAAGCTTATCACTTCACGCAATAATGCTCAATATTTTAATAACCACGAACCTAGTAAAGATTAACAGTAAAAATTAGCTCGATACAGCTAAAAATGCTGATGCAGTGATGATTTAAGTAAAAACAATTTCAGTAAAAAATGGTTAAACTATGGCTCTACTCAAAGAGGAAAAAGACACTATTTCAAAATGGCCGCCAGATGGGCCATTTCTTAAAATCCATGTATAAAATAATCTACTGAAAATAGAAATGCAATTTTTTGACAAAATTTGCATCTGGCAACTTACTACAGATATTGATAAAATATATTTGAAAATCTCATAACTTCTTTGATCTTTGTCGAAACGAGACTTAAACGGGACTGAAACCTCAGAAGAATACATCCTTAACTCAATCATCGCACTCCGCGTTAGTAAAGAGGTGTAACACATATAGTATCTCGGATTTGGAAGGTGTTCTTTAGCCCATATAAATCCTATTGGTAGTATATACATGTACTAGGCATTAAGCAGATATAAATAAATGGTCTACAGTGGCTGGAAACGAAACTCAATGCTACACTATTGAGTTGCAACGTTTTTTTTTATATTTTGTTGTAAATAGTTGCGTCCGTGGACATGTATTCAAGTTCATTACCGGTCAAGAAAATTTTTATCCTAGAACTGAGAAACAACATGTTTTAATAGAATGCTATTGTTTTATGTTTACTATGCATCGACAAGATATAATATTATTCAGGTGTAAAACGAACATTTTAAAATGTAAGAAAAGAAGTTTAGTAGTTTCACGGCTATATCCAAGCATTTACTCAAAGAATTCAAGAATTTATTTAATTTTATGCTATAACTTAAATATTTAAAAGATGTTATATTTATATATACGTTTGTTATTTTTGACGGCTCCCTTGACTCTGGGCCTTAAAAGTGTTCTATACTAAATAATATGGACACATACTAATTAATAAAGACACGCAATATTATTCACAACAAACAGTTTATTTGGGAATGTTTGATTTTATCCAAAAACAAAACATAGACTACACTTACAAAATCACTACCACAGTATTCACAATCAAGCAAATAAAAGTCGAAACATCGTGTGTAAAACCAGACGTATATTGAACATCAATCTAACACGTAACACTGACCGCTTCCAATACAGAGAAAATGGAACCATTGATAACGCCAATAGTCCTGTTTATATTTAAAGTGTAAAATGGGTAGGTGATAGTAGACCTTACTTCTGATAGCACTATGTACAATACCGTGATGGCGACACATGAAGTCACTGGTGTCAGTTTACACACGACAATATCATCGCGAACTCTAGTACGTTCAACAATAAAAACAATCCCTACTCCGTGTTACGTATTAAGTACAAATATTGACACAATGCATTAAATCTGAATAAAATAAAAATCACCGCCAGTATTAAAACTTTTTTAAAAATACTAACACACCTCCATATACACGTGTTTTACTAATATAAAATTGGACATCAAATATTCGGAAGGAAACGTCGATAAGCGCTCTCTGCTTCCATGCACTTCAGACAAACATTTAAGTTGGCAAGAAGTGTGACCGTGAGTACGTGGTATGGTGTTAAATAAACACAATATGGATTATGTCCAAGGTGTATTGCACTTTGTTACCTAAACACGCTAAAACAACAAATATAAGCTAAAACAATTGTAGAACCAGTAATTACATTATATAGTAATCAATACTGTAGATTGTAAATCGAGTAAAATGCACTTCATGAACACAACAAAAGCGATAGCTTCACAAGATACAAAATCATGACATATATCACAAAATTCCCTGTGTGGGTCATAAACAACATATATTAAGACGAGATCATTTGTGCATTGTCTAGAGTCATCACAATGCGATAGCATTATAGTCTGTTGTAGGAGTCCATGTGACGTTGATTTGTTGACGTCAAGCAATTACATGTACTTGAATAAAGAATTTGATATCGTACAATGGAGATATGTCGTATTATTAAAAGGAATACGAACATAGATAGATTCCACGATAAAAATATATCAATCAAAATAAGACAGATTTGATTAAAATATAATTTGATTATACAAGTAATCAAAACGTATAACGTTCTTGATATTTAAAGCGTTTTCTTAAAAAGGATCAAGGGTTCATCTACAATATGCACCAAGTGTGACACAAAACAATAAAATCAATATAAAATCACATTCATTAGCATCCGTAGTGATAATAAGGAAACAGAAAGCAAGCCGTTAGTAAGATGGGAAGGGAGATAACTGGACCACAAGCGGCAATAAGTCCTAACACAGCTATTTACATCGGAGATACGCATTCATCTCCCCAAACAAGACCACACACGTCAGCAATGCTATAGACTAGAACAATATCAATCCAAGTCGACGACTTTTCAAATCACAATTAACATATGGGTTATCGTCATAACCAAGCCACATGTGGATAATCGTCATAACCAAGCCACCACATGTGGGTTATCTTCATAACCAAGTCACCACATGTGGGTTATCGTCATAACCAAGCCACCACATGTGGGTTATCGTCATCACCAAGATCCAACCGTCACCACATGTGGGTTATCGTCATCACGAGTCACTACATCTGGGTTATCGTCATAACAATACCACCACATGTGGGTTATAGTCATCACACACCATGTGGGTATCGTCATCACAAGTCACCACATGTGGGTATCGTCATCACCAAGTCACCACATGTGGGTTATCGTCATCACCAAGTCACCACATGTGGGTTATCGTCATCACCAAGTCACCACATGTGGGTTATCGTCATCACCAAGTCACCACATGTGGGTTATCGTCATCACCAAGTCACCACATGTGGGTTATCTTCATCACCAATTCACCACATGATATGATATCACACCAAATTTGCCGCAAGGGACATCTCTTTCCTCCAATGGAATATTATAACTTATATTCGATGTCACACACGTTACACCCAATAGTCCACACCAAACCAGCAGTAATCTTTAGGCTGTCATCTCAACTAAAACACTTAAATACTAATTAATATAATAATTGACCATAGCAAGAATCTCAGAAAACCAATGCGCGAGAAGATTTCAATCCAATCAACAATTACCTACATATGATTACCAGTCACCCAATCAACACAACACACTCACCATCCAATCAACAAACGACAAGGCGTATGCATGAGACATCAAATTATTCAATAGAAATCAAACAATATATAATACCGTCCTGTCTAAAATCATAACAAATAAGTAAGAGACATTTCTACCACATATGCTTGCTCACCTTATACGCTCATACATTTCCAAAAATGCAAATCAGTTTAAATAACGAAATAAGCAACAGAAAACCTGAAATAAAATAAGTTTTCTCTAAAAATTGATTTTTCTGATCCTTCATATATCAAGCAAGAAGTATACATAGAAGTGTGAGCGGTTAATGTCCCATCAGGGTAACATTTACAGAGAATAGCACCTTCAGTAAGCGGCAAAGTGAGTGTGAAACCTCGAGGGAGATGAGGATAATTCAGGAATACATTTATAGTGACTCAGCAACATCTAATCAAGCATCTTTTCATTCCGTGCGAGTAAATCGTGAAACATCTTTATTTTCAAGAATCAAATGCTAGTATACCCTGGAAGACATGATGCAATGACATTTTGAAAACAGAAAGTGTAATTATTTTTAACCGTAAAAGCACTGTGGTTTAACTAGATTCTATATAACCGGAGTATTTCCATCTATTTATACCCATAAGATATTAAAATAGAATAAATAAATATGGCTAGCTGCCTGTGTGTTCTATAGAAGTAAAATTAAAAACTTAATGGAGTATAATAGGTGAAGCAGATTATATAAACCAGCAGAAAGGCATTATAATTCCTCAACGTTCACCCGTATTACACATACACCTCACATGGCTCGCTCTACAACATATACACCAAATCAATAACCCCAAACCCTGCTCTCTTCACTATTCGAACATCCATAAGTACTATTTTAGACATAGACAATACATGTTCCTGTATTCCTTTCGTCAACTATATTAGGTATTAAAGGGTTTACTAAAATATGATGAAAAGCAAGACACGTGTTAGAGAAAGAAGAAGGTAATTCTAAAATACAACCGTTTAATGGTAATTTTGGATGTTAACCCGATTAAAATATTAACCACAAAATGTTCATACCACGATGTTCATTTATGTTCATAAATGTTAAATCAAACATAAAATCACAAAAAGAGACAAAAGGTTATGGCGAAATGGTTTACTTAAATGGTGGATGGTTCAACTACTAGGGAAACAGATGATCTGAAATGGAAATCTGGTTTAATACTCGGAGAAACATGGTGATGTGAGCCTGGTTGGCAACATGTTTTAAACAATGTAATGTGATGGGACTTATTCTGATCCTGATTTATAATTGATGAAGTGATCGTAGAATGAGTGAATGGCTTCACGGTTTATCAGGAATCGCCTGTATAACGCCTTTCTGCAGGAGAGGTCCGTTTTCGTCCCTCAGAAGGGCCGGCCACACCAGATAGTCCGTCTTGTGTCCGGGGTGGGAGTAGAAACCGAACTTAGATGTATCAGCATCCGACCCGTGTCTCACTTTGAACTGAAGGTACATTGGAGGCTGTTGAACCACCATCTCCCAGCTTAGCTCCAAACATTTCCGGATGTACGACTTAATCTCGGTTACTTCTCGTTCATGAACGTTACGCAAGTGACGAGATTTCTCAAAGTCCAGCTGACCGAGAAAATCCTGAAATAGAAAGTTTATAATCATGTATGTCTCGAAGTTAAATAAATCAAACTTTACTTTTTCTCTCTCCTTCCATCTAATACCAACGCATAAAAAATAATTTCCATTATCCAATAGAACAATTTTCACACATCTCTTTTCAAATGAAACAATATGATGGATACAAAATTATGAACCAATGATGAAAGTGACATTGTTGAAAAGTTTGTCTTCGTGGCCGAAACGATGGTTAAGCTTCTTAGTAACTTTATAAGATTCTCAGAAACTGTGGTTAGGTTAGAAATCTCCGAAACTCATTAGGATTATAATTTAGCAATGTGAGGATCATGAATTTATGTAAAGCGAACAGGGTAATAATCGTACATCGTAAAGGTGGTCCACGAACTCCTTGCTGGGTTTACGTCGGTACTCCGAGATGAGATCCCGTAGTACGGCAGGCACAGAGTCAGGGGGAGGCAGTTTCTGTAACCAAGGAAACAGGCTTATTGGTATCAATATTTTTCAGATACTGAAGTGAAATACACAAACAATGTCTATATTTATTTGTCGGTAATTCGGTGGCATAGTGTCGCATATTTCGCTAATGTTAGCCTAAACATGAGGTAATTCTGGATTAATTAAATAAATTCACATTCTCCCCGAAATCAAACAAGTGTTAAGTAATATTAATCATGAGTTGTCGTGTGGTACTGTATTGATACTCACGGCTGTGGATGTCCTCCTGGACAGCCCCCCACGGACCTGAGCAGCTGTCGGGTTACACAGTAGTGACCAAACCATGTCTATCTGCTGGCGGGCTATACGGCGGCAGTGCAGGTACACCTCCTGTACAATAAATGTATACATTAATACAAAATAAAAAGACACATCCCTGCTTAATATGACAGCATTCAAAATGAATAATATGACAGCATTCAAAATGAAAATGCAAATAAATCTCAGATCCTTGCAAGTCAAAATATGCCGGGACAGGCAGTGGGTCTCACGTAATCAAATCCGAACATTAAAAGTATGTACCAATAATCGGGGAAAAATTTCCAAAATTATCTTTGTATATATGAATTATTTATTCTATGTATATAAATTCTATCACTAGTTTCAGAGCTATTTTGTTTCTATGTGTATGGTTTTATGAAGAATGATATCATTGTTGGCCTTTTAAAGTTTAATGAAAGATTTGTAAAACCATTCTATACAGCACGATTTTGTGGAGTTTTTTCCCCACTACAATCACATAGGGTTCACATAATCTTAAAAAAAATGGAAAATGGTCGGGATACACCTTAAAACAATTCATATATTTAACACATCCTCTTATAAACAAAACAAAATTTCCTACACAATAATACCTCCTTGTGAAAATAGACCCAGCACAGAAAGCAACGACTGTAATATTCAACACAAATAGACTCACCATAGAAAACAACTTATGTATTCAACACAAATAGACCTAGCACAACACAAATAGACCTAGCACAGAAAACAACTTAGGTATTCAACACAAATAGATCCAGCACAGAAAACAACTGATGTATTCAACACAAATAGACCCATCACAGAAAAATTGTGTATTCAACACAAATAGACCCAGCATAGAAAACAACTTGTGTATTCAACACAAATAGACCTAGCACAGAAAACAACTTGTGTATTCAACACAAATAGACCCAGCACAGAAAACAACTTATGTATTCAACACAAATAGACCCAGCACAGAAAACAACTTATGTATTCAACACAAATAGACCCAGCACAGAAAACAACTGATATATTCAACACAAATAGACCCAGCACAGAAAACAACTGATATATTCAACACAAATAGACCCAGCACAGAAAACAACTTGTGTATTCAACACAAATAGACCCAACACAGAAAACAACTTGTGAATTCAACACAAATAGACCCAGCACAAAAACAACAACTCATGTATTCAACACTATCATCTTAATACAAAACACGCGTCCCTTGTAATAGTTTGTCTTTCCCAGTTCAAACAGTCACTTTTTTCTGGTAAATGGGACTGGTATAAGAAGTGAGCTTCATAAAGGTAAATAGAACATAAAATGTCCAATCACCTTACAACCAAACGTTGCGATATTCCAATTCCAATAAAAATATGTCTTTGGCATTACTTGTTAGATATTTGGCACCAGAACAAGCTTGGCAGCTAATTGTGTCCAATTCAACATGACCTATTGTATTTCTATTAGAATTAGAAACACTGTGCATGTAAATGGGAACTCCGTATACCTGTATCCTGACGAAGCCTTCAGGCGTGACAGCCAGACCAAGCGTGGGGAATCCCACATGGCCTATATATTACATAAGAGCCTTAAAAAGAGGTACCAATCGATGGGAAGTCTAGTTATAAATGTCATGCTAGCTAGCAGTCTTACAAACATTAATGTGCTATCGTCTGTTCTATACATAACATGAACTTACAGCTGTTCAACTCTATTGCTGGCCATCAAAATACAAGTTGCACTTCAAGATTCGAGAAAGGATTATAGATCGAGTTTGAGGGTTACTAATACCAACTCATTTGTGGATTATAGATCGAGTTTGAGAGTTACTAATACCAACTCATTTGTGGATTATAGATCCAGTTTTAGAGTTACTAATACCAACTCATTTGTGGATTATAGATCCAGTTTTAGAGTTACTAATACCAACTCATTTGTGGATTATAGATCCAGTTTTAGAGTTACTAATACCAACTCATTTGTGGATTATAGATCCAGTTTTGAGAGTTACTAATACCAACTCATTTGTGGATTATAGATCCAGTTTTAGAGTTACTAATACCAACTCATTTGTGGATTATAGATCCAGTTTTAGAGTTACTAATACCAACTCATTTGTGGATTATAGATCCAGTTTTAGAGTTACTAATACCAACTCATTTGTGGATTATAGATCCAGTTTTAGAGTTACTAATACCAACTCATTTGTGGATTATAGATCCAGTTTTGAGAGTTACTAATACCAACTCATTTGTGGATTATAGATCCAGTTTTGAGAGTTACTAATACCAACTCATTTGTGGATTTTGTTACAGCAGATCCCACTATCGATAAAGATTCCTTCAGATGGGCTTTAAGAGCATCATCAAGTACTTGGAGCTTTAATTCACATTCATGAACGGCTGACAACATTCTCGTGTAGCGTGTAAAATTAATGTCATCATTTCTTCAGTCTACAGTGTTTCATTTCATTTACACGTACGCTAGCATTAATATCCTCGGCATATACATTACTGCCTTATATCTATCCCTTTCATTTACACATACGCTAGCAATTTAACCATCCATAGTTACATGGCAGCATCAAATAAAGTCATTGTCTTACAAATGTTACATTTATTTCCATCTACATGTATCATCAGCTGACATGACCATCATCATCATGTATAAAATAGCATAAACTATCGACAACATCTTATAACAGATTACTTATTTTACATTCACTATCAATTAGCAATGTCATCATCCCCAGAATTGTACAATAGTATAACTAACTATACGTGCTACATTATCGTTTACCTGTTCAGTGACAACACAGCTAAACAGATGACATTAGGTGGGATCCATTCCTAGGATGTAAATACGTGTCCATTATGCTGGCGTATTTATTTTAACTTACAGTTTGTGTATATATTAGTTACATTATGTGTTATAACACAATCGACATTTAAAAAAACCCCAACGTATTACTTTAAAACGATCCAGCAATTTAAAAAGTTCCAAGAACAAAATGTGAGCTAAAACAATTAGGAAAGCAGTAAACATGAACTGAAAGGACGGCCAAAAATTGCAAGCAACACCACAACAACAAAGAAAGTGAAACAAACGGATATTATAAACGCACATTAACAATGGTTACCCAAACAACAAATACAATCTGAATTGTTGTAGATAATATTAGCAGTTTTCTGTAGGACCAGTTATCTGGTGTTTTGTGAGTAAAGACAATGACTGACCGTGCAGAAGTCCATGAGGATCTGGAGAGCCTTTTTCTCGTCCCTTTTGAATGTTGTTGTGAGCTTGTCGAAGGCATTGGCCCATTTATCGCAGTACAACTCCTTGTGGAATCTCTCTGAAATGGCCACTGGTACATCCTCGTCCACATTCATTGTGACGAGGTTGACATCCTCCCTCTCTATTACCTCATCCGCTGTAACACTCCGGTACCTGTAAATACAACATTTAAACCAAGTTATTTCATAATCATTTTATATAATTTTATGGGTCTTCGAAATTTCAAGCGTTTATTCAATTTTTGTATGTTACATTACGATTGCATTTGTAATTATCTTATTGGCTGCTTAATTTACCTAAAGTTCAATTGTTTGACAACCGTTTTCTTTCCTTCTTTTATTTTATTATCATTATTGTTTTAAAATCACATTTCAAAGGAAAAGTTCCATGTCACAGAAATTATTTTGCTTTCACGAAAGGGTAAATTTTAAAGTCGAGAATATGTACACATATATCAATCAAACAAACTATAGTAATGCCAAAATAAAGAGATAAAAAAACAGCTCAAAAACAGCATTATAAAGCAAACAAATTGTATACTATGTATCTATATATTGGCTATCAATGTGTATCAATTTGATCGGACTGGTCTACAGACACGGATCCTCGATATTTCAGGGGTTACTGTCACTGCTGCAATATCCACTCATGGAATATGTTATAATCATAGCAAAACTGAAGACATTTCAGGAAAAAAACCTGACTAATCACAGCCCTACAGAGTCCTTCTTTGACGATTACGTAGAGAGTCACGCCCAATAGTACACCATTATTCGATTCTGTTGATGTACATTTAATAACCAAACTATCTGTCTCATCTGCTGTCGCACAAAGAACTCTCAGTTTTGCTATGATGAAGTCAAGAGGTGGATATAAAGACAGTGATAGTAACCCATGGATTATCGAGGATGTAGGTAACATTTTTTAAGATTAACTTGAATGGATGTTTTATGTATGGAGATATAACACAAAATGAGTGTTTATGATGAGAGTACACTCTGTTTTATCTGTGTTATAGATCCATAAGATATCACATTAAGGTAATCTTTCTAATTCAATCTAATCTCGTGAAATTTTCAATTTCTTGAGGGACATTTTTTCTATGAAATCTTTGTGCCGTGGTTACAGCCAATCACAGACAACCTTACAAACGAGTCGTCATTTTTACGTAATGAGAAGATATCATAATTTTAGTCAATGAATACGCTCGTTACAATGAAGATTAAATCTTTTTGACATTTTGACGCCTACTTAACAGAGAGAGGTTACTATAACATGCACAGATGGACTACATCGTAAATGCAACATCAATCTGCAACTCAGGGAACAATAACTCAACGAGAAATAATATCGGTGGCAGCACTGGAATCAAATATCCTGTTTAAAGGTCAACTAACGTGAACAGTTACGCATATTTTGTCAAAAGAAAGAAACTGATTTCAAAGTGAATAAATAACAAGAATTCGAAAGGAGGTCATTTATACCCCGTACTTACAGAATCTTCATTAGCCTGTGTACAAACAGCGACAAATAAATGCTTCATATATTCATGAACAGAGACTTGTGTATCACTTTAGTCATGATGGAACGATATAAGGTGAACCTTACCCTAGATGTCATCATCAAAGAACATTAAAATAACTGGTGACTTACCTAAATGAACATTGGCTTAGATAGAACCGGCACAAGTCATGTTAATATAGTATTTTATCAAATTTTATTGATGTATTAATATTATGACCCCAAAAATAGATTGAACACAACGTATATGTAATTCAAACATGATAACTCACTTCCGTTCCTAGCGTAACATTCATAAAACTTGTATGCAATGTGCTTTGGCGGCTCCAATAGTGCACTCTTGTTCAATTCCAGTTCTGATGTGTTCATCTATCATTTGATTAGTACAAGTTGGTATAAGCTGTGCACTTGCTAAAAGATTAGTTAATAAAAAATACACTTACCTTTCCATGAGATCCTGATACTTTTGCCGAATATCCTTCATGTCTGCTTCCAACTTCGAGTATTTCTCTTCCTCTTCTTTCAGCTGCACGGTTGCTTTTTCGTAACGTGTCGTCACTTCCCGTAATTCCTGTTCTTTCTGTGCTCCTGAATTAGATGCTTCTGCCATCGCCCCCTCTTGGCTTTTCAGCAGAATCTCTTGGTCCTTGATGGTCTGTTTAAGCTGAGCTGTTTCTGCAGAGTACGCTTCAACTTGGACACTAAGAGCATTCTTTTGGTCCTCGATTTGGGTCAGTCTGAGCTCCATATCCGAGTAGGAATGTGAGAGAGCTCCCACTTCCTTGGTCAGACTGGAGTGGTCTTCCTCTGCCACCGACAGTCGCTGGACCACCTTCATAGAGATGGCTTCCATAGCCTCCTCGTCGTCCTTGCTTACCTCCAGGCGAATGATCCGACACTCCAGTTCTTGGAGACTCTTGAGCAAACCCATTACATCATCGCTAATTTGTTCCCGATTACCTTCAATTATTTCCAATCTCTCTGATAATTTTTCGTCTTTGCGTTCACGGTCTAAATCCTCCTCGATCTTTTCAACTTTTTCCACAACTGGTTCATACGCAGAACAAACTCTGTCTAGATGCCCTATGGCCTCCAGGATTTCCTCTCGGCCTTTTGCATTGTCCAAATCATTCTCGCTTCTAGCATTAGCATTTAAATAACTTTCCGCTCTAGCACGCTGTGTTTCTACCTCAACTAAAAGGTCATCTTTTTCCTTTTTCAGAGTATCTACCTCGCCCCGTAGTTTCCCCATCAATTTTGTCGATTCCTCTGCCTCTGTGCTTTTCTTCCTCTCCTCGTCCTTGAGTTCGTCTATGGTGGCCTTGAGACGGTCATTCTCGCGCTCCACCTGTGTTACCCTAGTCCTCATTAGCAGTAGTTCCGGTTCATGGTCCTGACTCGACACGGCCGGTACGGCATTCTTCGCGAAGTTCTTTGGCAGGTTTTGTTTCGCCGCCTCCCCGGTCGGCGCGTTATTGTCTGCTCTGCTCTCCTGGCTGGTCTCGTCTGGTATTGCGGAACTCTGATCTCCGTCCGTCTTCGATTTGTCCTTCCTCTGTTGGAATTTCTCGTGGAGTTCCTTGAGTAAAGGACTAACTGGTTCCTCCGCCTTGGAATGGCTGTCCTGGGCTTTCTCAACCTGCCGGAGTTTGGCATTTTCTATGTTTACCTGGAAATACACAAAGACAACCACTACATTTATACGATAAAAGGCAGAAAGTGGGGAAGATAAACCTAGGCATGTCTTATGGTAGATTTATTGCATTTGAAATGTTATCACTAGACTATAGTAACAAATACATAAAGAAGCAATATCATAAACGTTCCCGCCATCATATGACGACACGGAAAGCATACCAAAGTATCCCAAACAGACATGCACTGATGTCACATATAAAGGTGAGGTCAAGTTATAACGATCTAAGGAAGATGAAACCGTCAGACTGCATCATTCTGGAGCTTCACTGAACGATCGTTGGAGCTTTAGTTAGAATATAGGAACTATCATTTGTTGGTTAGCGTTCATATTCAGAGAAAGTTACTTCTTGCTGTAGCTGGCATATGTTTGATCAGAATGGTTTATATTTACTAGGCGTACATTAACTCCGCAGTCAGAGTCTCTAAACCAAATCTTAGATAGGTGAACGGAACCCTGAAAGTATACAACCAACGAGGAACAGTAATAATATCCGGGTCTTTTAATGTGATTCGATTAAGTGCGTTTACTGTGATTTTGCTTTAGTAAAATTACCATGCGGTATATCCATAAATTATTAATTTACTGTGTATACATATTATCTCCGTTTGTACAATCTTAACGTTATGGGTGCAGTAGTTTTCATACTCGCGAATCAAGAACAGCTTTTAATATTCTATTCACTCCCAAAAGTTACCAACATTTTGAGAATTGCAATACTTACAATACATATAGGGTTTTATTTTACAAAGTCAAGTAAGAGTTCAAAATTAATTTAGCAGTACTGCCAAAAACCATAATAGAGTATATCCGGTCGGACCATGAAGCCAAGTTGTGGTCTATCATTTCACTTTTTACCGTGGTATTAGTAATTATAAAGCGACTTCTTCACGCATGTTATCATCTAAACATGTAAAAGCTCACATGTAAAAACAAGAAATATACCTTGCATAAAATACGTGTTGTAACTAATGTCTATAAAGTATCGTACACGTCTGTCCATGCCTTAGTTTGAATGCTTTTCACAGCTTAATTCATCCAACCTAATGATTTTCAATAGCTTTCTAAAGAAAAATATCATGTCAACATTTTTATCCAGTTATGGTACATTTTCAATTCTATTCAATTTTATTGCTTCCTTACATCAATAATGTTGTATGTATAAGAATACGACACCGCGATAATATATGTCACACTATATCCGCCAAAAATGCGAGTATACCGGGTTTTAGATAGACACTGAATGAAGGATCATGAGTAACGTGACGCTACCCAAATTCGAACGCTACCTGAATTGAAATGGAATACTTTTAAAATTTGTTATACAGAATTTCCCGGTTACAATCAAAACTACGAATAACTCTCCTGAACAAAAATTAAGGTGTTAAATAGTAAAGTTAAGAAAAGTGGTTTAGAACATTTGTCGTCTTTATCGGAGGGGTAGATTTTAAAATAATAGTATATTAGGAGGTGAAACTATCACCTTGAGGAGCATACTGGTTATAAAATAGCTCTCTCCCTCCCCATCTCTCTCTTTCTCGCTCTTCCCTCACTCTCTCTCTGTCTGTCTCAAATACAACTTTATATATTATGTATATCTTATCTTGTAAATGCCATCTTGTCTACGGGCTTTATATAAGTTAACAAAAGTTGTACAACCTGTGTCCAATCCCATTGAACATTTTGCAATAAAATATGTTTAAAGGCCCACTACCTTTCCGGAGCAAAATTTATAGGTTTCTTAAAAACATTAATAACAAAAGAAAATATATATCGATGGCTTAAGATGAGGTTACAACACCAAACATATGCAAGATTTCCTGTCTAATGTACGATATCAGTGGAGATTCATTTCGCTGTTTTGCCGTCTGGCGCAGTGATAGTCAACTACCGCGCGGCATTTAGGACGACGGCGGGAAACATAAAACGACCCGCGTTATGAAAATTAACATTTTATTTATTCTAATTAAACAGTTCTGAAGTGATGATAAGTATGCTAGTAAACGTGTAGTTAATAACTTCTGCGACTCTACAAAATTATTGATCTCGTTTTACATTCCTATTTTAAAAATTAAAAGCCGTTTCGGAAAGGTAGTGGCCCTTTAAAACAAATCAAATAGTAATTGTGACAATTATTAGGTGTTATTTTCTTTCCGGTTACTTATTATCTGTATTTAAAAACGAAAATAATGAAATTGTGAATAAATCCGGGAAACGACGTCGTGCGACAACCCTAAAAAGACCATTAATTTTAACACAAGAAACATAAATGCACAATGGGATATTTTTGACAGATATGTGACCTAAATCAGCTAACAAAAATGTTTGAAATTTCCTTAAATTAATTCGATTTTTTTTTATGATATCTATACATTATTTTAATCAAAGCTCTCTATTTCAAAATATAAGCACTGCTGACAAGTAAACAAATCATGAAATTAAAACTGAAGGCATCTATTTGTGGAAAGTTAAAAGAAAAATCTGGATTCATGCACACGTTCGAAATTTTTCACAATTATCTTCCAAAAGTGTTCCAATTTGGGTAGCGTCACCCTCGATACTCCAGTTTCATTGACGTTATATCTGCCCCTGGACTATCCAATAGTAAATCTGGAGGCAGTTCAGGAGAACAAAACTGACCAATCACAGGCCAGCAGAGACTACCTTTTAAAGATTACAGAGAGGGCCACGCCCAACTTTAAAGAAACACAGACAAACAGTGTACCTTTAAACAATTCCTTGAACACAGTCACCCAGTTTACCTTTAAACAATTCCTTTGGTGTACATCAAAGGATCAAATTAATAATTAGGCCTACATGTGTCTTCTGTTGCCCCTAGTTTTACTACGAGAAATAGTACAGTACAGGGGCGGATATAACGTCAGTGATAGTAACTCCTGGAGTATTGGATTGTACAATTGAATGAATACCTCCTTTGCCAAGCTACATCTGATTAATAATATTCGAATACAACAACAAAATTGTACAGTAATGTCTGTCAGACAGATTGCTAAGTGGACGCCAGTCAGAACATATGAAAAACATGAATTAACTGTTACTAAGCAAATCACATTACTGTTGCAGTACTAATCAGAAATATAAACTGTGATCGTATTTATCTGCTAGTGACGGCAACTAAATCATTACTTAGTGAATATGTGGATACCTTCCGTCTTGTTCGGTGTGAATGTTGATATAAATACGAAAACAGCAGCCTTCTAATATGTTGCAGTGCACAAAACGTCACATCTACTTCCGGTTTTTCCATGACGTCATTTCGACGTCATTTACGTGTAAATCTAATGGCGGAAAACAAACATTCGTCCGTCCGGAATGAATCCGGATATAATTATCCATATACTTTTTTTATTCTTATTTCATTTCCTCAATATTTTGTCAATAATATTCTGCACAAAAGCCATTTCAAGATATTGCATTATTGCCTTCTAAAACTGGAAAATATTACTAATAATATCACCTTTCTCCACACAAAAAAAAAGTTTTGATATCTTGCGCCATTCAGAAGAATATGTCAATAAAGTGAAAGAATATATACGCATCAAAGAGATAGTTTCCATAGAAGTAACTTTGACTCTGAAGTTCTGCATTGTTATTTTTACAGCTGGAATACTACCTGAAGTGGAGACTTCTGAACAGGCTGTGCCTCCTCGGGTTTGATTTCCTCGGCAGCAGGGGTCGCTCCCTCATCTTCTTTCTCTGGGACTGGTTCCGGCTTTCTCTGTTCAAATAGAAAAAGAAATGCATTTCAGTTTTAATATCATTCCGCGAGCCCTATACAACTGACAAAAGTCAAAATATTCATCTAATAGATGATTATTACAAAACTTGATTTATGGAAAAAAAACTTAGTTGACATTATAATCAGGGAAATGGTTGCTCATAGTGTGATTTATCGCTGATTAAAAAATCGTTGGAAACGGTAGTTTATTTTTTATTTTTTTATAGTCATCGCAAATTATAGATCCATTTCACAAAATAAATTAATTGGAATAAAACGTGTCGGTGATGAAGAGTTTTGTCCCTTGACTAATTTATAGAAAATGTTATGATAAAACGAGGGATGCCAGCGTGACAAAGACCAGTCGTCTGGTGTTCAACTACAGATCAATGGCGTGAAAGGAAGTCGACTGTGTACACAGTCCGTCTATAGCTATCTGCTGTGATGGTGACTAGCCGGATTGATCCCGAACTGACCGATTTCTGAAAACGGTTTTATATCTCAACTAAAGATCAATAATCTCTATTTCAAAGCTGAAGCAAGTTTTTTTTTAAATATTTTCGTGATGAATTTGATCTATCTTTTCTTTTTAGTGCGCACAATATTGAATCTAGGCTATATGACATTAAGTTCCTTTATAAAGTGGTTTCACAATAGATCTGTACACATATAAATAACAAAAAAGTACCGATTTTATCCTTACTCCCTCCGTCCAAGGGTCAAAGCAACTGAGTGGTTGTTCATTTCTGCGTTACAACTTACTACGGCTAGCCCCATTTTCACCAATGTATCATATTATTTTAAGCTCTCCAACACGGTGTCGCAGGATCAAATCCTACATGTACGTGGGATACTATTCGGTGTATTTCTCTGGATACTCCAGGTTTCATCCATCCCCTTAACCTGATTATTATTCGGTATAAATCTTTGATCCAAATAAATGGTTATGCCCCAGCCTCTGGACCATGAATTCAAGGCCACAGACATTTGCTGCACCTGACAGTGAGTACCGAAACAAAAATTTGAATTTTCTTAAAAACAATAATAGCATACGAAGGGCAGCATATGATACAAAAATCTGTATCCTACGATGAGGTTACAACACCGAACAACTGCAAGATGTCCTGTGTAATCAATGTTAACAGTGAAAATTCATTAGAGCACGAACGCGCGGTAATTAGGACGACGGCGGGAACATAAGACGACCGGCGTTATGAAGATTAACATTTGGTTTATATTAAAATGGCCATGGCTGTAAATATGATATGACATAAAAACAATCACCAAAAATCTATTCCGTGCATATAGATTATCAGTTCTTTGACTATAGCTTGACTCCCAGGCAAATAATAACTGCTCCCCTACAACACTATGTAGTAATATAAGCTGACTTTCAGCTGAAGATCAGTTCGAGGGCAGGAGTGGAATAGTCAAATAGCTTTACCGATTCCCTGATACGTTTTATTGTAATAACACGCACTGCTGAGTGATTTGACGATATTTAACAGCATAATCGTCTGTCCCGCAAGTACCGTTAATCAGGCATTGTCTCAAGTGGCCTGGTGGGATACAAACAGTACATACAATAATGTACATATATGTAGTAATCGTGTACAAATATCGGTAGACTAATAATTCCAACGAGTCATGTTTAAAAATACACCAGAATGTCAATAAAATGTACATGTACATGTATAGTATGGTACCAGGGTTTATTTCAGGAGATAACGCAATCAATTCACTCGTTACGAGTACTAAATATCCATGTATGAAATATGAAAATGTATATATCCAAGGAGTTTGATCAGATGAGATCATATCTAGCAATCATATATATATACAATTCGTAAGGTACAGTATGGGCTATTATCATTTAATCAAACTTCTTGCGTATAATTCTACCGGAGTCATTATATATGTGTATTGCAATTAAGTAGGGTAACTAAATAAAAATTGTTCTGAAAACGGTCGAATCAAACCATATATATGGGGCATGTTAATCAAAATATTTATTTCTTAACTCAATAAATCTATATGTGTTTTATATTCTGTTACTGAATCACCAATAGATAATTACTGGCGACGTCGGTGATGAGACAACACCTGCTGTACCGTGATAATCAGCTGTCGCTACCTAGCGGGGTCCAGGCCATGTGGTCCACATACAATACACACACGTGGTGGGATAACGGTATACCGTGTTATGTATTTTTCAACATTGTATTACATTGTTGTACTTGTATCAAAATTGTCGATTATCGTAGACATAGAGTATATTTACATGTATGTATATGCAATAAGAACACATGTCGGTAGTCATGTGACCCGGTTACGTTTCTGTATTTATGGCAGCTGTTTATGTGTATTGCTAGTGTATATAAATTGTCGGCACACATACACACACGTGTGATTCCACAGTGTCCGTATTTCTTACCTTCCTATCCTCTGGCTCTTTCCCTTTCTTCTTTTTGGATTTCTTTAGTGGATTTTTGCCCCCGATACAAGAGAAAAATGCCGACATTATCACAACTTCCACCCACGGTTTTACCGGGTCCCACTCGATCGATAGTCAGAACACGTTATCCTCAGATAGCGAGGATTTCCGGAAATCCAGCATAAAATAAACAACTATTTCTATGGCTAGCCTGTTCTGTATTGAGGTCTTATCCAATAGGTAGATTTAGAAGCTAGATAGTTTCACATCCAGCGATCAGACCAAGAAATGCACATCAAAAACATGGTCGGCACTTTCGTTATCACAGTGCACATTTAGCTACCAACCTTGGCCGGGGAGCGGTTATTACTTGACTCGACATCGAGAAAATCGATAAAGGATGTATTTTCTTTGTTCGATAACAAAATATTTGAACCCCTGAGAGACCAATTAAAACAAACACTCTCTTATTCCTTTATGGTTATTACGCATGGAACATTGAATTATGATTTAGGGTTAATCTGTTCAGTGCCTTCTAAAACACATACAGTACACATCTTGTGAATAATGTTACGTGTATGTATATATCGGAGACTCCTGCTAGACGATTCATACATAATATATAACGTACTACTAACCATAGAGTCCAAAACCAATACGGGTTTCACGACGTATTGTCACAATCATCAGAAGTTCTAATTTACTGGTGCGTCTCCTCACCAATTTCGAAAAAAAAAAAATGGAAAAAAATGAATTTATTTGATTTTTAAATTGAATTTTACGCTTTAAAATTTCAACGTATTGGATAACATAATGAATGATACCGTTGGTGATTGTAAAGCTATCAAATTTATCTTGAGGAAGACACTAACAAAAATGTAGGTTTTACTATAAAAGATTCTGAACCGCTTGGGTTGAGATCCCACAGGGGAAGAAAGATTCTATTATTCCTAAAAAAAGAAACCTTGTGAAATTGAATCTATTAGCTCTAAACATTTAATTTAATTATTCGTTGCGTTAATTATACATAATTGATACAATCGTGTAAATACAAACTATGGAATGTTTGGATTAGAAACAAGTTTAAAGCTTATACATATATATTCATTTCCTAGCTTTGACGTACAGTCCAATGAATTAATTTGCTAAGGAGGTCAAATTTACACATAAACACACATACTCTCACGTCGTAGATTGTAATTTATGATGCAACAACAAACGTAGCTGTTTTTACAATATTTTCTGAAGGTAGAAAATTAATGTATATGACAACCCCGACCGACCCCTAACATTTCTGCGCGGGTTCTGGGACCTGAAAACAGGAGGATTAACAAACCCACCTTGTTCATCCAACATATAAAGCCTCGTGAGTCACGTGCCACCATCATAATCAACATCTATTTCTAATAAACCAGGTTTTGTATCGTTAATCCCATGTTCTCTCACCAATTTATCCAAGCAATAGTAGTTTAGCGTGTGTCTAATTTATTGTGACTACAGTGGTTAGGGTAAGACTAAATATAACGGAACTAAACATCCGCATTGTTCATCTGTAAATCAAGGTTTTATTCTATTATCTTTATCAATATTATCAGTATATCATTTCAGGTGGGAATATGATAAAAGTCTCGCTTAAAAAAAGAATATTAACAATAATAACAGCCCAAAGAAAAAATATCTTTCTCGAAACTTTCGCGTAATAACGCCTTTTTTTCTTCTACCAAAATGAGCCCAATCGGCTTTCGCACTACTATTGGTTTCAATTTTGTTTCTTTCTTTTTTTAACTTTTGTTTTTGTTTGTTTTTATATTTGTTGTTGCTGTTTTTTCTCTCTTTTTGTGAAGCAAAGCTGTAACATGTTCAAGTAATTTCCTACAAACTTTTACTCTTTATGGTATAATAATTACAATATCTGAGTCCCTGCCTACACCGATCCGGACAATATATCAACATGAATGTTATAGCCGCTCATTCCATCCTACACATATATCTCGTAACACATGCATATCAAACCCATATGACAGAGACAAATCATGAAATGTTTTACTCTGCAACTTAAATCTAAACTGCCACTCCCTGATAACTGTTATAAATAACTGAGGTCAAAATGTTATGAACTTTACCGAACCCCTGTGTTTGGAATCACATACCTTGGTACACACGACCACGCAATACACTCTACACGGCCGAGTCGTGGTCACGTGACCAGCCCTAGCGACGCCCGTCCCCTGATGCCGCCTTTGAAGTTGACCTTGGGTTAGCTGGAGCTGCCGAATCTAACGGATGCAGTTGACAGTGTAACTGTATTTTGGATATTGGCCAATTTTCGGGGATTGGTCAGTTGTCTATATTGTATTTAATTCATTTTCTAAATCTGTGTTGTCTGATACGGACGGCCACTCCTCATACAGAAAGATGGATTTTAACCTTAGTAAGGATTATCTTGGACTTTCAGATGTAATCTTTGTAAACGAAGATCAAACAGAAAGTGAATCTTATCATATGATGGAAGATGAAGATGACAATATTACAAATGTCACTATTCAAGAAATGAACAACGCACCGAACCCAAAATGCCCAGTGTTTGCATTCCAAGGTATTGCAAGAGAGGAACGAGGCTGTTTGTTTCAAGGACACGAACTCGAAGCACATGGTAATGTTTACACGCAGCGGACACCACAAGAAACCCCCAAGGAACAGTATGTAACGCCAAATGTATTGAAACAAGAGTCGCTCAGTCACAGAGAACAATACGTCACGTCGAATGTTTATCAACAACGTTCACAGAGTCCATGTGTGCGTTTGGAAACTGATAGGGAACGGCCCTTGCCTCAAGCTTTGTCATTCAGACCAAAGTATGGAACACAATATGTGCCCCAGCAACGGATGTTCGGTGAGAGAGCTCGGTGTTTCACACCGAACATATCCCAACAGCGGCCATTAAATCCTGTAACTCGGGAAAAGCCTACGTCTGCTGAGAAACAAATGATGTCCAGACCCCGGGCTCCTCCACCAAAGGTCTTATGTCCTCCCTCGTCAGAGTTCTACCAGTCTCCGTCCGCAATGCAACAAGTAAGACCCACATCGAGTGTCCATCGCCATATTAATTCTTTGTCCGCAAAAGGATCAGCAGACAATTTGTGGTCCAATGCGCGCGACATCCAATGTGTTGGACTAACGTCACACAAAACACTACGTCAACTTGAGGATGCTACGCAGGGCGATTGGCGCGGGTATTCTCCTGTGAAACAGAAGCATGGCGCAATCCTGGCGGAACATGGCTGTTTGATGCAACATATTGAGGAAAGTGTCGACCATCAACAGAAATGCCAGCACAAAACTCGACCCGGGAAATTTCCGCGACAGAGCGAGACGTCATTTTGTGAGACAAATGATGTCCCTGGGTTCAAACCTTTCTCTGTGCAGAGTTCCGACGCTCCACCTCCTTTTCCTACTCCAGTCGTCTCTGTTGGCGCCACATGTTCGGTGGGCCAGATAACACTTCCGGTAAAGTCTTTAGAACCCACCAGTAGTGAAAGTTGTGGTAATGTAACTTTAGAAAGTGCACGAGTTAACACAGCGACCAAATCTAAATTCGTGTGTAAGTTCTGTAAGACTAACGGGGAAACAAAGGGATTCTACACGTCACATGACCTCAAGGATGCCAAAGGACTAGTCACGTGTCCAGTGCTACGTACTTTCCGTTGTCCCATATGTAACGCCACGGGGGACCACGCGCACACCGTGACATACTGTCCATTCGGATCAGGGAAGTGTTCCGTCATGGTAACGAGTAAGACGCCGAGGATGAGCTGCGGACGTCCGAGACTGTACGACCCGCGCTAAGGAATGTGCTCCATAAGGAATCGTCCTGTTCAAACCACGATTGGTTCTATCAAGTGTGTGTAAGCCCATGGAACCGACAATAAGGACTTATCGGTCCATAATCAGTTAGTTAAACCAACAATAATGATTAATCGGTTTATATATAATTAGTTAAAGCGACAGTAAGGACTTCATATTCAGTCAATTAAACCATCGGTAAGGAATTCCCGATTCATATCCGATAAGGAATCGCCAGACTCGGTTCATACCCAGTACCGGATTCGGTTCATATATTTTGTTACATTTCAATGCATGTCTCCTTTTTCTTTTGGCGTCAATTTATGAATACATTATATAAAATCTGGCGCCAGAATCATGAAACAGTCTTAGAATTAAGTTTTTTCTTAGCCAATCAAAAATGACGTAACCTTTTGTAACGCCATCTGTGATTGGCTAAGTTTAAGCTTAAGTCTGTTTTAGACTTAAAAGGTTGTTTCATGATTCTAAGGCCTGGATTGCTATTGAGCAATTCAATGTGTGCTCAAATTAGTAAATGTTATCTTTATTAAATTGTTGATTTGAAATAACTTGTTATTCACTGGTTGAACTTGAGAAAATGTAAATATGCAAGGTCCAGTTCATGTGCATTTGTAAATTTAGTCTTTCAAGCGTCCCTCTTCCTAAATTTTATCACGTGGACGCTCACCGCCTATACGCATGTCTAAACCTTCGAGGCGAGATTATATATTGCGTACATCAATTTGTATATGACCCAATGCAACAAGCTAGCATATAGTGATTGACAGGAAAATGTATTGTCGTGGAATTTCACAGTTCATTTATTCAGCATTTAAGTGTGTGTTCACAAAGTATTCATATACAAATATTTACTATCTTTGATTGCTGGGTGTATGAAATTCCTTATTAAAAAGAAATTACTTGCATACATTCACACGTGTGTGCGTGTGCGGAAAATGCATTTCGAGATGGCTGCCCCTTGGATTTATTATGCGCTATATGCGTGCTTTATCAGATTGTAGACAAACCGTATCTATTTACCCTATGGCGAACCATGTATGATTTTAGGGGGCCATAATTTTCGCGGACTGCTCTTAAAATGATAATGTGCATATTTTGTATATATAAATGAAATAGTAACGAATTTTCTGGCTATGGTATCTACATACTCACTATTATTTAACAGAATGTCTGAAAATGATTGGGAATTATGGGCACGTGTTTGCAAAATGGTTTTAAATCTCTGTGCGAGCTTAAGTTAATTTTGGCAGTATTTTTAATGTCAACTTTTGGCAGTATTTTTATGTTACTTGAGCGTATCAAAGTCGTTACCAGATTTGTTTTAAAATGTAATATCAAATCCATACATGTACATTACCTTGAAGAAATCCTTAATTGAGTAATTTAGTAAGCTAGTTTTGTTAACTTTATACTGTATTATCCTGAGTATCATTAACATCGCTAAATTGTAGAACTTGTAGATATTAAAGATGCTCCACCGCCGGTCGACAGAGCATAAACAATACTCATCATTGGAACAATAATTGGTGTTGAATCATGTATATATATAAATGTCTAATAATTACAAAATGATATAAAATTATCTATTTTGCTTTTGTTGCGCCTTCATTCCAAATAGAACATAGTGCCATTGATTTTTTTTCGGACGCTCACTCATGCTATTAATTATTTTTAAATATTTTTCTCACGAAGTAAAATTAAAAAAAAAATCTCAAACTTTTCAATGGTGGTAATGGTGAAAAGTAAGTAACTTTTATAACTGAATAAAAATACTAATTTGTCTGCTCCTGTTTGAACAAATATAGAGACAAATGCCATTGGTCAGCGGTGTAGCATCTTCATAGTAATAAGTGTAGTTGTTTTATTTGATTGATCATTGCTTAGTTATAAGTTTATTGAAGTATAGATACATATTAACGTTATGTATAATGGTTTTATCAATTTGTTAGCAATTGAAGTCTGAATTTAGATAAAATGTCTGAACCTGAAATATTTCACATCTAAACTGAGCACTTGTCTCATATTTGTTTAATTTCTATATTTTTAGTATGTGTTTTTCCATGTGTAGTCTAGATTTAGATATTATTTTTATAATGCATTTTGCCACGTGTAGTCTAGATTTTGGTATTTTAATGCATTTTACCACGTGTAGTCTAGATTTTAATATTTCAATGCATTTGGCCATGTGTAGTCTTGATTTTGATATTTCAATGTTTCCATTTATACCCTAGCTTTCTCAATGCTCTAATTTTATAGTTAGTCTGATATTGCTGATGTAGAAATTAAATGTTTCATAAGGGTATGTCAATGAGGTATTCAAATCCTTGATATCGTTTATTTTTTTGTTAGTTTTCCATGTCAATGATTCAATAAATCAAAAAGTTAACCAATTTCTTTGATATAACATTTTTGTTTATCTTAAGTTTGAATCTTTTATCGAGCTTTGTGTTTTTCTAAATATATTTACATTTTTGTATAATGTGTTTGTAGGAAAATCATTGTTAATTGTTGTAAATAAATAGCCAATTTCTTAAAAATGAAAAATCTGATACTCTGGACACCGGCAAGCCGTTTTGGTTTTTATTCATATTATTTAGACACACAGAATAATAAATTGTTTCCATTTGTTTCTCTACTTGTACATGTAATTTTATATAACTGGACTTGTTTCCCATGATAAAATATGAAAAGCTGGAGATTGTTTTTATCTGAGAGAGCATGTTGTTATTTTCTTGACAAGAAAATAACATGTGCATATTGTAATTCAGTGTATATCAAAATGTAGATCTTTGACTTGATGTAATTACCGTAATAAATAGACTAATAGAGAAAGAGTTGACGGCATTGTTTGCCTTGTGCTTTTGTAGTGTTCTAAGAGCGACAACTCTGACATGGATTGAATCTCGATCAACAACAGTTACCTTTTGCTCAGAAATACAAATTGTAGGTGGCGCCATCAACAAAGATGGCGATTACGGAGAAGCCGCAATTTCTAGCTCCTCGCAAATGTGAACTGCTTACCGGTTAAATCGCATTTTATGCATTTGTTATCTACTAAAATGATAATGTAAGATTCTACACCGAAGATCTGTTGGTTTTTAGAAGTTGTTGTTAACGTAGAATACGTAAAATACCCTATCGTACTTGTCCATAATAAACACATTATTTTCATTTGATTCTTGCAATGCATTAACTTTACCGTTCTAAATGGTGGACTTGTTCCTTTTAGGACACAATATTGTAACATGCCTTGACACAGTCTATTGTCTGATATAAATAATTTGTCAAATAGCAAGAGTCAACTGTCATTTACATAGCCTAGGCTATAGTAAAGTAGTGTACAGTGCAGTAGTAGGTAGCACTGTACCCCGACAATATAATGTTGGGGGTAGGCCTTACCGCACGTTTGGATAACAGGGTTAGTCAATTTCGAAACACTGTGTGATCAGCAAGAATAACACCTCGCACAGTTGTAGAAGACATACCTTGTCTATTGTAGCTATCAATAAGGAAAAGCAGAAACATATGTATACCCTACTGTACTGTACAGCTGGTATATCAATAACATTAATGGGTATTAGCTTAACATTTAAAATGAGAAAATAGAAAAAAATGTTACATATATATTGTTATTAGAAAAGCAAAACATATATTGATTTTTATGTGTATGAATTGCCCAATCCAACATGAATAATGTTTGACCTGATGGCAGTGTGTACATTGTATATGCAAGTATATACTCTCCAAGTAATTACACATTTATTCATTTAAATTGTAATGGAAATGAATGCAAGAAACATAAATGAATAAGAAATTAATGTTTGTATACAATGGTGTGGTAGAACAGTGATTAACTTCCGCTAAAACTGGCCAAACTATTAAAAAAAAAACATTGTCTGAATACATGGTCACTGTTTAGTGAAAATACATGAAAAATACAATGTTTTTATATATAAGATAAATGAATTTAGGTTTTGATATAAACTCAAGCGTTTATGTTTTTATTTTTGTGTCAATTTTCTCAAATTTATCATATTATGCATCCACAATACCTTTATATTTTGAAATGTTTATTTATTAATTTTTTTCAAAGGACTTTGACCGATGACACTTCCTTGATCCACAATGGGAATTTGCTGAATTCTGACCATTGACCAGAATGGACAGTGAAGAGGAACACGATCATGATCATGACCATGACCACGATCACGATCATGATCACGATCATGATGGTGAGGGCACTGGAGCTGTTTCATCCCTCACAGGATTTCTGTTTGGGAACATCGATAAAAAAGGAGACTTGGAAGAAGATTTCTTGGATGAGGTTAATATTTTGTAACCAAAAGAAAATAGATGTTTCATGTATTATCAATAAATCACCTTCTACCACAATAGTCAGTGTTATTCAACTCTCAGGGTATCAAATAAACGATGCAGCTGTTGATTAACAATTTGTTTATACCACACGTGGTATAAACTCTGTACGCATTCTGATTGGCTGATACGGTGAACTTTGACCGAACTACGTCTTTCTGAGTGTCGTGTCATCATTTGTCAACGTCATCAATAATCGAGTGACGTCATGCTATGCTGTGATCGCCGCTTGACGCCAAAACTGCTGTTGGATAGCGTACTTATCCTCGTCGTATTTCTATCGGCTAAAAGCGGATATAATTGTGGTAGAAACAGGTCACACGACTCGTGGCTGTTGGATATGGAATTTATTCCACACTCGTAAGTTATTTTTTAAAAGTTACAAAAGACACTCGCTAAAGCTCGTGTCTTTTGTAACTTTTAAAAAATAACTCACTCGTGTGGAATAAATTCCATATCCAACAGCCACTCGTTGTGTAACCTCTATTTATCACATCATATGTATGTTAAAAGTTCATAGTCAATCACAACAAGCTCAGGATAGTTGGTTATCTTTATTTTCTGTACATCTACCGGTTTCGCCTGAGGATAAGGAGATTTTTCATCATATGTATGTGTATTTAAAATTACGTAAAGGTTGTATTATGTTTAAAATTGTTTTACAACAGTAGAGTATCTCTGAAGTAGAAACAATTTATACCTTTTTGTTATATTCACTAAAGAAATCAATTATTCGGATAGTTAAACCTATTTTGCTGGCATTAAAGTTAATGTGTAAAAATTAACAAATTAACAGTGACAGTATAATTATATCATGATTTTACCTGATATTTGAAGGATTCAAAGCGCCAGCTCGGGTCCCTTAGTGCCCTGGGAGGAATTGGGACGATGGTGCGGGAGATCACAGAGGACCAGCCGGGGGCAGACGAGGGAGCTCGAGCAGGGGACCTTGATGAATCCAGCTGTAAGTTAAATTTATGATATCTAATAAGCAGATTTATGCCCGTCATGAAATTGGCCAAATAGTGTACATGTCTGCTGAACCTGTCCCATCCTTGTCCCATCTTGGTTTGATGCCAGACAGTTTTATACATGTCTGTCCTATCCTGTCCCGTCTTGGTTTGATGTCAGACAGTGTTATACATGTCTGTCCTATCCTGTCCCGTCTTGGTTTGGTGTCAGACAGTGTTGTGCATGTCTGTCTTATCTTGGTTTGATACCAGACAGTGTTATACATGTCTGCCCATCCTGTCCTGGCCATCTTGGTTTGATGCCAGACAGTGTTATACATGCCTGTCCTATCCTGTCCCGTCTTGGTTTGATGCCAGACAGTGTTATTCATGTCTGTCCTATCCTGTCCCGTCTTGGTTTGATGCCAGACAGTGTTATTCATGTCTGTCCTATCCTGTCTGTCTTGGTTTGATGCCAGACAGTGTTATACATGTCTGTCCTATCCTGTCTGTCTTGGTTTGATACCAGACAGTGTTATTCATGTCTGTCCTATCCTGTCCCATCTTGGATTGGTGTCAGACAGTGATGTACATGTCTGTCCTGTCTTGGTTTGATGCCAGACAGTGTTATTCATGTCTGTCCTATCCTGATCCGTCTTGGTTTGGTGTCAGACAGTGTTGTACATGTCTGTCCTGTCTTGGTTTGATGCCAGACAGTGTTATACATGTCTGCCCATCCTGTCCTGGCCGTCTTGGTTTGATGCCAGACAATCTTATACATGTCTGCCCATCCTGTCCTGGCCGTCTTGGTTTGATGCCAGACAGTGTTATACATGTCTGTCCTATCCTGTCCCCTCTTGGTTTGATGTCAGACAGTGTTATACATGTCTGTCCTGTCTTGGTTTGATGCCAGACAGTGTTATACATGTCTGTCCTGTCTTGGTTTGGTGTCAGACAGTGTTATACATGTCTGTCCTGTCTTGGTTTGATGCCAGACAGTGTTATACATGTCTGTCCCGTCTTGGTTTGATTTCAGACAGTGTTATACATGTCTGTCCTATCCTGTCCCCTCTTGGTTTGATGTCAGACAGTGTTATACATGTCTGTCCATCCTGTCTGTCTTGGTTTGATACCAGACAGTGTTATACATGTCTGTCCCGTCTTGGTTTGATGCCAGACAGTGTTATACATGTCTGTCCCGTCTTGGTTTGATGCCAGACAGTGTTATACATGTCTGTCCCGTCTTGGTTTGATGCCAGACAGTGTTATACATGTCTGTCCCGTCTTGGTTTGATGCCAGACAGTGTTATACATGTCTGTCCTGTCTTGGTTTGATTTCAGACAGTGTTATACATGTCTGTCCTATCCTGTCCCCTCTTGGTTTGATGCCAGACAGTGTTATACATGTCTGCCCATCCTGTCTGTCTTGGTTTGATGCCAGACAGTGTTATACATGTCTGTCCTATCCTGGCCGTCTTGGTTTGATGCCAGACAGTGTTATACATGCCTGTCCTATCCTTTCCCCTCTTGGTTTGATGCCAGACAGTGTTATACATGTCTGTCCCGTCTTGGTTTGGTGTCAGACAGTGTTATACATGTCTGTCCTGTCTTGGTTTGATGCCAGACAGTGTTATACATGTCTGTCCCGTCTTGGTTTGATGCCAGACAGTGTTATACATGTCTGTCCTATCCTGGCCGTCTTGGTTTGATGCCAGACAGTGTTATACATGCCTGTCCTATCCTTTCCCCTCTTGGTTTGATGCCAGACAGTGTTATACATGTATGTCCTGTCTTGGTTTGATGCCAGACAGTGTTATACATGTCTGTCCTATCCTGGCCGTCTTGGTTTGATGCCAGACAGTGTTATACATGCCTGTCCTATCCTTTCCCCTCTTGGTTTGATGCCAGACAGTGTTATACATGTCTGTCCTATCCTGGCCGTCTTGGTTTGATGCCAGACAGTGTTATACATGCCTGTCCTATCCTTTCCCCTCTTGGTTTGATGCCAGACTGTGTTATACATGTCTGCCCATCCTGTCTGTCTTGGTTTGATGCCAGACAGTGTTATACATGTCTGTCCTGTCTTGGTTTGATGCCAGACAGTGTTATTCATGTGTGTCCCATCCTGTCTGTCTTGGTTTGGTGTCAGACAGTGTTATACATGTCTGGCCTGTCTTGGTTTGATGTCAAACAGTGTTATACATGTCTGTCCTGTCTTGGTTTGATGTCAAACAGTGTTATACATGTCTGTCCTGTCTTGGTTTAATGCCAAACAGTGTTATACATGTCTGTCCTGTCTTGGTTTAATGCCAGACAGTGTTATACATGTCTGTCCCATCCTGTCCCATTGTTGTTTGATGTTTGGAGGCAGAGCAAACAACATTGCTAGGCTTAATATCAATTTAAAGTATGAATTGTGCATCTTATTGATAACCAAACATTTCTTAGGCTTTTATTCATTCCACTGGGAAAAAGTATAATCTTGGTTCAAATCTTTTTTATCTTAAATCTAATATTAATCCCAAAATCAGTTTTCACTTTGAAATGTACAGACTTTGAGTGAAGAAACATGGTTGTTTACAGTACAAAGTTTACTAAACAGGACAACAATACTGTCAACCAACTTTCTTTCGCTTTCCACTAAATTTCGCGATATCCATTTCAAAAGAAAAGGTTTC
Source organism: Argopecten irradians (assembly GCF_041381155.1). Lineage (NCBI taxonomy): Eukaryota > Metazoa > Mollusca > Bivalvia > Pectinida > Pectinidae > Argopecten > Argopecten irradians. The sequence goes on along the minus strand of NC_091140.1, from coordinate 9,042,832 downwards.
GCAGATTTAATATTAAATGGAAATATCTTTGAATTCAATTGTGTAATAATGGTCTAAGATATTATTTCGCGGAGATAAACTTTCGCGAGTTTACCTTGATCGCGAAATTCGCGAAAATAAAATCGCACACGAAAAAATGTTGGTTTACAGTAATCTCCTCATACTAATATGGTAGTATATAGAATTGTTATGTGAATTCCCAGAACACAAAAGCCTTCCTCAAAGCCAGATCTATCAAAATCTGTTTTAATCACGCATCATGTACGGAAGGTGACACATTTTCCCTACTATTTCAGTGAACTATGAAAAGAAGGTGGCGGGAGCCGTGGATTATTCCGACATCACAGAGATGGCTGATGACGGGTCAGAGAGAGTACGAGAGGCAATGGGTAATCTACACTCACTCAAGTCAGGTCAGTGTATGATACTACTTTACATCATAGCTACAGTTAACTCTTATCTACAATTTAGATTGGAAAAAATATTTGTTGATGATGGTTTAGGGCTACAGTACATTAACAATATGTACAGACTTGTAATGTGTAACTCAGAAATAATGATTCACATTCAAAGTGTTCCTGTGAGCTAAATATTTGAATGCTAGGGATATGTAATTAATACCTCCGTTCCCCACTTTAGCTAGGGAACGTCCTGTTTCCACTGTGACCTCCGGTCACAACATAGGCTAGTGATTAGTATAAGTTAGACATCATTTGAGATGTTCCAAGAAACCGTAACTTCATCATGTGACTCTTGTTACCTAATCAGCCCCAAAAGAGCCAAAATATATGTTGGTTAATTATATAAATGTTGTAATTTGTAGTTCAGTTTATTTAAGTACAGGGCGTGAGATATGAAAGTGGTGTGTAAAGTGCAGGAACATATAAATATTATGTGTTTCATTTTGTTAGAGTAGCAATTAAACCCTTTTAATCTAAATTCAGTTTTTGTTGTGTATAAATAAATGATTTATTGAAAGATACTACTGTGTTTACATAGTGACATATACTTTGGTGATATTAGGGAGAACATTTACTAGATTTTATGAACATGATTTATATAAGTATGATAAACTTTATGTTTTCCTGTAGAAAATGAGGAGGATGACTATGATGAAGATGACAATAAACTGATGCCTCCACCATCCTGGCTCCCTAACAAATCGGGCAAATCCGACGGGGAAGGAGGGGAGACAACTCCAACTAAGTCGGAGAAGGGATCTCTGTCAGATAGTCCAGACAAGTCCAAGTTTAAAACTCCGTTAGCTGCCATGTTACCTCCAGAGTTGTCCAAAGTGGAAGTCACTACACTGTTTCCTGAGTTTCAACTTGGAGAGGTATAAATATATAGAGATTCTTTATAGATATGTATAGAGATTCTTTATAGATATATAGAGATTCTTCAAAGATATATAGAATGTACAGATTCTTCATAGATATGTATAGAGATTCTTCATAGATAGAAACTTCCTCTAATAAATGCATGTAGAGATTCTTCATAGATATGTATAGAGATTCTTCATAGATAGAAAATTCCTCTGATAAATACATACAGACATCGCGAAATATGCCGGTCCGACGGACATGTCCGGCAAAATTTGACTCGGACCAGCTATCTTAAAATGCAGTCCGGACCGACCATCCGGCAATTATTGAGTACCAGAAGTTGGTAGAAATGGTATCTGAAGTATTTTGCAGGTGCAGAAGCTGGCAAAAATGTAAACTGCATAAGATAATCATGAAAACAGCTGCCTGGATTCAGCTGCCTGGATAGCAGGAAGTTATGTTTACTTAAAAAAATTCACATTAATGTTTGGTCCAGCAAAATCTTGTTCGGTCCGGCTTACTCACAGTCCTTGCCGGTCCGAATGTCCGGTCATTTTATTCAACTTTCGCGATGTCTGTACATATAGAGATTCTTCATAAATATGTATAGAGATTCTTCATAGTCAGAAACTTCTTCTAATAAATATATAGAAATTCTTCATAGATAGAAACTTGCTCTAATAAATACATATAGAGATTCTTCATAAATAGAAACTCCCTCTAATAAGCTAGAAATTCAGGGTCTATTTAATGATTTTTTCCATAGACCGATACTTTTCATCACATAACTGGCCTGTCATATAGATAATATAAGACATGTGTAATAATTGACTGATCGCCAGGTGTAATATAGCCACGCCTTGTGCTCACAAACGCATGTGTTTCTATTCAATGTTGGAGCAAACATCCTAGCACACACAATACAAAATACTAGTCACGTGCGGTTTGATTGACAGCTGGTGATCCGTCAATGCTATTTTGATGCCAGACAAATGACACTATAATGGAAATATGACATTGTAAGATTGTCTCAGCATAAGGAAATGTCACCATTGAGCCTGATTGCACTTCTTAAAGAAAGTTTTTTTGTTTTTTTGATGAATATAACCTTTTATATTTTTAAATTATGAAAATTCGTAGACTGGATTTAAAAAGTCATAGGGCCATGTAGTTCTAAATCTGCTAAACTGTTTCTTTTTCTTTGCAGTTAATGGAAAATTTTAAAAAATAAGGATTTCCAAGATTGTTGTTTCATGTAATCTTGACTATAAAATTGTTTGTGATATGCAGGTGCTGAGGTTTTCCCGTCTATTCAAGCCTGTTCATACTCCTCATGTCTGGAGAAGGAAAAAGAAGAAGAAAACAGAAGATGAAGAACAGGATGAAGCAGAACTTAAGAAAAAGGGTAAAAAGAAAAGAATTATAGCAATCTGAAAAAAGATGAAGATATAAAATTCTGAACAGACATATTGGGAGAAAGTTGTGGGGAGAAAGTTGCTGCAAGAATATTGCAGCATTTTAAAAACTTCATCTATGGATTACTTTTACATAGATAATATAAGCCATAACATGAAAAAAATTTGTGTGAATTTGGTAGGAAAAATGCAAAAAAAATGTTAATGCTACATCATGGATTTTTAGCCCACCATCATCAGATGGTGAGCTATTCAAATCGCTTTTCGTCCGTGGTCCGTCCATCCATCCGTTAACAATTTTTGTTACCGCTATTTCTCAAAAAGTGCTGAAGGGATCATTCTCATAACTTCATATGTAGGTTCGACTAGGGCCCTAGTTGATTGGTCAAAAAAGATGGCCCCCAGGAAGCAATCTTGGATTTTGATTGTTAAAGTTTATTATCTCTATTTCTCTGAAAGTATTGAAGGGATCATTCTCAAATTTCATATGTACAATGTAGGTTCCCTTAGGGCCTTAATTGTGCATATTGCGTTGAGCAACAAGATGGCGGCAAGGCCATCTTGTATTTTGATAGTTTAAATTTGCCGCAAGGCAGCCATCTTGTATTTTGATAGTTAAAATTATTTATCACTGTTTCTCAGAAGATACTGAGAGAATCTTTCTCAAATTTCATATGTAGGTTTCCCATATTACATTTTGGATCGATCAGTCCACACGATGGCCACCAGGCAGCCATCTTGGATTTTGGTAGTTGAAGTTTGAGAAGTAGAGAAAAGATCGATCTGTCAATTGTCAGACATAGATCAATCTTTGATGGGCTCCAATATCCCTCAGGGATCTCTTGTTAGAAATTTGGTATGTTTAGAAATGTTTTTGATATGTAGTGACATTCACTTTAATGTCTTTGACTTCATTTTGTGCCCCTCTCTGATACTGATAAAATGATATGAAGATACATGAAGCTAGGATAACAGAGGATTTGATACTGTGGCAACCTTTAATGCATTATTGTTGTTGAACAGAGGAGGAGGAGAAAATGTCGCCGTTACAGAAGGTGATAGCTCATACTAATGAAGAGAGAGAGCAAGCAGAGAACCGCAGGGCCATCCTGGAATCTCAGGCCACAGAGGACAAGGATGAGGATGGGGAGGAGGATAGCTTCAAACTGAACCTGGGACGTCCAGCCCAGGCCGAGGAATGTCTGTCAGACGATGAGGTGAGACAAAAGGCAAAAACATGGCCTGTTATAACTATAACCATGACTAAAGGCAAATACAAACTGGCAATCTGTAAGAATATTTTTCATATAGCTTATTCTAGATTTATGGAATATTCTCACTTACTTATAGTGTTCAGATCTCTAATTTTAACAGAAATGAATTTGTTGTTGAAAAATTGAAATATTTTGTTTTCTATGAACTTTTTATACAGCTGTTACACAAGTACATTAAATAAAATACCCACAAGTAAAAGAGATGGGTGTCAATGTGATCCCTACAGATAAATGAGATGGGTGTCAATGTGATCCCCACAGATAAATGAGATGGGTGTCAATGACATCCCCACAGATAAATGAGATGGGTGTCAATGACATCCCCACAGATAAAAGAGATGGGTGTCGATGTTATCCACACAGATAAAAGAGATGGGTGTCAATGTGATCCCCACAGGTAAAAGAGATGGGTGTCAATGTGATCCCCACAGGTAAAAGAGATGGGTGTCAATGAGATCCCCACAGGTAAAAGAGATGGGTGTCAATGTGATCCCCACAGATAAATGAGATGGGTGTCAATGACATCCCCACAGGTAAAAGAGATGGGTGTCAATGTGATCCCCACAGATAAAAGAGATGGGTGTCAATGTGATCCCCACAGGTAAAAGAGATGGGTGTCAATGAGATCCCCACAGATAAAAGAGATGGGTGTAAATGAGATCCCCACAGGTAAAAAGAGATGGGTGTCAATGAGATCCCCACAGGTAAAAGAGATGGGTGTCAATGAGATCCCCACAGGTAAAAGAGATGGGTGTCAATGTGATCCCCACAGGTAAAAGAGATGGGTGTCAATGTGATCCCCACAGGTAAAAGAGATGGGTGTCAATGTGATCCCCACAGGTAAAAGAGATGGGTGTCAATGTGATCCCCACAGGTAAAAGAGATGGGTGTCAATGAGATCCCCACAGGTAAAAGAGATGGGTGTCAATGTTATCCCCACAGGTAAAAGAGATGGGTGTCAATGTGATCCCCACTGGTAAAAGAGATGGGTGTCAATGCAATCTACATAGGTAAAAGAGATCATCACATGTAAAAGAGAAGGGTGTCAATGTTATCCCCACATGTAAAAGAGATGGGTGTCAGTTATTTGGCTACAAGTTTTCCTTTTCATGGAATAAAATTATGAATTCAATTCAACAGGAGAAAATGCTGAGGACAGAGGAGGAAAAATCTCTCACTGATCAAAGCAAAACTGTAGGTGAATCTGATCAGAGCTTGAAAATAGAGCCATGGCGATACGGGCCTGCACAGTACTGGTATGACTTCATGGGGGCTGACGAATTTGGACGTGACTTTGACTACGGCTTCAAACTCAAAACGGTTGGTTTAAAGATAAAATCTAAAACTTTTGAATAAGAGATTGTGTTTAAAGCTATAGACACCAACCACAAATGAAATGTTCTGCTATTTTATACGGCCAAGATGTCATAAACGGTAATAACACAATTGTAACATCAGAAACATTTTATATTATCAATAAGTTATTTATTATAATTATGACCTGATGACTAAACATGTTTAACATTTGACAAAAGTTTTGATTATGACCTGATGACTAAACATGTTTAACATTTGACAAAAGTTTTGATTCTGCAGCTGTATCATAAATCCATTCATATAAGATTTTTGATATATATTTGTAGCCCACCATCATCAGATGGTGGGCTATTCAAATTGTCTTTCGACCATGGTCTGTGGTCCTTCCTTCCTTCCTTCTGTCCGTTAACAATTCTTGTTATCGCTATTTCTCAGAAAGTATTAAAAGGATCATTCTCAAATTTCATATGTGGGTTCCCCTAAGGCCCTTTTTGTGCTAGTCTCATTCAACCAAACGCTTGTGCATATTGCATTTTGGGACCAAGCGGTCAACAAGATGGCCGCCAGGCAGCCATCGTTAAAGTTTGTTTTCACTATTTCTCAGAAAGTACTGAAGGGACTCTGAGTTAATTATCAACAGTGTGTTTATCTGATGTATGTTTATTGTGACAGGACTCAGAGTTAATTGTCAACAGTGTGTTTATCTGATGTTGTATGTTTATTGTGACAGGACACAGAGTTAATTATCAACAGTGTATTTATCTGATGTTGTATGTTTATTTTTACAGGACTCAGAGTTAATTATCAACAGTGTGTTTATTTGATGTTGTGTTTTTATTGTGACAGGACTCAGAGTTAATTATCAACAGTGTATTTATCTGATGTATGTTTATTGTGACAGGACTCAGAGTTAATTATCAACAGTGTGTTTATCAGATGTTGTATGTTTATTGTGAGAGGACTCAGAGTTAATTATCAACAGTGTATTTATCTGATGTTGTATGTTTATTGTGATAGGACTCAGAGTTAATTATCAACAGTGTGTTTATCAGATGTTGTATGTTTATTGTGAGAGGACTCAGAGTTAATTATCAACAGTGTATTTATCAGATGTTGTGTGTTTATTGTGACAGGACTCAGAGTTAATTATCAAAGTGTATTTATCTGATGTATGTTTATTGTGACAGGACTCAGAGTTAATTATCACCAGTGTATTTATCTGATGTTGTGTGTTTATTGTGACAGGACTCAGAGTTAATTATCAACAGTGTATTTATCTGATGTTGTATGTTTATTGTGACAGGACTCAGAGTTAATTATCAACAGTGTGTTTATCTGATGTTGTATGTTTATTGTGACAGGACTCAGAGTTAATTATCAACAGTGTATTTATCTGATGTTGTATGTTTATTGTGACAGGACTCAGAGTTAATTATCAACAGTGTGTTTATCTGATGTTGTATGTTTATTGTGACAGGACTCAGAGTTAATTATCAACAGTGTGTTTATCTGATGTTGTATGTTTATTGTGACAGGACTCAGAGTTAATTATCAACAGTGTATTTATCTGATGTTGTATGTTTATTGTGACAGGACTCAGAGTTAATTGTCAACAGTGTGTTTATCTGATGTTGTATGTTTATTTTGACAGGACTCAGAGTTAATTATCAACAGTGTATTTATCTGATGTTGTATGTTTATTGTGACAGGACTCAAGAGTTAATTATCAACAGTGTATTTATCTGATGTTGTATGTTTATTGTGACAGGACTCAGAGTTAATTGTCAACAGTGTGTTTATCTGATGTTGTATGTTTATTGTGACAGGACTCAGAGTTAATTGTCAACAGTGTGTTTATCTGATGTTGTATGTTTATTGTGACAGGACTCAGAGTTAATTATCAACAGTGTATTTATCTGATGTTGTATGTTTATTGTGACAGGACTCAGAGTTAATTATCAACAGTGTATTTATCTGATGTTGTATGTTTATTGTGACAGGACTCAGAGTTAATTGTCAATAGTGTGTTTATCTGATGTTGTATGTTTATTTTGACAGGACTCAGAGTTAATTATCAACAGTGTATTTATCTGATGTTGTATGTTTATTGTGACAGGACTCAGAGTTAATTATCAACAGTGTGTTTATCAGATGTTGTATGTTTATTGTGAGAGGACTCAGAGTTAATTATCAACAGTGTATTTATCTGATGTTGTATGTTTATTGTGACAGGACTCGGAGTTAATTATCAACAGTGTGTTTATCAGATGTTGTATGTTTATTGTGACAGGACTCAGAGTTAATTATCAACAGTGTATTTATCTGATGTTGTATGTTTATTGTGACAGGACTCAGAGTTAATTATCAACAGTGTATTTATCTGATGTTGTATGTTTATTGTGACAGGACTCAAGAGTTAATTATCAACAGTGTATTTATCTGATGTTGTATGTTTATTGTGCCAGGAGGACAGAGAAGATGAAGTTTGTCTTAATCCCAATCCTAAGAAAGTGGAGTTTTCTGATGAGGTTTTCCTGATGGTGACACAGCTACAGTGGGAGGACGATATAATCTGGAACGGGGAGGATGTGAAACATAAAGTGATAGCCTCCCTCAAACAGAAAGCTCCCTCCGCTGGCTGGATCCCGAGTACATCACATCGTACAGCCACACAGTTCACAACACAAGGTGAGACAGAGTTCACAACACAAGGTGAGACACAGTTCACAACACAAGGTGAGACAGTTCACACAACACAAGGTGAGACACAGTTTACTACACAAGGTGAGACAGTTCACAACACAAGGTGAGACAGTTTACAACACAAGGTGAGCATGACACAGTTCACAACACAAGGTGAGACACGACACAGTTCACAACACAAGGTGAGACACGACACAGTTCACAACAAAAGGTGAGACACAGTTCACAACACAAGGTGAAACACAGTTCACAACATAAGGTGAGACACGGTTCACAATATAAGGTGAGACACAGTTCACAACACAAGGTGAGATGCAGTTCACAACACAAGGTGAGATGTGACATAGCTCACAACACAAGGTGAAACACAGTTCACAACATAAGGTAAGACACAGTTCACAACACAAGGTGAAACACAGTTCACAACACAAGGTGAGACACAGTTCACAACACAAGGTGAGAAACAGTTCACAACACAAGATGAGAGGTGACACAGTTCACAACATATGATGAGACACAGTTCACAACATAAGATGAGACACAGTTCACAACACAAGTTGAGATGCAGTTCACAACACAAGGTGAGATGCAGTTCACAACACAAGGTGAGACACAGTTCACAACACAAGATGAGAGGTGACACAGTTCACAACACAATGTGAGACGCAGTTCACAACACAGGTAAGATGTGACACAGTTCACAACACAAAGTGAGATGTGACACAGTTCACAACACAAGGTAAGGTGTGCCACAGTTCACAACACGAGGTGAGACGGAGTTCACAACACAAGGTGAGACACAGTTCACAACACAAGGCGAGACACAGTTCACAACATAAGGTGAGACACTGTTCACAACACAAGGTGAGACACGGTTCAAAACTTAAGGTGAGACACGGTTCACAACACAAGGTGATACGACGCAACACAGTTCACAACTTGAGGTAAGATGTGACACAGTTCACAACTCAAGGTAAGATGTGACACAGTTCACAACACAAGTTTGAGATGTGACACATTTCACAACACTAGTTTGAGATGTGACACAGATCACAACTCAAGTTTGAGATGTGACACAGTTCACAACACTAGGTGAGACATGACACTGTTCTCAACACAAGGTGAGATATGACACAGTTCACAACACAAGGTAAGACACAGTTCACAACACAAGGTGAGACACAGTTCACAACACAAGGTAAGATGTAACACAGTTCACAACACAAGGTGAGATGTGACATAGCTCACAACACAAGGTGCGATATGACAGTTCACAACACAAATTTGAGATGTGACACAGTTCACAACACAAGGTAAGATGTGACACAGTTCACAACACAAGGTGAGATGTGACATAGTTCACAACGCAAGGTGAGATGTGACACAGTTCACAACACAAGTTTGAGATGTGACACAGTTCACAACACAAGTTTGAGATGTGACACAGTTCACAACACAAGGTGAGATGTGATGCAGTTCACAACACAAGGTGAGACATGACACAGTTCACAACGCAAGGTGAGGTGAGATACAGTTCACAACACAAGGTGAGACATGACACAGTTCACAACGCAAGGTGAGGTGAGATACAGTTCACAACACAAGGAGAGACATGACACAGTTCACAACACAAGGAGAGACATGACACAGTTCACAACACAAGGTGAGACACAGTTCACAACACAAGTTTGAGAAGTGACACAGTTCACAACACAAGGTACCTTAAGTTGTGACACAGTTCACAACACAAGGTGAGATATGACACAGTTCACAACACAAGTTTGAGATGTGACACAGTTCACAACACAAGGTGAGATGTGACACAGTTCACAACACAAGTTGAGACATGACACAGTTCACAACACAAGTTGAGACATGACACAGTTCACAACACAAGTTTGAGATGTGACACAGTTCACAACACAAGTTTGAGATGTGACACAGTTAACAACACAAGTAGAGATGTGACACTGTTCACAATACAACATTGTCTGGTTTGCTTGTTGTAGGTAAACCTAGCGACATCATCAGTGGTCTGACTCCCAAGGTGCCAATCCTAAACCCGGGCTATTCCAAGACTATACCAGGCATGTCTCCCATCATCAAGCAAGGTCAGTATGAACGCCTGTTCAAGGTCATGACCTATCAAGGTATTTTCTACATAAACAAGGTCACAAACAACTGAAGATCATTCATAAACTTATTACCAATTAATGGTCATTAAAATTTCAAGGTTCTTATTACCTCAAGGTTATTAATGTATTTCGAGATACAATAATGACATTGTAGAAGTATGATTTAGCGTCCATTGGTCCCACATTCCAGTGACAGTGATGTTATATTTTAATGTTATATTTGTGACATCACAATCATCAGATGGGACTAATAAACTGTAAATTTTACCAAACCTACAACATGTTGGTACCTCAAAATTTGCATATTAACATTTAATTATACAAGGCCAGTTATGTATTTTAAGTTTGATAATCTTGGGATCATTACAATTACAAGTTATTTGATACTATTATATAAAGGCTAATGCTAAAACAGGTTCATCAGTATAAACAAACTAGGCCATACTTTGATGATAAATAGTGAGAGATATTGTACACAGGAGAAGGTCCAGACTCCAAGGACAAGATCTACTCCATCTTCCCTATAGAGAACCAGGAACTGATCTACGGACGGTGGGAGGACAATATCATCTGGGACGCTGAGGTGAGCAGGATATCAGTAAATTAGTGATGTTGTCGTCCCTCTCCACAACATCTAAATTGATTTAATACAAACCCATTTCTTTTATTACTTACCAATACAAATGATTGCCTTGTAAACTAACCTTTGTGGCTGAAAAAAATCACGATTTCTGTCTCAAGATTAATTTTCATGAATTCAAAAATGGAATGGAAATCTCTATCGTTATAAGTGACGTTTATATGATTTACTTGGATTGTAAAATTTTTGAATGTAATTCACATGCAAAAGAAACTTAACATTATATTTCCTTCAATGATTGCAATTTGGTTTTGAAATATGAAAATTTGATATTGATTTTGTTAGAATCAAACAAACTTTCCCAAATTTTTTTTGATGTTAAAAAGTTTTTAACTTGTATTTACAGAACATGACGACAATTCCGAAGCCTCAAGTCTTGACTCTTGATCCTAACGATGAAAACATCATACTGGAGCTGCCAGAGGACAACGATCCAGACGCTAAATCAGTACCTGCTAAAAAAGAAAAGGTCGGTCTCATTAAACGATTAGGTCAAAAAAGAAAACGTCAGCTAAATACAGTTAATGACTTATTATCATATTTATTACATGGCACACTGAAAAACAGTGTATTCACTATTTCAGAAGGCTTTCAGTAAGACAAAAATGGATGAATTAGATACTGTAAGTTCTAGATGCAATCTGTCCTTAATATCTAAAGGCTGAATTTGTTATAACGTTTACTGTAAACAAGGAAATTTACATGAAATATGCTAATTACTCTAAGGACTTTTTAATGAGAGCATAAATACATTTGGTGTAGATATGAAATTATGTTGATGTTTTGTTGTGTTGTAGGAAATAAAGAAGTCAAAGCTGTTACTGAACAAGGCCGGTATTACCAAGGAGGAGGAGGAAGACGAGGAGAAGGTTAGTGACAAGGGAGGCAATCCTGTCTTCTTATTCTTATAATCACTTAAGTATCTGTACAGGGCATGTAGTGTTTACCAGGTCTGCTCCCATGCATTCTTTTCTAAGCCTGACTGGATTAGCCCTCTTCTACTTCTAGGATATATCTTCTGATCACTCAATTTGTAGCTCTTCTTCTTCTAGAAACTCTTTAATCTGTAAGTTGGAAAAACTTCTGAGAAGGTAGGGCTGAAACGATTACTAATTTTTGTATTCGATTATTCGGTCACATGTAATCGATTACTAATCGATTAATCGTTTGAATTGAAGGCAACTATATTGTTTCACTACCGACTACTGAGAACGTCCGCCATGTTTTGTTATCAACTAATAATAACACCTACCGTATGATATGACAGAGGACATGCCTTATATAATATAAGCCTACCAACAAATAAGAAAAGATTTATTGACAAAACAAACGTATTTTATCCCAAATAAGCTCTGAATTCCGTTCCTGTGTTGTCTTCCGTAACATCGTTTAAATCAAGTCTGCTAACCCGCTGTTTTGACGTGACCTTCACACGTACGACTAATCAACCAAATCTGGATCGCCACGGAGCGACAAGACCAAATTTTCGTCAATGAACTTTTTTATTTCGGTGATCAAAAAAATAAAATAAATCAACAACTCTTATATTCAATTAGAATATGAACAAAAACATTCTTTTTATATGATAAACACATGCAATAGTAAAATTTAAATATTCAAGATTACTGCTCCTTCCGCTCCCGAGTGTCCCGGCGGCGATTAGGCCTCCGTGACGTAACAACATGGAGTCGACCGCTAGTGAAAATTGGCGAACAGCGTGTTGCAAGCTTTCTCATGACATCCACTTTTTCATTGATTAATGACTTTAACTTCCACAGAGACGTAATTTAACAAGTATTTCTCACATCATATATGCTTTGTTGAGTTCAAAACATGTACATAAAGAGATGAAACTCCAGTCGGAATGGCTTACTCAGAAATCCATGATCTGTCAACGTGTTTAGTCAGCTTACAATGCACTGGCTATGCATGTTACGATTAACGATTAATAAAATCTTTAATCGAATATCAGCAATTAGCTTCATTAATCTAATCGCCTCCGATTATTCGACTAATCGTTTCAGCCCTATGAGAAGGTAATCTCTTAGATAAGTGCAAATTGAGTCCTTTAATTTCATGTGCAGACAGTAATTTTCTGTTTAATGTGTGACATTTGATATGGTTCTTACTCATCACGTTTGATTAACTGATATATTTTAAGTTGTAAAACACCAGAGGAAGAAGAAGACATTTTAATTAAAGATTCATTTTTTTATGGAAATTAGAACTAGCATAGGCCTAACTTGTTGTCTGATTCAGTTGTTGATAACAATATTCTTCTGTATAACTGAATGTAATTATAATCATATATATGTTTATTGACAAAAATTATTTTGAAATGAAATGTATTTGTTGGTGTACATTCAGGCAGGAGTGTTGTGTCTATATTGCAGAATGCACCCAACCTACAAGAGAAAGATCCATTCAATATTTCTAATGATGAATACTATAGTCCTAAAACTATGGAGAATGCCGTGAAGGGAAACCTTGGGGGAAGTCTCATACAGGTAACAGGATGACACTTTTAAAACGAAAAAAATATTGAAGAGTAACATTTTGCAAAATGTATTATCACACACGATTGTCAAATTTTACTAAGAAGATTTTGATGTAAATAACAAATTTGTCTTTTCTCAACATATGAAATATAATTGAAATTATTCAACATATTTCTGCCTTTCCTTCACAATGTCTGTTGTATTCCAGCATTCCACACCAAGCCTTGAGTTACGACAGCCATTCTTCCCTACATATATGGGTATAGGCAAGCTGCGAACCTTCCATAGAAATTCACTGAAGAGGTATTCACATGGTGTTCTGTCTCAGCCCGGACCACACCCTGTCTTACCGCTCCTTAAACAGATCAAGAGGAAGGCCAGGGTACGTGCACATAGTCCAAAATATTTAATTCTCCATCATGAAATGATCTGATTTAGGAGTTAAATCCATTTTCAACTTTTTTGCACCGTTTTATTGATCCAACTTTCATGTATGGAGGCATTGATGGACATTACAAGATATGATGTTGAGATAATTATGCATGGAGGCATTGATGGACATTACAAGATATGATGCTGAGATAATTATGTATGGAGGCATTGATGGACATTACAAGATATTATGTTGAGATAATTATGCATGGAGGCATTGATGGACATTACAAGATATGATGCTGAGATAATTATGTATGGAGGCATTGATGGACATTACAAGATATGATGTTGAGATAATTATGTATGGAGGCATTGATGGACATTACAAGATATGATGTTGAGATAATTATGCATGGAGCCATTGATGGACATTACAAGATATGAAAGATATGATGCTGAGATAATTATGTATGGAGGCATTGATGGACATTACAAGATATGATGCTGAGATAATTATGCATGGAGGCATTGATGGACATTACAAGATATGAAAGATATGATGCTGAGATAATTATGATTGTCCCATCTTTACTATACTGTAATTATTTGCAAAGAAATAATGACTCACTCTTTATTATAACTGTTGTAGTTGAGAGAACAAGAGAGACAAGCGTACGGGGGAGGTGAGATCTTTTTTATGAGGAACGCTCAGGACCTGACAGGAATGGACGGGGAACTGATCTTGGCTGAGTACTCAGAAGAGTATCCTCCCTTAGTCATGCAGATTGGCATGGCAACCAAAATAAAGAATTATTATAAAAGGGTAAGTAAATGTTCTATACTAACAGGGATGTTGTATAAATGACCTACTTTTGAATTTGTACATCCGTATTTCTCAGTAAATAAAATACATAATTAAATCTTGCTACATCAAAGTCAGGAGGTAGGTTTTTAAGTTAGACATCAATACTAATAACTTTAAGTTGAGTAGCTAGGGTTTGTAGTTGGGATAATAAATTTAAAGACTTAAAACTATGATTACATTGTATCTTCATTCTTGCAGAAATAGGAAGAGTTTAGGCTGCTCTTAATTTATTACTGCTGGTAAAAAGTTTTTTTGTTTGTTTTATCCAGAAACCTGGAAAGGATGCGAGTCCCCCACAGTATAAGTATGGTGAGCTGGCCTACGCACACACTTCTCCTTTCCTCGGGGCACTCAGTCCGGGACAGTGTATCCAGGCGTTTGAAAATAACATGTTCCGTGCATCTGTGTTTGAACATAAAGTTCCTGATACAGATTTTGTCATCATTAGAAAGCGAGACAAGTAAGGAAAATGTCATGTAGATTTGTGATTTGATTGACAGATTTTGTCATCATTAGAAAGCGAGACAAGTAAGGAAAATGTCATGTAGATTTGTAATTTGATTGACAGATTGTACTTGTATACTCTATATTGCTGTTTAAATGTTTGGTAAAAAAGTGTTTTCTTTAATACTTACATCTGGAGGTGTTTTGATGAAGCCATACACTTTTCTCCTATCTGAGTCGGGTTTTAATCTCGCAATGAAACAAACAGATCTAACATCAAAACGGTTGCCTATTAAGATTTGAAAGGCATTGTCCCAAGAAGCTGAAATCAATTGATAACCTTGTTGGCTATCGTATTCAGACAATATAATCATGATAGACTAATTTCACTCCGTTTAGGCAGTTAGCTTCTACTTCATACTTTATTTCATATAAAAAAACCCTACATGTTCCACAGTATCTCTTGCCTATCTAGCAGACGGTCTTATTGGCTTATTCTTGTCTTGGTGTATCACAATATGTATCTGTATATTGTAGCTACTACATCCGTGAAGTATCCACTGTGTACTGTATCTGTATATTGTAGCTACTACATCCGTGAAGTATCCACTGTGTACTGTGTGGGTCAGGAAGCCACACTGACTGAGGTGCCGGGCCCCAACTCTAAACGGGCCAACAACTTCATCAGGGACTTCCTACAGGTACTGTGATAATACTAACATTTAACTCATATAATAATAATATTATTGTGATACTTGACTACTTTGTATTACTGTTAATAATTCATATTGTCATTTATTTTGGAGGTATTCTAAACAAGAAATTATTTTTCTATCAAATCATTACTTCATAAAATGATATGTGGAAGGAAGCCACAAATTATGTTGTCCATAGAAATGATTCATCCTTATCTCTGATTTATCTGTTAAAGGTCTTTATCTATCGACTGTTTTGGAAGAGCAAGGATTCACCTAAGAGAATTAAGATGGACGATATCAAACATGCATTTCCATCTCATTCTGAGAGCAGCATCAGAAAACGGCTTAAATTATGTGCAGACTTCAAACGTACAGGTAATAATTTGTAATATCAATTGATACTTTGTGTCATCGGTCAGGTTTCAATCTTATTGAAGTGGGTAAAAATTTTATTCTTTATTTAATAAAACATATGAAGAAATGTTTTGGGTATACATGTATTTTCATATACAATGATCAAACATTGTACCAATTATCCAGAATAAAGATAAAAGATGTATATTTTAACCGTAGTCCGTGCAGATAAACCTATGATATTGAGCGGTCGAAAATCGTCTTGTAAACATACCTGCCATCTTCAAACAGTCTTCATTGCATAACTGACAATTACCGAAAATGTAAATGATTACAAAAAAAACTGAAAAAGTTTCGTATAGTGTGCCTGTAATAGCTTGATGACATGTTGATCGTATAAGACCATTAATTTTGATGTTTCAGTGGAACCAGATGAAAATGGTAGTTTGATGTTACTGTTTAAATGTTCCATTCTAGTGCTAACATTTTGTTTTTCAGTTCCGTCCTTTGACCTCTGTTGTTGCTGTCTAAACACTGTATTCAGTTTTAATGTTCTTTTGTTACGGTTTTTCTACGGGTTTTGATGACTTAGAAACTATCTAAAAAATATTTTTCATGTAAATAAGTTTTCGATTGTAATCGGTTTCAGTTTTACAACAGCTTTATGCTTAGGTCCATGGACTGTTTTCTAAAAATCAAAGAAAATAATCTGAATGGCAACTCACTGAAATTCACAGAACATTTACGATAGTTAGTGTTACGAAAACTAGCATTTGGCGAAGTCACACAGGTAGTGAAACCAATAACAAAGTCATATACAAATCGTAATTCACAAAAACCTATATTTTAAATCAAGCTTTATCCATTGACTAGAAACTATCGATGATGAAAACATCTTCTGTAACTGTAAAATTTCATCTAATTTATGCAAATGGTATTATCTCTTGATAATAAATGAAATTCAGATACCTCTTAGAAACTGTAGTGAAATTCCAAATTCCTACTGTCAGTTTAAGTTTAGGATCAGATCATCTGTTGTTTGTATTGAGCTACTACTGTCATGTGTAACAGGAATGGACTCTAACTGGTGGGTCCTGAAGCCCGACTTCCGTCTGCCCACCGAGGACGAGATGAGGGCCATGGTATCCCCGGAGCAGTGTTGTGCCTACTACAGTATGTTGGCAGCCGAACAGCGACTCAAGGTGAGCTGTTATACAGGGCTCCACAAACATTTGTACAGATCTACTACATGGTATAATACTTTTAATGTCCTGATCTGTAACAGTGACTCATGTCTAATTGCTTCCAACCCAGGACTGAAAATTTAACTTTGAAGTGTACTTGAAACAGTTCCAATAGGTCCCTAGTTTTTTTCTCGAGGAACTCCATCTTTCTTTCACCAGTAGTACACTTTGTCATCTATAACAGGGTATAAAGCATGAGCTATTATACATGGAATGGAAGATTATATAAAGTGTTTGTGTTGTCTGGCTGTATATGGCTAGTGAGAAGTTGATTGTTGATTTACTCTTTGATTACAGTTTATGTATCTATTTACAGATTATGCCTTGATTCATATACTCCATACGTTGTCAATGAATCAACGTCAAGCTTAGCTATTTTAAAAGTCTATGGTTTGATAAATACTTTTATGGTTTTGTGTAGGATGCTGGGTACGAAGAGAGGTCATTGTTTGATAAATACTTTTATGGTTTTGTGTAGGATGCTGGGTACGGAGAGAGGTCATTGTTTGCCCCAGAGGATGACAATGAGGAGGAGACACAAATGAAGATTGAAGATGAGGTTTGTATAATTGAAATAAGATCTGTGATGAGGTTTGTATAATTGAAATAAGATCTATGATGAGGTTTTGTATAAGTGAAATAAGATCTATGATTAGGTTTGTATAATTGAAATAAGATCTGTGATGAGGTTTGTATAATTGAAATAAGATCTATGATGAGGTTTGTATAATTGAAATAAGATCAATGATGATATTTGTTAAGATATGATGGTGAAATTATATGAATTAAAAACTAGAAATTCTGTGATGTATTTGTCTGTTTTCTAAAACATATTGTTGGTTAAAATCAAAACAAAAGGTAGAAGCTAGACTATAAAAGAACAGTTATGATAAACAAAGCAGAAGTTTTCATTTCTCGATCTCTATTTTACCAGGTAAATAAGATGGCCTAAGACCCTTAACAGTAGATAAATAGTTTAAAAAGCGGGTTACATAGTGCTTAACGAAGCCTATAGATTTATGTCTGTCTATTTGTTCCCAGGTAAAGACAGCTCCTTGGAATACGACCAGGGCGTACATCGCGTCCCTTAAGGGTAAATGTCTCCTGGACCTGACGGGTGTGGCTGACCCTACAGGGTGTGGGGAGGGATTCTCCTACGTTAAGGTACCTAACAAACCACAGCCTAAGGAGGAAGGGCAGCAACAGACGCCACAGAAAAAAACAGTGACAGGAACTGACGCTGATCTCCGTAAACTCTCACTCAAGGACGCTAAACAGCTACTTAGGAAGTTTGGACTGCCAGATTCTGAGGTAATGTTTGGAGATACTTCGAGATCAAGTACAGTTTGTTATACGCACACATAATGTTATACTGAAAATTGCATTGTGTATGTTATACA
The DNA here is from genome assembly GCF_041381155.1 of Argopecten irradians. Classification (NCBI taxonomy): domain Eukaryota; kingdom Metazoa; phylum Mollusca; class Bivalvia; order Pectinida; family Pectinidae; genus Argopecten; species Argopecten irradians. The sequence goes on along the minus strand of NC_091140.1, from coordinate 9,024,145 downwards.
CACATACATTATGTTGTACTGAAAATTGCATTGTGTACATATTATACACACATACATTATGTTGTACTGAAAATTGCATTGTGTACATATTATACACACATACATTATGTTGTACTGAAAATTGCATTGTGTAAAGATCTTAATGTACTATTCAAATTATTGTTATACAGGCCAATCACGAATATATTTCTACTCACAAAAAACTTTGAAAATCTCCAAACCATGAAATCGAATGATTATACAGTAAGGAAAATTCAGAACAAAGTGTAAATTACATGTATTTGTAGAGCTACAATGTTCAGTAGCTTTAAGTGCAATGAATCTAATTGTTTTCAGATGTGTTTGTAACTCTGATTCATATACTCTGTTCATATGGAAAATATCGATGTTACAGATTCGTAAATTGTCGAGATGGGAGGTGATAGATGTTGTGAGAACCATGTCAACAGAGCAGGCCAAAGCAGGACAGGATGGTCAAGGTGAGTGGCTCATTGTGTAGAAAAAAAAAGATTTCCAAGTCTACTGCTTGTGACAATTTTTCAGCTGCTTTTCATGAAATTCTGTAAACCTAATCATATTGGGATAACCAACAGCATATTGTTTTTATGCTTCCTGAAGTTCATGCATCATTTTACATTTAACATTTACTGGTAGTTACCATAGTCTAACAAAAGAGAAACCATTGTTGAGGCATAGCTGACAAAAGTACAGACAGAACATGTCACCAAATTAGGTCCAAAGAGAGTTCAGTAGTTCTCTACACTCTAGTCAACACCCAAATTAGGCCAAAGTTTTAATGGTAATGGTCAAGGCATCAGGTTAGAGTATAATAGAGAAAACAAGTCAAAATAACATTTTATTATGTCCCCCAAACGAAGTGGGGGGACATATTGTTTTTGCTCCGTTTCTTATTATTATTATTATTATTATTATTATTTTTATTCTTATTTCTTCTGGTTTCTTCCGCCGCGCGGGTTTCCGCAGCTTTTCTCAGAAACTACTGGGCCGATTATCACGAAACTTCACATACATATTCATTAGGGTATGGGATTGTGCATAAAGGTTTTTTTTTCTCAACCGGAAGTCCAAGATGGCCGCCAGGGCCCATTTCCTGTTTTCAGGTTTCGGTCTCCGATCTTGCTGAAAATTGGTCTATGGGGGTTTTAAGGGATGGCGAACATCATGAAAACATTTTCGTGAAGAATCTTTGGTAAACACAGATGGCTAACTTTCTCTTTCATAAGATTTGAAAAACCAACATGAGAAAAATAAAATATTTTTAGGACTTGATTGCTTTGTGTAATTCTGAATTTTTATGTTGGTAATTTGTCTTGACACCTCAATCTTTATTTGTAGGAGTATTGGTCCTCCAACGATCGGGTACTGTCCCACTGACGATGATTCCAGCTCTGGAATCGAATCGGACTTTGAGGAAATGGTATTCCAAGATGGCTCATAGATGGCCAGAAAACATCCTTTGGGGAAGGGGAATAGAGTTTGTATAAATTTTGGCTCTTGATCCCCCCGTGGCAGGAAGGGACGGGGCCCAATAGGGGAAATAGAGGTGGGTAATAATTTAAATCGCTACTTGTCATACGAGTTCTATATGGAATGTAACCAAATTTGGCCAGAAAGATCCTTGGGGGGAAGGGAAATGGAGTTTGTATAACTTTTGGCTCATGACACCCCGTGGGCAGGAGGAAAGGCAGGCCCCAATAGAGGATATAGAAGAAAATCCTTTAAATTGCTGCTAGTCATAGAGTTTTAACATGGACATGTAACCAAATTTGGCCAGGAACAATCCTTCTGGGGGAAGGGAACAGGATTTGTTTTAAAATTTGGCTCTGACTCCCTGGAGCAAAAAGATTGGGGCCGAATAGAGGATTATTATTAGAGTTGAATCTTTAAATTCCTTCAGAAAATAAGCAATGATCCTGTACGATTCAGAACTTTACTTGGCATTACAAACAAGACAAGTCCTACAGGCCCTCTGGGCCCTTGTGTTTCGATGTATAGTTTTGCGAGAGTTGTGGTAAAATTCTTAAAACTGAAAAAAACAAATTGTTTAAATAACAAATTTGATTAGAAGTGGCAAGTCTCTGCAGATAATAATGTATGAAAGTATTGTTCTTTCTTTGTCTGAAGTCAATGTAATATAATATCCTCCCATTGAATAACCAGGAAACACTTTCTTATAAATGATTTGATGGAATAATAATGGGCAAGAACCAGTTTGAGAGCATTGTTCCCCAAAGAAAACAAGTTCTGTGATTACCGAGTCATAAGCACTCTCTGATGGCTTGTTCTGAGATTTAATCCTTTGATTTGGTTGTACCAGTTTTTGATAAGCACCTTCTCTGATTGGTTTCTGTAGATATAATCCTTTGAATCTGGTTGACCAGTTTGATTAAGCCACTCTCTGATAGGTTTTCCCTGAGATTAAACCTTTGATTTTGACCAGTTGATAAGCACCTTCTCTGATTGGTTTTCTGAGTTATAATCCTTTGATTTGGATTGACAGTTTGATAAGCACCTCTCTGATTGGTTTTCGTGGCTAGATGATATAAACCTCTTGATTGGTTGACCAGTTGATAAGGGCACTTCTCAGATCTCTGATTAATTCCTTTGGATTGGTTGATAGTTTGATAGCACCTCTCGAATAGGATTTTCTGAGATATATACTTTGATTGTTTGACCAGTTTGATAAGCACCTTTCTAAGATTGGTTTTCTGAGATATAATCCTTTGATTGGTTGACCCAGTTTGATAAGCACACTTCTCTGATTGTTTTCTGAGATATAATCCTTTGATTGGTTGACCAGTTTTTCTGATAAGCAATCCTTCTCTGATTGGTTTTCTGAGATATAAAACCTTTGATTGGTTGACCAGTTTGATAAGCACCTTCCTCTGATTGGTTTCCTGAGATATATATAATCCTTTGATTGGTTGACCAGTTTGATAAGCACCTTCTCTGATTGGTTTTCTGAGATATAATCCTTTGATTGGTTGACCAGTTTGATAAGCACCTCTCTGATTGGTTATTTTAGATATAATCCTTTGATTGGTTGACCAGTTTGATAAGCACCTCTCTGATTGGTTTTCTGAGATATAATCCTTTGATTGGTTGACCAGTTTGATAAGCACCTCTCTGATTGGTTATTTTAGATATAATCCTTTGATTGGTTGACTAGTTTGATAAGCACCTCTCTAATAGGTTTCCTGAGATATAAACCTTTGATTGGTTGACCAGTTTGATAAGCACCTTCTCTGATTGGTTTTCTGAGTTATAATCCTTTGATTGGTCGACCAGTTTGATAAGCACCTCTCTGATTGGTTTTCTGATATATAAACCTTTGATTGGTCGACCAGTTTGATAAGCACCTTCTCTGATTGGTTTTCTGAGATATAAACCTTTGATTGGTTGACCAGTTTGATAAGCACCTGTCTGATTGGTTTTCTGAGATATAATCCTTTGATTGGTTGACCAGTTTGATAAGCACCTTCTCTGATTGGTTTTCTGAGATATAATCCTTTGATTGGTTGACCAGTTTGATAAGCACCTTCTCTGATTGGTTTTCTGAGATATAATCCTTTGATTGGTTGACCAGTTTGATAAGCACCTCTCTGATTGGTTTTCTGAGATATAATCCTTTGATTGGTTGACCAGTTTGATAAGCACCTTCTCTGATTGGTTTTCTGAGATATAAACCTTTGATTGGTTGACCAGTTTGATAAGCACCTTCTCTGATTGGTTTTCTGAGATATAAACCTTTGATTGGTTGACCAGTTTGATAAGCACCTTCTCTGATTGGTTTTCTGAGATATAATCCTTTGATTGGTTGACCAGTTTGATAAGCACCTTCTCTGATTGGTTTTCTGAGATATAAACCTTTGATTGGTTGACCAGTTTGATAAGCACCTTCTCTGATTGGTTTTCTGAGATATAAACCTTTGATTGGTTGACCAGTTTGATAAGCACTTCTCTGACCTGTTGTAGCTGAGCCATGAGCGAGAGGAAGCAGAGAGAAGGGAGCTACACAAGATGATGTTAGAAGACAGTAAAGACAAGGGTAAACAAAAGGAGGAGGATATAAACGCAGCCAACATGGTGAGTAGTATTCTCTCTTGTGATTGGAAAGTTTTGGCTTATCATTTCTTAATCAGTGTTTCTTAAAAATTGTAACATCTTATGATTTCGCGGCAACTTAATTTCACGTTTTCACACCTGATGACTTTTTCACTATGATTTAATCTCACAATCAAGACCTTTTTGAAACCACTTTAGCTCTAATTTATCTGTACATGTAAGGTTTATACTTATTCAATTCAGAAAGCAAAATGTGTTATGTGTTCATAGAAAAATAAATTAATTAATGAAATATAGAGTGCAAATATGTTATAATGGTATATCACAGGTATTTGTGCTACAGTTAGAATTGAAGTTGACAATGAAAAGTGCTATACTTTTCTTAATTTATTAAATTTGGATGTTGTAGGCTGGTCGCAAATTGAAGATCACCAGAACATTTAGAAATGATGAAGGGAAGGAGTACACAAGGACTGAGTGGGTGTTAAAGCCAGCTGTGATAGATACATATGTGAGGATTCGTGAGAAAAAGGATCCTTCCTTCATGTAAGTATACAATGAAAGTAGACATTGGTAGGAACTTATAGTAATGCACAATACTGAGAGGCCCAATTCTTAGTACACATCTGGCAAAGATTATGCAAACAACTTCTATTTGAGGAACAGTTTTGGTATTGGATGAGAACATTATGAATTAGTAAAAGTAGTGATGTTTTCTACAATGTTAAATGATGTATTGATTGATACATTGTCACTGGATGTACAATTGAGAAGTTATAATGAATTTATAACATTGAGAAGTTATGATGAATTTACAACAATAAGAAGTTATGATGATTTTACAACATTAAGAAGTTATAAAGAATTTCTAACATTAAGAAGTTATAATGAATTTCTAACATTAAGAAGTTTTTATGAATTTACAACATTAAGAAGTTATAATGAATTTATAACATTAAGAAGTTATTATGAATTTAAAGATATTGATTAGAAATGCTTCCTGAAATAAATGTTAACCAAAATGTACCATTTTTCTTGGCAGAAAAAATTTTGCAGCGATGGATGATTCTATGAAGGAGGACATGAGAAGAGAAAAAAGGAGGTATGTAATATGTATGTAAACGGCATAGCGATTGGGTGGAAATAGCATCTTCATCTTGTATACCATTAGTCATATTATAATGTAATTTTATAGGTGATACTTAGGAATATTGAATGATCTTTAGTAATCTTTATTAAATGTATTTATATTGATAGTCATTTTCTTGTTGGGAATTAAGTAATATATTTTTTATCTTGTTTCACCAGACTACAGGAGCGACTGCGGAGGATTAAGAGAAATGAAGAGAGAGAGAAATTTGCCCCACCTCCTATTAAGAAAAAGAAAAAGCAAGAACCAATATCCATCAAAGCAAGCAAGGTCACACCTTTTTAATGAAATTTACATTATACACATTGCATAACGCATGTATAATTACAGGTTTCTCTTGTATCTAGTTTTGCTTTACGGCTCTGAATCAATCCATTTTGTTTTGTATCAAGTCAATTTTGTGTGGGTCATAAATTTCAAATTTCTGTGGAAATATGGCAAAATAGGCAATATTGTTGTATGGTGTAAAGCCAATCTATAGTGCACTGCTGTAAGTTTGCCATGATGATAGAGGGGAAAAGACCTGTTTTAACCAATGAGTTAAGGAAAGTGAGGAGATATAAGTGTAAGATTATCTAAAGCCTAGTGTTTTGTTGTTGACAGTTGAAGTGTGGTGCGTGTGGTCAGATCGGACACATGCGGACCAATAAGGAATGTCCTAACTACAATAAGGTGGGTAATGTGGCGCCGGTCCAGGTGGCCATGACACAGGAGGAGGAGGAAGAGGAGGAGAAGAACTTGCTGGTCGACAATGACCTGATTAATGTGGAGGGCACGAAGATCAAGTTCTCTAAGAACCTGGTGGAACAGTAAGTTACGCCAAACTATACAACTTATTGCACAACTATCTCTAATTATGTATTTAATTACATTCAAACCTCGTAAAATCTGATGATTCAGAGATCCTATCAATCTGAGGTTAACATTTCGTGTCAGGTTTTGGTTTTTCATCACTTGTCCATCACTTCAACTTTTTATGATATTTCATAAAGTTTTAAAGTTAAAGTTAAAAACTAATATCGTTGCATTGATTATCTTAAATTTAAGTGCCGAACAAGTAAAGAGGAAGTCTCTCTTACTAAAGTTCCCAAAACAGGCGTTCAAACCAGAGAAAAAGAAACGAGTTGGATCAATTATACATTGTGACTACCTCAAGGTAACACTCTATTAAGTTGTTCTTATCAACCAACTGTATGGAGTATAACACAGAAATTCTCAATCTGAATTCAATCTAAGCCATTCAGAAACATCTTGAATCAGTCGTATGTAATGCTATCAGCAGTAAGTAACCTATCAGATATTTCTAGGTAAAAATAAGCAGAAATGAACAATCTAATGACTAAAGAATGAATTAAGATATTGTGTTCATGCAAAAAAGATTATCAACAATGTTAACTGCATTATGAAGAAGTCCTTGGACATTTTGTCTATCAGTTAAGATTTTTACACTGGAAAATGTTCTCATTTCAGAAACCGAAGCAGACATCAAACCGGAGACGGACTGATCCTATAGTTACGCTGTCCACTGTGTTAGAAAGTGTTCTTAACGAGATGAGAGACTTACCTAATGTAGGTATTTTATAGACAAATCTATAGACGCTATGATATCACTTCCCATAGTATGCATCTTTCTTACTAAATAGATAGGACAAACCGTCTCTAAATGAACTAGACATTATTATTTTTGAGCTACCAGTATCCTAATCTCGTGTTCAGGTGAATCTCTCAGAACACAACAGTAATTAAAAGGGCGGATTAAGACAATGGGAATGTAAGTGGGAGGTACAATCACTGTAATCATCATGGTCTAAAGATTTCTTTTTTAGTTATAATTGATATTTATAGTTTATATTATCAAGCAAAGTTATGGTCAAAATAATTTAAGATATGTTTTAAAGATGCTCCATCGCTGACAAATGATATTTTTTCACTATCTAAAACAAGAGCAGACGATTAAGTATTTTTCTTCAGTTAAAAAAGTTACTTACTTTACACCATTACCACCATTGAAAAGTTTGAGCTTCTAATTTTAATTCAAGTTAAAAGTATGAAAAATAATTAATTGCATCCCGAAAAAATTCCGTGGCACTATATCCTATATGGAATGAAGTACTGATTGCGCATGCACCACAGGCAAAATAAATTATTTTATATTATTTTCTGTGTTAATTAGACATATATATACACAGTTGAACACCAATTATTGTTCAAATGATGAATATCATTTATGCTGTCTCAGCGGTGGAGCATCTTTAATTATCCCCCGCCCAACGAAGTTGGCGGGGGATATACAAATGGATTCCTTTCGTCCGTCCGTACGTACAAATGGTTTCCGGAGCATAACTCTAAAACCAGTAGAGATATTTCCACGAAACTTCATACACACATTGGTCTTATGGTCTAGTAGTGCCTTTTGCTATTTTTAGGTTTTCATTTTTTGCATTTTTTCCGTAACCATGGAAACATTGCTGAAAATATCATATTTTTGTACCAGGTTCGTTTCCGGAGCATAACTCTAAAACCAGAAGAGATATTTCCACGAAACTTCATAGACACATTGATATTATGGTCTAGTAGTGCCTTTTGCTATTTAAAGGTTTCCACTTTTTGTACTTTTTTCTGTAACCATGGAAACATTGCTGAAAATGGCAGATTTTTGTGTAAGAATCGTTTCCGGAGCACAACTCTAAAACCAGCAGAGATATTTCCATGAAACTTCATAGACACATTGTTCTTATGGTCTAGTAGTGCCTTTTGCTGTTTTTAGGTTTTCACTTTTTGTGCTTTTTTTCTGTAACCATAGAAACATTGCTGAAAATATCATATTTTTGTAGCAGGTTCATTTTCGGAGCATAACTCTAAAACCAGCAGAGATATTTCCACGAAACTTCATAGACACATTCTTTTTATGGTCTAGTAGTACCTTTTGCTATTTTTAGGTTTTCATTTTCTGCACTTTTTCCGTTACCATGGAAACATTGCTGAAAATATCATGGTAAATGGTAATTGTTACTTTGCAAAACTCCACCCATCTTTGTGTATTTAGTCTAATATAAATGTCAAGGCTGTATACCTGTTTCAACAATTGCAGCCCCGCTCTACTTGAATTATACTCCATCTTTCTTTAGCTCAACTTCCTTTTTCCTGGGTTTTTTTCATACACATAAGTCTCCACAATCAAACTTACTTCAGTTTTGATATCTACATTGGCGGGGGATCTGAATGACTATGTCCTTGTTGGTTGTTTGTTATGCTATATATATATTACACATTTGGTTCTTATTACAGGCACAGCCCTTCCTGTTTCCGGTCAGCACCAAAGAAGTTCCAGACTACTACAAGGTGGTCAAGATCCCCATGGACCTACAGACCATCAGAGAGGTACAATATCACTCCAAAAAATGTTGCAGGATAGGAGCATTGTCTGTTAAAGTGTATACTTGATATAAATTACATACATCAATGTTACAGTGGTGTTATCATTAGAGAGGTACCACTATATCACTCTTTTATCTAACAAATGTCGCAGCATAGGAGCAGTTTTAACATCAATTATTAGTAATAGCTTAGTCAGTATAATGTGACCAGGTAGGGTGTGTTGTCAGTATAATGTGACCGGGTAGGGTGTGTTGTCAGTATAATGTGACCGGGTGGGGTGTGTTGTCAGTATAATGTGACCGGGTGGGGTGTGTTGTCAGTATAAAGTGACCGGGCGGGATGTGTTGTCAGTATAATGTGACCGGGTGGGGTGTGTTGTCAGTATAATGTGACGGGGTGGGGTGTGTTGTCAGTATAATGTGACCGGGTGGGGTGTGTTGTCAGTATGATGTGACCGGGTGGGGTGTGTTGTCAGTATAATGTGACCGGGCGGGGTGTGTTGTCAGTATAATGTGACCGGGTGGGGTGTGTTGTCAGTATAATGTGACCAGGTAGGGTGTGTTGTCAGTATAATGTGACAAGGTAGGGTGTGTTGTCAGTATAATGTGACCGGGTAGGGTGTGTTGTCAGTATAATGTGACCGGGTGGGGTGTGTTGTCAGTATAATGTGACCGGGCGGGATGTGTTGTCAGTATAATGTGACCGGGTGGGGTGTGTTGTCAGTATAATGTGACCGGGTGGGGTGTGTTGTCAGTATAATGTGACCGGGTGGGGTGTGTTGTCAGTATAATGTGACCTGGTGGGGTATGTTGTCAGTATAATGTGACCGGGTGGGGTGTGTTGTCAGTATAATGTGACCGGGTGGGGTGTGTTGTCAGTATAATGTGACCGGGCGGGGTGTGTTGTCATTATAATGTGACCAGGCGAGATGTGTTGTCAGTATAATGTGATCGGGCGGGATGTGTCGTCAGTATAATGTGACCGGGTGGGGTGTGTTGTCAGTATAATGTGACCGGGCGGGGTGTGTTGTCAGTATAATGTGACCAGGCGGGATGTGTTGTCAGTATAATGTGACCGGACTATACAAAAACAAAATACCAAAACACACACCACAGACTCCATACACACTACACACCACATACATGGAAGGCCATCCTTACATAACCCTGGCTGTTAATAGGATGTTAATTTAATCAAACAAACAAACCAACAAAGTTCAAATCAAATTACTATATCTAAAAGGTAAAATTAATGAAATTAATGATTTAGTAAGCGATGCTATGAGTCTTGCTATGATCCTTCTTGACTATTTCCTATATATATAATTTTGTATTTTATTTCAGGGTCTCAGAAATAAAAAATACATTTCTAGAGAGACATTTCTTATTGATGTCAATCAGATCCTGGAAAACAGCAAGATGTATAATGGTGAGTTGGCAAAGATGATATTATTTGAAATTTGTGATTAAAATCTCCCATTTAAAGGTAGGTTTCGCCCAACCAAATAAATATTTTTTTTGTGAAATGCGATAAGCGGAAGAAAAGATGAAAAATACATATTAAAATATCTCAATTTAATTTCTTTATGTGTTTGAGATTGAACAAATGTGTCTTGAATACAAAATTGAAGGAAATCCTTGATTTTTTACGGTGTCCGTCAGACAAAATAATATGCAAATGAAGCTGCGATGGATTGTGTTGTCGAAGTTTGGCGCATGCGCATTGTCACGCACTAAAAGTAAACAAAATGGCTGAACGAAAGTGTGTGCGATGAAAAAAAATATATCTGAATCGGCAACAAAGTGGAGGAAATTATAATGGATTAGGTAGCACCCTAGGATATCTATAGGGAATTAAATTCAGAGATGGCATGTAGCAATAGAAGAAACAGAAGCCACATCTCAAGCGGAACTTACCGGGATCTGTTGGGACTCGTGTAACGGCATTGCACGTGCACGTGGTGAGTTAACTTTCAACACATATGCCAGCGCACAAACAGCCGCAGACTAACTACGTGTATATTTGGTGTACAAAGTTAGCGAGCGTATGATATGATATGTATAAACAGTCCCTCGCACTTCGATTTGTTGTTGTTGTTTTTTAACTAAACATGCCGTGGCAAGACTGTCACTTCTATCTGACATTTTGTTGCACGCTTCCGTTTGTTGCTGCGGCCTCGTTTTGGAAAAAATACGTCATGTTCTATGTAAAGCTTGACTTCGCTCTATTTTTAGAGGAGTATTTTCCTGGTCAAGCTAGGCAACTGACCACCCATATTGTTCGCTGTATGCATTGAAAATGATCTGAAGATTATATCTATGTATAGGATAAATTTCAATTTCGTAGTCTTTATATTTCATTGGGCGAAACCTACCTTTAATTAGCTTTTACCTTTTATACAAGATATATAAAGTAAATTGTCTAGAAAGATGCTTTAGCTAACCAGTCTCTCAGCCACATCTTTTGTCGATGAATATTCTTCAGACCATGTTTATAAATGACCCTGGCTGTTTTTACAGTGTAAAACAACCAAACAAAGAATCTGAAGTCTATTGTTACTTAATATTAAGACAAGTATATAGTAGCTGCCATAAAGCCATAATTCCTTATGAAGTTTGATCACTTCTTTCAGGTGCTAAAAGTGCATTGACACTGACAGCACAGCAGCTATTGAACCTGTGTCTGAAGAGATTTGCTGAGGTAAGTAGTCACTGTTAGTGATATCTTGTCCTACATAGTGTAAAATACTTTATTTCTTTGCGAGATACAAAGTTTGGCATATTTTCCAACATGCCTTGAATGCAAATGTTGAGGGAATAATAATTGTATATGAATGCAATATTGCCAGTAAAAGCCCCTGACTGCAAATTTAAATATTCCCAAATATGTTAAAAACTACGAAGATACGGAATATTTTTGCCGCTATTTCTCAGAAAGTGCTGAAGGAATCACTTTCAAATTCTATACATAGGTTCCCCTTGGGACCTAGTTGTACATAGTACCTTTTGGGACTGATCAGTCAACAAGATGACCAACCGGCAGCCATCTTGGATTTCATTGTTGAAGTTTGTTACCGCTGTTTCTCAGAAAGAACTGAAGCAATCTTATTTATATTTAGTATGTTTGAAAAAGTTTGAAAAGCAGGGTAAAGATCCCTCTTTCCATTGTCAGATATAGATGTGTTGTCATGGTCCATTTCTGTTAAATAATCCTCACTATATATTTGTTGCCGATTGCAGTTTGCTTTGAAAGTGGTCATCAGCGCTCTCATTCAAACATTTTGTCTCCATCTCTTTGAGTGCCATCATCGCAATGCGTGACTTGACCACCATCTTGCTGCTAATGATGTTAGGGGCAAAATACGATAACTCTATTGTGCTAATCTAATATGATTTCTACTTACCTGATACTATTATATCTTGGATATCATGTGACGTCATTTTAATTAATAGGAACACAAGATTCTTTTCTGAGGCGGGATAAAGGGGTTTACTGAGTAATTAGTAGCTATATTTATTTAGTTACTTTGAGTAATTAACTTCTGAACCATTCTGGTAGTGTCTATGAAGCTTTTACTTTTTACGTTTGCACAAAATGACAGATGTATTCTAAAATTTTACTTTACGTACATGATAGATAATTTTGAATCTAGAAATTTTGCTGTAAGAAACAAACACCATGACTGCCATTATGTTGTCATGGTGATAGAAACTATGTCTATATTATTTTATGGAAATCAGTCAGTGCTTTGATAACCATGTGGATGTTATTTGTTGTTGACAGAAAGAGGACAAACTGATGAGACTGGAGAAGGCCATCAATCCTCTGTTAGACGATAACGACCAAGTGGCTTTCACTTTTATCCTCGAGAATATCATCGCTCAGATGAAGGCAGTAGAAAATGTAGGATTGTAAAACTGTATTCAGTAGTACCTAATTAGGCTATCAGTGTCATACTCCATATTTAGTGACCCCAAGGCAGCAGAAAATATAAGATTGTAGTTACTCTCAGACTATAAAAGTACATCAGATAATAGTTTCTGTATAAAAGTTTCTAATTTGAACCCATTCTACTGACCATAATAATCAATCTAAGTGGATTCATCATCATCATCATCATCATCATCATCACTTTACCTACTGAATTTAATTTGGCACTAGAATTAAACCTGAGAAGAAAATACTGGAATGCTGCAATATGTATTAGTTGGTGTTTTATCTTTTAATTTACTATTTTAAAGGTGTTTGATTAGCAGATATTGATTGTTTTGTAACTTTTGTTGTAAGGATAATCTTCATCAATGTTGATCTTCATATTGATATGTTGTTTATGCTTTTGTTTCAGTCCTGGCCATTCCATGCTCCGGTCAATAAAAAGTTTGTCAAAGATTATTACGAGGTCATCCCCAATCCAATGGACCTCGGAACACTGCTTAAGGTAAGTTCAGAGGTCAGAGTTCAGACAATAAGAGAGGGCAATACTTTGGAAAAAAGCATATGGATAAGGCAAAGGGACAGACTATTTTAACTAATTGAATGAAAATCAAAATAATAAAGCATGATTTTAAATTGTCTTTATGATGAGTGACATGATATTGAATTGTACATATTGATGATTCCAGAGAGTCCAAGCTCACAAGTACCAGACAAGAGAAACTTTTATGGAGGATGTTGAGCTTATCCCCATCAACTGTAGCAAGTACAACGGCAAGGATAGCCCTCTCACGGAGACAGCTCAGAGGATGGCAGATGTCTGCAGGCAGGCACTCTCTCAGGTACGTACCCTTCAGTGCATGTCCATAGAAAATTATTGAAGAGAAAAAAATATTGGTGTGTTTATTCAACTGAATAAGCTCAACATACAGTAGACAAAAGTGGTTTGTCATGATGTCAACCTTTATCCATTTAACAAGGTTATCAATGCTTATCCATCTGCTTTATTACAGAATGAAGAGCACCTGATCCAGTTGGAGGCTGATATCCGCGCGGCCCAGGAGGCTGCATTAGAGGCGGTGGAGACAGATAGTATCATGACAGGCACGTCGGCCAACCCCGACGACTACAGCTTCCTAGGTATGTTAACTCCTCAAGTATCCTTTTAATGCCCCCTCCCCCTCCCCCCCCCCTTACACACACACCATGTAGTACCATGACAGTGACATATATGACATTGAATGTTATGTGGTATAAATCTGATAAATAGGTATAAAAATAAATAAAGTTTAAACTTAAAACTCTAGTAAAAACTGAATACTGTAATTATCTTTATTATGTATATGTTGTAGGTATGGATAATGAGAGTAATGATGAAGCAAACAGTTTGGGAACATCTCGGGAGAACATCACCATCGCCGAGGACAACAGCAGTCCATCAAAACGCTGGGCTGGAGACGACTCGGGCATGTCAGGAGGGGTGAGGATATAGTTACAGTATTAGGTCTGTGTCAGCTTTGCAGACTGGGTAGATGGAGAATCTCTTTGAAGAATGTCTATGTGTAATACAGTTTGTGAGTTTGCTTGCCTAGTGTGTGAGACAGTTTGTGAGTTTACTTGCCTATTGTGTGAGACAGTTTGTGAGTTTGCTTGTCTAGTGTGTGAGCCAGTTTGTGAGTTTGCTTGCCTAGTTTGTGAGTTTGCTTGTCTAGTGTGTGAGTTTACTTGCCTATTGTGTGAGACAGTTTGTGAGTTTGCTTGCCTATTGTGTGAGACAGTTTGTGAGTTTGCTTGTCTAGTGTGTGAGCCAGTTTGTGAGTTTACTTGCCTATTGTGTGAGACAGTTTGTGAGTTTGCTTGTCTAGTGTATGAGCCAGTTTGTGAGTTTGCTTGCCTAGTTTGTGAGTTTGCTTGCCAAGTGTTTGAGAGTTTGTGAGTTTGCTTGCCTAGTGTGTGGGACAGTTTGTGAGTTTGCTTGTCTAGTGTGTGAGCAAGTTTGTGAGTTTGCTTGCCTAGTGTTTGAGAGTTTGTGAGTTTGCTTGCCTAGTGTGTGAGACAATTTGTGAGTTTGCTTGAGACAGTTTGTGAGTTTGGTTGCCGCGTGTGTGAGACAGTTTGTGAGTTTGCTTGCCTAGTGTGTGAGACAGTTTGTGAGTTTGCTTGCCTAGTGTGTGAGACAGTTTGTGAGTTTGCATGCCTAGTGTGTGGGACAGTTTGTGAGTTTGCTTGCCTAGTGTGTAAGAAAGTTTGTGAGTTTGCTTGCCTAGTGTGTGAGACAGTTTGTGAGTTTGCTTGCCTAGTGTGTGAGACAGTTTGTGAGTTTGCTTGCCTAGTGTGTGGGACAGTTTGTGAGTTTGGTTGCCTAGTGTGTGAGACAGTTTGTGAGTTTGCTTGCCTAGTGTGTGAGACAGTTTGTGAGTTTGCTTGCCTTGTGTGTGGGACAGTTTGTGAGTTTGATTGCCTAGTGTGTAAGAAAGATTGTGAGTTTGCTTGCCTAGTGTGTGAGACAGTTTGTGAGTTTGCTTGCCTAGTGTGTGAGACAGTTTGTGAGTTTGCTTGCCTAGTGTGTGAGACAGTTTGTGAGTTTGCTTGCCTAGTGTGTAAAGTTTGCTTGCCTAGTGTGTAAGAAAGTTTGTGAGTTTGCTTGCCTAATGTGTAAGAAAGTTTGTGAGTTTGCTTGCCTAGTGTGTGAGACAGTTTGTGAGTTTGCTTGCCTACTTTGTGAGACAGTTTGTGAGTTTGCTTGCCTACTTTGTGAGACAGTTTGTGAGTTTGCTTGCCTAGTGTGTAAGACAGTTTGTGAGTTTGCTTGCCTAGTGTGTGAGACAATTTGTGAGTTTGCTTGCCTAGTGTGTAAGACAGTTTGTGAATTTGCTTGCCTAGTGTGTAAGACAGTTGGTGAGTTTGCTTGCCTAGTGTGTGAGACAGTTTGTGAGTTTGCTTGCCTAGTGTGCAAGACAGCTTGTGAGTTTGCTTGCCTAGTGTGTGGGACAGTTTGTGAGTTTGCTTGCCTAGTGTGTGAGACAGTTTGTGAGTTTGCTTGCCTAGTGTGCAAGACAGCTTGTGAGTTTGCTTGCCTAGTGTGTGAGACAGTTTGTGAGTTTGCTTGCCTAGTGTGTGAGACAGTTTGTGAGTTTGCTTGCCTAGTGTGTGAGACAGTTTGTGAGTTTGCTTGCCTAGTGTGTGAGACAGTTTGTGAGTTTGCTTGCCTAGTGTGTGAGACAGTTTGTGAGTTTGCTTGCCTAGTGTGTGAGACAGTTTGTGAGTTTGCTTGCCTAGTGTGTGAGACAGTTTGTGAATTTCCTTGCCTAGTGCATGAATTAACTAAATAATGTTTTGTATTTCAGGGTGTACCAGAAGAGTATGATTCCGAGTTTGTAGATGTAGAGGGAGATGAGGAGAACGCTGTGGACATGAATTACAGTCAACAGAGCAGTGACCGCACATCAGACCAGGTTTGTTCTGTCTTTGTATATTACAGAGTTATCTACCCTTGTGGGTAGGTATCATTTTTGTTGTCATTATAACTTCATGAGCAAAACTTGCACCATTTTCTCTGAAAAAATAGGATTTTGTGCTTGCAAACACACGACATCACAATCAATTCCTACCGACATGGGCAGATAACTCTTTTATTGGGTTGATACTGGTGATATTCCAGTAATATCATTAAAATAGTAATAAGGATATCGTAACAGAGATATAATTTATCTGCTTAATTAATTAGGATAGTGTTTGGTTGGAAAGCTTAGTTATTAATGCCATCAAGTCATTTCTGCAGGGTATCAAGATATATGGTCTGAATACATGTCATAAGAAAGAATGTTTTAAAGAAAAAGACAATTTCAGGTTGATGGGGATTATATTATATTAATTGTTAGGTTTACTAACTGAAGGGATAATTAAAGTAAGATAATATAAGACATTGTTTTTATATTTGTCCAGGTGATGAATACCACAGGTGAAGTTGACGAGTCTCTGGCTAATGATCTACAGATATCACCCGAGAACTCCGACATTGAGGACCAAGTATTAGGTTAGTATCAGGAAGGAAAGCCTTTTATCCCATAACTATGCATGTTTCACAATGGAAAACCCATGTGATAAATTCCATAGCAGTTGGTTATCATTTATGTTTATACACTCCAGTGTGTAAACACCTTCGGCGCCTCTGATTGGTCAATTCTAAGATCACTTGATTCCGATTGTCTCTCAGCTTCGGGCTACTTTTCATAGTGCATTTTCTTTTATATAGCATTGTATTAACTGTTTAACAGGTAGTTGCTTATTCAAAGTCTCAAACAATAGAATATTGGCTCTCTATTTAGGCACTATATTTTATGGAGGAAAGATATCACTACACAATGTATGGTGGTAAGTTTCCGTGAATGAAGACGAGAAAATGGTCACCACGGTATAAATATAGAGCTAAAGTTATGGGATAAATAAGTGTGACTGTTGTTTATCATGTTTATCTAAAATCTCGTTAGTTAATGTTCAAATTTTTCAAAAAGTCTTTTCAAAATTTGAAAATTATTTAACTCAAGTTTGATAAACATGATAAACAACAGTCACTTGTTGGGGAGCCTCTATTAATGTAATGTTACTGGTTATAATTTGTAAGACAAGTAGAAAATGTGTTGTTTTATAGTGCAATATGAAGTGTTGTAGTTTGACTTGTATTATGATTTTCAATTTTAAACAATTTTATCGACAGAGACAATGTCAGTGAGATTCAGCATCAGGCATTGTCTATATAGGTCCTCCCCCAACAGAACAACACAATGGTACAAGTTACAAACAACTAAATTAAAATGAAGGGATATGACTCCAATATGATAATAACTTAGATGAGAGAGCCAAGAAAACAGTTGAAATGGCTGATTAGAAATGTATAAGTGCATTATATAGTAATACCATTGTTTTGTAGGTAAAGCAAGTGACAGTGATGAGGAAGGTGATGCCAGTATGGACGCCCAGAATTACTATGACAACAATGGCCAGCAATACATGGACCATGCCCCTCAGGACGTCGATGAGAACAGTTTCGATCCCTCCGACTTCTTCATGCACAGTTCACTAGCCAGGGAGGCTGCTGCCCAGCACGTGATGGAGAATAAGGACGGTGATATTAACATGGATTTACAAGTGTCCGAGTCAGAGGAGAGCGAAGCCGAGCAGGAAGGAGCAGAGCAAACAGAAGAACAATCGAATGATGGCTTCGATATCGATGAGTTTCTACACTGATGTAACAAAAGTCGAATGATGGCTTCGATATCGATGAGTTTCTACACTGATGTAACAACAGTCAAATGATGGCTTCAATATCAAAGTTTTTACAATGAGTCAACCGTGTGTGCAATACAGACCTATACATTGTGTTGGTGAATTACTTCTCTGAATGGGTATTCTGATACAATTTCTACTGTTACATGATGTGACAACACTTATAGTAGCTATAGCTTCTTACAAGAAGCTTCTTATCACAGATATGGTAAGGTGTGATAGCGACAGCTATATGTGTATAAAGACTACCAACCACAGTTAGGGAGTGGTATGGTATATAATGGGGTCAAAATAGAAACATTTCATTCATTTATAGTGTCAAGTGTTAGACTGGGACAAATCACATTAACTAAAATTTGTGACACAGATGTACTGTTGGGTGTTTTAGTGCTAGAGAACTATTTGAGGTGAGCTGAAGCCATAGCTGTTTGATGCTTTACAAGTGGTCATCAGTCAGATTGCTTAGTGGTAAACAATCCACCATCTATTGGAGTATGGTCATCAAAATGTTATTTATTTTTTATCTGAATCCTGTTTTATTTGATGTGCAGCTTGTCAAGATAGGTTATATGTGAGTGATAGAGTGAATGGCTGATGATTATAATCAGGTAAAAATAGATATCGAATGTTCTAAGAGAGAGAATGGGTGATGATTATAATTAGGTAAGTATAATAGATTGTTCTGAGAGAGAGAGAGAGAGAGGGGGTGAGGATGATGTTTGATTTCTAACTTTGTTACGATTGGGCGACATCAATCATTACTGTTGTAGATATTTTCTATGTTTATATTTTTGGACCACACTGGAGTATATTCCTGTAACACTCATTGATATCATATCAGAATAGTCATACAACTTTAATCATCACAATATCATGTAAAAAATCATAAAATCATTTCACACTGGTGGCATCCTGTCTGTAGCAAAACATTAATTAGATAGCGGAATGTTTTCAGTTTATTCATAAGGATCTCTGGGAGATCAGTTTCCATTGGTTTACAGCATACCTGTATGGATGTATGGAGAATGTGAGGGTACCATTTTGGGACCGACACAAAAGGAGAGAGCTCTGTTTGAATGGGTGGGAGGGAGAAAGTTGGTGATGAAAGAATAGACAGACTCTCATAGATGTGTGTAATGAATTATGGGATATTCAATAAAACAAATCAAATTAATTACTTTTGCTATTTTCTTTGAAAAATAAAAATTACTAACTAACATAAATACTGGTATTCCGTCATTACATTTACAGAGTTATCTCCCTTGTCGGTAAAGTTACCATTGTGACATCATTACTTTCTGAAAAAATATGACATTATATACTTATAAAATCATGATGTAACAAGCAATACCTATACGCGAGGGGAAATAGTTGTTATATTGAAAAATACAGAATAATTGATTAAATAGTCATAATCTGCTGACATGACCATTATCTCCCGACATGACATTCTGATAACATCCTTCATAGGCTTGATACACATGCTCTGTCTGCTCTATGGTTTAGCAAACAACTATTTGGCAGAAATGGAGCTGATTTGTCTTCCCGAGCTACATTATATATAGTAGTAGCTTACAGCACGACCTGGTAGTAATTATCCATCTGTCATCAACAGCTATGTAATACCAGCTAGATTTACAGGTCTCGATCTTAATTCACACTTTATACAGCTGATAGTGGTGCAAAAAGTATCTCACTCAATTTTCAACTCATCATTATTAGATGTAGGCTACCTAGTATTCAAATCACTTTTCATCCATCTTTTCCATATATTTAATAATTGTTCTTGTTAGCGCTATTTCTCAGAAGGATTCTTTCCTCAAATTTTTTGTGTAGGTTCGCCTTTGTACAAATCTGATAAAAGTAAACTTATACTGTTTAAAGGTGAGAATGACACCATCTGTATTTTCTGAGAAATAGTAACAAGAGGTCAGGTTGATTTTAGCAGATACTGTATTAAACCCAATAAGAGCCCATGCCCTAGAACGAATATACGTACCCGGCCTACTTATACCTTTCGGCCGGGTACGAATTGGTCCCTATGTGTCATAGTGGATCACTGCCTCCAAAAATCACTCGGGCATAGTTTTCTATACTTTTTTGTAGGTTTCCAATTATTTTATACGTATACATGCATTTACATAATATTTTTGTCCAAAACAAACACAACTTCCATCTTTAATATCTACCGTACCACTTACAAGACGTCAAATTCACAATTTGTGGACTTGCCGTATAAATTCCCTTCAGAAAGACCTTCATATGTATTATGTAAAAAAAATAATGCCTCTATGAGAATTTGATGTTTTATGTGGTTCAGTTTTATTGCCTAGTAGGTAAGCAATTAAATCAAACAAGTACGATAAAAATGCAAACAAACGTTTTATAATGGTTTGCATAATCATTACTTTGCTCCATTAGCAGTAATAGGCACCAAATGTAGCTCTAAAGACGACACCATTTTCTGTCAAATAGTCTTTTGAGCTACAATATTGCAGCTACCCATGTCCCTATAAGCACACATCCCCTCATGCTTAACATATGACAATCAACAGTTATCATGGCTGACATTGTGCCATGATTTTGTGAACGGTTAGTCTACATGTTGTCCTTTTAAGTGTCCCGTTACTCCCTTCAATTATTTAAAGATGCTCCACCGCCGACATAGCATAAATTATATTCATTATTTGAATAATAATTGGTGTATTATCGTATATATGTATGTCTAATTAACACAAAAAATAATATGAAATAATTTATTTTGCCTTTGGTGCATGCACAATCAGTACTTCATTCCATATAGGATATAGTGCCACGGATTTTTAGGTCACCTGAGACGAAGTCTCAAGTGACCTATTCTAATCGCCTTTTGTCCGTCGTCGTCGTCCGTCGTCCGTCGTGCGTCGTGCGTCGTCCGTCGTATGTCCGTAAACAATTTACATTTTCGACTTCTTCTCCAAAACCACTGAAGCAATTTCAATGAAATTTTGCACAAACCTTCTAAGGCATAAGGCCAATCAAAATTGTGAATTATATGGTCCCCACCCCCCAGGGAGCTATGCGAGGGGCCAAAAGGGGTAAAATTGACTAAAATTTCAAAAATCTTCTTCTCCACTCACAGATGTGATGGAATTAAATACTCTTCATAGATAGAAAGGTCCTAAGGTCCTTTACAAAAATTGTGAATTATATGACCCTGGGGTCTCAGGTTTCCCCCTGGGGAGGGGGTTAAGTTTACTATAGTTTATATAGGGAAAACACATTTTTGAGTATTATTTGATCATTTGTAATAGGAAATGAGTCAAATATTGTCAGAATTATCAGTATGAGATGGCCATTGAATCCTATCAACCAATTTTCCATGACTGACCCCCAGGGGCCTTAGGGGCGGGGTCAAAAGGGGTCAAATAGGCTATAACTTCAAAAATCTTCTTCTGAAATTCTGGAAATGATAGAATCACATACTCTTCATAGATGGAAAGGTCTTGAGGTGTTTTATGAAAATTGTGAATTATATGACCCTGGGGTCTCACGTTTCCCCCTGGGGAGGGGGTCAAGTTTACTATAGTTTATATAGGGAAAACACATTTATGAGCATTTTTTGCTCAATTTTCATAGGAAATGAGTCAAACTTGTTTAGAATTATTAGCCTGAGATAACATTTTGATATTATATCTATATTGGTCCTGGTCAACCCCCTCGGGGCAGAGGGGCGGGGCCAAAAGGGGCAAATAGGCTAAAACTTTAAAAAATCTTCTTCATAAATACTGGAAATGATAGAATCAAATACTCTTCATAGATGGACAGGTCTTAAGGTGTTTTATGAAAATTGTGAATTATATGACCCTTGGGTCTCAGGTTTCACCCTTGGGAGGGGGATAAGTTTACGGTAGTTTATATAGGGAAAACACATTTTTGAGCATTATTTAGTCATTATAATAGGAAATTAGTCAATTGTAGTCAGAACTGGAACTGGTAGAATCAAATACTCTGCATAGATTGGAAGGTCTTAAGGCCGTTTACAAAAATTTGTGAATTTCATGGCCCTGGGATCTCAGATTTTCCCCTGGGGAGGGGGTCAAATTTACTATAGTTTATATAGGAAAAACACATTTAGGAACATTATTTGCTTAGTTTTCATAGGAAATTAATCAATCTGGGTTAGAATTATTAGCCTGAGATAGCATTTTAACATCATATCCAAATTGGTCCTGGCCGACCCCCAGGGGCCAGAGGGGTGGGGCCAAAAGGGGTCAAAATGGATAACATTTCAAAAATCTTACTTCTGAATTCACAGATTTGATGTAACCAAATAATCTTAATAGATTAAAAAGTCAAATTTATAAAATCACTGACTGACTTCAAGGGCCTGATGGGCAAATATATAGTGTTTATATGCATGTCTTTGTTTCATTCTGTATCTGATATCAGGTGACCGTTTAGGCCCATGGGCCTCTTGTTTCAGGATGCCATTAATAATTTTTCATATTTTTAACTTGAAGTAAAATTAGAAGCTCATACTTTTCAATGTTGGTAATGGTGTAAAGTAAGTAACTTTTGTAAGTGAAGAAAAATACAAAATCATCTTCTCCTGTTTTTGATAGTGAAAAAATACCATTTGTCAGCGGTGGAGCATCTTGAAGTACCCTGGACACTTATTGGGTTGAATATGGTAAGGTAGTAAGGTAGCTAGAACATGATATGTGAAATAAAATTTATTGAATTACATAGTGAAGGAAGTCATAACAAAACACTGATTTTTGATTTTTTTTTTTTAAAGTTTTATTTAGCTTGCAATCTCATCATTCATAATTAATATATTATTCAGAGTTCATCATTATAACATCTCTTGGTATCAACACAAAGTGAAAAGGCAGCGTGATTAAGCATAAACTAAAGGTAGACTAACAAATTTAAAGCCACAGAATCATTCCTAGCATAACTTGACTGATTCCTTTAGAGACAGACATTTACAAACAATCTATATCACAAAATCTAGTCCCTTATATTATCGTTGTTTCATTAGTTTCTATATAAATTCATTCTATATATTGTACCTTTATCTTTGAAAACAGTTTGATAATAGTGTTCCATTACGATAGTTAGTAGTAAGTATCATTAGATAAGAAAGAAAGTGTAAAGAAAAGTACATGTAGAAGAAATCCAAAGGTAGCAGAAATATCTTGAGATCACAATCTCAAAAAGGTTTAAAAGAAAACTTAAAAAAAGAAACTTGACATTTTTACAATCTACATGTATACACTGAACTAACTTTCTAATAACTTAACTTTACAATTTTCATTTCAAAACAAGTTGAAAGATTAACATTCGCAGATTTAAAAATTGTGGGAGTTATTATTAATATATGGAGGTAAACTCTCAAATTAACAAAACCTGAGAAAGTAAATCTCATACGGAGGAAAGGTGGTTTACAGTGTAATTATTGAGCACTGCTCACCTAACAATTGTTAAATTGTTGATGTCGTAAAAATTAAAAAAAGAATTAAAAATATTCAACAATAATATCACAAAATGATACAGTGAATCATACTGTAAACAAACTCTTAAGATCAACAACAACTGAAAATTTTGCCTAGACTAGAAGTTCATTTCAGGAAAGAACTAATATTAAACCTTACACAATTCATAAGACCATGCATATGACATATTGAAATGTTAAGAGATTTGGAATGTTGTAACTTTCATGCATATGTAAATGGACGGAATGAAGAGAAAATGATAACAGTTATTTAAAACAACATATTAGTCTACTGATCTTTTTAACCTTTTCTATTCGTGACTCAATAATCTTATGTTGTTTTGAATGTTAAGATTTCGTGGATATGCTGTATATGGACGGACTGTGCTGAGGTCTTATAAAAACTAAAGTTAGAGGGTAACATTATAGACATTACTGACCATGTTTACCCAATTTAACAGTCTAATGATATATTTTCATGATTTTTATATCAAAATGTTAATGTTTCGAATCTCGCCTTTTCATGTACAGTAAAACATATCTCTGGAGACCAACAAAACCCATTACAGACATCTTATAGGAACCATGATGGGGAATGACAATTACTACGTTATAACCATGAATCTGTGATATGTGTGTTCGTTATAATCATGAATTTGTTGTAAGAGTATTCTTTATAAACATGTTTGACTGTATAATATATAGGCGGAATGTACTTATGTGATCTACACAGATAAAAAAAAAATTGAGGACAACTATTTCAGGCATTTTACTGACCATATTGACCAAATCCAAAATATTAAGATTTCCTACTATTGACATAGATAAAGATGTTTGGAATGATGAACCTTTTGCATAATTAAATATACATGTACATAAGGAATATGTTGTGGACTTTTGGCCTCTTCATATGTTATAAAACGAAAGCTGAGCGACAACTTCTTTTGTGGTAACTGACGCTATAAACCTCATTTGAATACATTATTTCTCTACTGAAGACATCATATGATCATATAAATAACATATACCAATATGTGCCACTGAATAATGACGCTACATTCAGATAGATCTATAGGGACGGATTAAATATGACCTCTTAACACAAAAGGATAAAACTTGGATGACTGACAACTATTTTAGACAATACAGATTTACCTTATATAAGATCCTGCGATAAGCCTATAGATTATGAAATTCTTTTAATGTAGCTTTACTTAACAATATTATTTTGAATAAGTTAAATGTTATAATATTGCACTAACAACTAAATATCGGTATATATTAACTTTGGATTTTAAAGAAAATGGTTATGCAAATTGATACGTGAAAGTGTTGGATATAATCTACATGCATGTTTCTGTATCTCATTTTATTACCAGATCACTGGATATTTTTAATGTGTCTAGGTCAAGGAGAGGGAAAAAATGTAGTGTCCAAATTGAGGCTCAAATCAGGGAAAGTTTTACTTCTATAAAGGACAACCAATTTACTACTGAGCTACGATCTACTTTTACTTTGTACACTAAGCAATCTGGTCTCGCTTAATACTCCATTACATACACTGTCATATTATGCTTTAAATAAACAACATAAAAGCTATTATCACATTCTTCATGTCATGAAAATAAATACATAAACCCTGTTATGACAAAAATAACTTAAGAATACTGGAGATTGGGAACTGAAAGCACTTGTGGAATAACTTGGATGGAATATACATGTTTGATGACAGTAAACACAATTATACAGACAGTCAGGATTTAGTGAGCTAACTTAACATCTGTTACTCTACACCAATATATAACATCATGGAAAATACGCAGATATGACGAAGACAGCAGAAAATTACATTGTTGTAAAAGCATATAAAAGTCTCTGACAATATTTATAATAAATAACATCAACAAACACGTGTAAAGGAGTTGACTTTGGCCCATGTGACATACTGATTTGTGCTACCATTAAGGATTTATTTGTACAAGGAAGCCAAGAGGTGTGAAGGGGATGACCATTGGCACATGTTACCAGAATCGTGAAGTCAGAAAGGATTCATTGGCAGAACAAAGGCCCATGTGACCTGTATGCTCATATTAAAGGATTATACATAGTGAAGCACCTAAAGCTGTGAAGTGGTTGACCTTGGCTTTTGTGACCTGATCCCGTTTCATCAGAATGGATTTATCCTTAGAGCCGAGCCGAGTGGTGTAAAGGGATTGACCTTGGCCCACATTAGAGCTTCGTTAGGGGACACTGCAGATCTGCCATCTTCTAGGAAGTAGGCCAAACCCTGAAGTAATCATATTAGTCATCACATAATAAATCATTAATATCTTTAACATTTATAAATTAAACAACTTGTACTGTATCCTCCCCTGGCATACAGATAGATACCGGTATAGCACTGGTTCACCAGCTATCAACGATACCACCCTAGCTAGGCTGGGACAGTACATGATTCACGTCATGCATTGTTTATGCTGTTGCAATGAACGATAATTATGTGTTGTAATTGAGGTAATCTTCAATATCTGGATACTAGGTATTTTAGATATTGGATTATTCCAAAGAACATAGTAAGACTAAGTCTGCTAACCACAGACTATATTTATCCTTATGACATTAAAATGACCTTTATTACCTTTTGAACGCTGTATGACCTTAGTACATACCAGAGTTCGTTGTCCGGAGATACAGGAGACATGTATATCGGAGTGTGTTGGTAGATTAGAGCTGGCCATACAGTCAGGACCGAGCCGACGGAGTTCCTCGTCAACTCCAGCACATTCTGTCAATCTCCGATAAACATCTATTACATCAGGAGACAACGTCACTTTATTAAGGTCAAGGTTACCCCTACAAACAAAGCAAAGTGTCACGATCATTGTATACCCCTACAAACAAAGAAATATTTCAGAATCATTGAATACCCCTAAAGACAATGTAAAGTTTCACGATCGTGCTATATATAATATATCTTTCATATCTTTGATGGAAAATTAGGCAACTGTTACCGAGTTACTGTACAGGAAAGAAATTATATATATGAAACTATTGAAATGTATGGTAGGGGAGCTGGTCTATGTTGTTTCAATCCCATCTTGTCCTATCTTGTCTATAAAATGATTTCAGCAACTACCAAATGCGACTCTCACTTAACTCATACTCATAGAACCTGAAGATGTTCACTCTAGTCATTGCCAACTAATGGAACAGTACCAGAATCATTAGGATTTCTCCCATACTCGACAATGTTATCCCACGGTTGCTAGGGGAAAAGATAACTCTTGTCTTTTACCAGGGTACAGCTCACATGTGCAAGACTATATGACTCGATGTTTCATATGTACATATGCAGGATAGAGCTATTCCACCCGAGGGTACAGAATTTTGGGTCAGAACTGAGGCTTGCCGAGGTTTCTGACCTAAAATTCTGTACCCAAGGGTGGAATAGTTCTATTCTACATAATTTACATATGAAAGAGTTATTTTCTCACATTGCTTGTCAAATTATTTGTACGAAAGGTGAGGCAGCCATTTTGTGACAAAATCTTAACTTCTTAAATAATTGATCAATTTTAAAAATAAGAACACCATTCGAAAGAGCTCATCAAAGTTTGGTTTATATAAAAATATTAACAAGAAATCTTAGGTAAAATGGTTTGAAATGCAAACTAAACAAATAAAAAGGTAAAGAAATCTGACAAATCAATCAAAATAGAAGAAAAAATGACGCCAACTTTGCCGTGACATGACGTCATCTCATTGTTTTCCAATTATGACGTAACGGCTATGTAAGAAAGATTTATCTTATATAGCTGTCTTTCATGGGACAACTCTATCTAACATGGCCAGCTATGTGAAAAAATGATGTGTCATCATCATTACGCGTGGCAACAATTGTTGGTGACGTCATTAATTTTGACGCATTGCGACGTTCTAATGATGGCGCCACTTTGTTTCTATATAACTGCATTTTCTTAATGTTTCGTTAAAACATGGGAGAAAAAGAATCCAACATGGGTTCTATGTAACTGCATTTTCTTAATGTTTCGTTAAAACATGGGAGATAAAGAAGCAAACATGGGTCTGTCAGGTGGACAGGGCTATCTCAACCCAAGTGAAAAATTTTCGCTTATCAACCCAAGGCTTCCATGTAAGATTCTATTAGTTCCCCTACCTGATACATGCAGTTGAGGAACAGAGTTTTACCTGCTGAGCATACTTTATGTAATAATGACGTGCCCCTTACCTGATATCTCGATGCTTCTCCACACTCCTCCAAGCTGTCAGTTCGTCGTTGATGCTGGTATCATTGATCGGGAGATGGAGCTCAGTTTTCTGTAGGATATCTCGTGAATGTCTCAGCATGAAACCAACTAGTGAATTGTATCCTCGCTTTATGGCCACAAGAGCTCCTACATAGGCTGATAGACACAGCAGCTCAAACTTCAACCTACAACACAGGAACAGCTCAATCAGTCACACACAAAGTCTACACACCAAACCATCAGCAGAGATGCTGTGAATCTTAAATAACTGACTAAAGTTAAATAAGTTTTATAATGAAAACAATTCATCAGTTCTCTTTGTTAGAATTACGTCAGACAGCAGATTCAATGGCATTGTCCTGGCAACAGGTGAGTTTCTGGCTTTTCGGCAGTGTATCTCACACTTTGACTTTTTGTCAAATTTCATAAACTCCAAACTCAAAAATCCATCTTAATTTTAAGTATTTTAGTCCCAAAATAATTTTATATTCACAAGTAACATTAACTTGGGGTAATTAAACTTGAGGTCACTTCTACTCACGTTTCCACCTTGTGTTGTTGGAGTTTGTCAGAGCGGACACACCCTAACAGTTGTAACAGAGGGAAGACAGTGTCTACAGACCAGCTGGCTTTGGACATCTCTCCTGTGAGGACAAGTTCAGTAAAGATTAACTAAATCATGTTATACAGATGGTTCAGTAAAGTTTACTTGCCACCTTAAGTAACAAACATCCAGTATATAGCATAGTGTTATTATCACTAAGTTGTACATTTTAACTTCTGACTGACCTTTGACCGCCTGTAGTCCGACCTCTAACCCTGCCTCTGGTGTAGTAGAGAGAAGGTAGTACTTTGTACATTCGAATGGATCCAGTTTTAGTTTGAGTGTTTCTGCTTGGTGTGTGCATTCCTCTAGGGATGGTAAGCCAGCCTGTAAATACAAAATGATCAAGCTGAAAAATTGCTTATATTTATTTTATTTTCTAGTTAATCACACCATAGTATTAATTGTCATTCTTTGAGTAAAGTTAAAACATTTGTATCTGAAATTCTACTTCATTGACTTTCTAGTCTCTAATCTGATTCAATTCTTAGCAGTACTGTAAAGTCTTTTCACTTCAGCCTTTACCCTACATTATTCCCAACCCCTGACCTTGCCCTTTATAACCACATACTTCCTGAATATATACTTTATAACCACTCCTGACCTTGCCCTTCATACCCTCTAAACTCCAGACTCTCCGATCCCCACCCTCCCTAGTCCTCTATCTCTATAATAATTACCCTGGAGTGGAGCATGTTGATCTCGTCCATACTGGCAGCACACCTCGCACAACATTTGGCAAGAAGTAGATCTGGGTCTGGAAGAAGCTTGAGTAGGTCAACGGCTAGATCCCTGTCATAGTAAACACAAAACAGACATCATTCATTTTGATAAAAATCTTTATAGCATTATGATTGCTTACTTTTAGGTATTCACATGTTTCTGTAAAAGCTTACCATTTACAAAGTGTTCATATCATAATAAAAATTCACCATGACAACTTCTTATTGACACAAAATCTTGTATCTCCATGACAACCTACCATTTACACAAATTTGTGTATCTCCACGACAACCTACCATTTACACAAATGTTCACATCGCCTTGAGAGGTACTCTATAGCCAGGTTTGTTTGTTTTGGTGTGTTACCCAGCACGGTTCCTATGGAAACAGCCAGCTCTAACTCATGACCTTGAATTAACCTCCAAACAGCACTCTAGATACAAGAAATAAGAAGACTCAATAAGAGTGACCATTAATTTTTATGAGGATATTTTTGCATTTTCGTATTAGTTGGTTAAATATGGGAATAATTCACGTATCACGTGATACCTGATAACGCTTGTGTGAGACCAGTATCTCCAGTTGTGATGGAACGTTACTACGCGGTATTGGTAATGATATTAGCACTGGATATCATCTTCTTTTGATGTCATTCCGTCACTAATAGAATAGTCACGCAAAAATGTTATCGGGTATCATGTGGTACGCGAGTTATTCCCATTATAAAATTGGGGAAAGTCACATGATCAATGTTCTCAATTTAAAGCTGACAATGCAAGTTAAAAACGTATTTAATTGAGATTTAAAAAATAAAAAAAATACACTTATATTTTATAATCTGCCAAGCTATGTATAGAATTAGACCAACTATATATTGAATTAGACCGACTTTATATAGAATCAGACCAGCTATATATAGTATCAGTCCAGCTATACATAGAATTACACTAGCTATATATAGAATCAGACTGGCTATATATAGAATTAGACCAACTTTATATAGAATTAGACTTGCTATATATAGAATCAGACTAGCTATATTATATAGATGACTCACCTGACAATCATCTATAGCTAGGTGACAACAAGCTGCCAGCTCTGTGAAGCCATTGTTAAAATACCAGTTAGCTAAATGTTGAACACTTTGGTGTAATAATCTGTAAATAATCAACATAAAAGTTTCAGCTATGCATCATTCTTCTTCTATCATTAATTCAATTACTAATATTCTATTAAGGCATATTGAATTTTTCAGGCTCTGGTGTACTGTTAGCCTGCCCTGTGGGGACGGGGTGTGGTGTGTGGGGTGTGAGGTGTACTGAGAAGTAGAGAAAACTTACTGTATATGTGTAATCTGTAATAGCTGGCTCTGATGTACTGTTAGCCTGCCCCGTGAGAACGGGGTGTCGGGGTGTCGGGGTGTCAGGGTGTACTGAGAAGTAGAGAAAACTTACTGTACATGTGTAATAGCTGGCTCTGATGTACTGTTAGCCTGACCCGTGAGGACAGGATGTGGGGTGTACTGAGAAGTAGAAAAAACTTTCTGTACATGTGTAATAGCCGGCTCTGATGTACTGTTAGCCTGCCCTGTGGGGACGGGGTGTGGTGTGTGGGGTGTGAGGTGTACTGAGAAGTAGAGAAAACTTACTGTATATGTGTAATGTGTAATAGCTGGCTCTGATGTACTGTTAGCCTGCACTGTGGGGATGGGTTGTGAGGTGTACTGAGATGTAGAGAAAACTTACTGTACATGTGTAATGTGTAATAGCTGGCTCTGATGTACTGTTAGCCTGCACTGTGGGGATGGGTTGTGAGGTGTACTGAGAAGTAGAGAAAACTTACTTTACATATGTAGTACTAGGCTCTGATGTACTGTTAGCCTGCCCCGTGGGGGCGGGGTGTGGGGTGTACTGAGAAGTAGAGAAAACTTACTTTACATATGTAGTACTAGGCTCTGATGTACTGTTAGCCTGCCCGTGGGGACGGGGTGTTGGATGTACTGAGAAGTAGAGAAAACTTACTTTACATATGTTGTACTAGGCTCTGATGTACTGTTAGCCTGCCCCGTGGGGACAGGGTGTGGGGTGTACTGAGAAGTAGAGAAAACTTACTGTACATATGTAGTACTAGGCTCTGATGTACTGTTAGCCTACCCTGTGGGGACAGGGTGTGGGGTGTACTGAGAAGTAGAGAAAACTTACTTTACATATGTAGTACTAGGCTCTGATGTACTGTTAGCCTGCCCCATGGGGACGGGGTGTGGTGTGTACTGAGAAGTAGAGAAAACTTACTGTATTTGTGTAATGTGTAATAGCTGGCTCTGATGTACTGTTAGCCTGCCCCGTGAGAATGGGGTGTCGGGGTGTCGGGGTGTACTGAGAAGTAGAGAAAACTTACTGTACATGTGTAATAGCTGGCTCTGATGTACTGTTAGCCTGACCCGTGAGGACAGGATGTGGGGTGTACTGAGAAGTAGAGAAAACTTTCTGTACATGTGTAATAGCTAGCTCTGATGTACTGTTAGCCTGCCCTGTGGGGACGGGGTGTGGTGTGTGGGGTGTGAAGTGTACTGAGAAGTAGAGAAAACTTACTGTATATGTGTAATGTGTAATAGCTGGCTCTGATGTACTGTTAGCCTGCCCCGTGAGAACGGGGTGTCGGGGTGTCGGGGTGTCAGGGTGTACTGAGAAGTAGAGAAAACTTACTGTACATGTGTAGTACTAGGCTCTGATGTACTGTTAGCCTGCCCCGTGGGGGCGGGGTGTGGGGTGTACTGAGAAGTAGAGAAAACTTACTTTACATATGTAGTACTAGGCTCTGATGTACTGTTAGCCTGCCCCGTGGGGGCGGGGTGTGGGGTGTACTGAGATGTAGAGAAAACTTACTTTACATGTGTAGTACTAGGCTCTGATGTACTGTTAGCCTGACCTGTGGGGTTGGGGTGTTGGGTGTACTGAGATGTTGAGAAAACTTACTGTACATATTTAGTACTAGGCTCTGAAGAACTGTTAGCCCGCCGTGTGGGGATGGGTTGTGAGGTGTACTGAGATGTAGAGAAAACTTACTTTACATATGTAGTACTAGGCTCTGATGTACTGTTAGCCTGCCCCGTGGGGACGGGGTGTTGGGTGTACTGAGAAGTAGAGAAAACTTACTTTATATGTGTAATGTGTAATAGCTGGCTCTGATGTACTGTTAGCCTGCCCCGTGGGGACAGGGTGTTGGGTGTACTGAGAAGTAGAGAAAACTTACTTAACATATGTAGTACTAGGCTCTGATGTACTGTTAGCCTACCCTGTGGGGACGGGGTGTGGGGTGTACTGAGAAGTAGAGAAAACTTAGTGTATATGTGTAATGTGTAATAGCTGGCTCTGATGTACTGTTAGCCTGCACCGTGGGGACGGGGTGTGGTGTGTACTGAGAAGTAGAGAAAACTTACTTTACATATGTAGTACTAGGCTCTGATGTACTGTTAGCCTGCCCTGTGGGGGCGGGGTGTGGGTTGTACTGAGAAGTAGAGAAAACTTACTTTACATGTTTAGTACTAGGCAATGATGTACTGTTAGCCTGCCCCGTGAGGACGGGGTGTTTGGTGTACTGAGAAGTAGAGAAAACTTACTTTACATATGTAGTACTAGGCGATGATGTACTGTTAGCTTGCCCCGTGAGGACAGGGTGTGGATGTAGACCCTCACAGGCCACCTGGGAGGCCAACATGGCATCTGTAGCCTGACCATGAGACGTGAAGTAATTTACGAGGGTCTCTATGTCCCCTGTAGACATACAGTAAGGTATGGCCTCCTGTTTATCATCCTTCAGTAGGTAGGCAGTGTAACTGGTAGACACGAGAATATATAAATTCATTTCTATATACAGTGAACATGTAAGTTAATATCATGATCTGATGGTGCTGATTCAATTCCTTGCAGACATTCTTATTCAAACCTTTATTTTTAAAAGTTTTACCAGCTAGACTTGAGTATAATGTTAACAAGAGGCCCAAGGGCCTTAACGGTCATCTGACTACCTTGGCAATAATCATATAGGAAATTAATTAGATATAGTGTCATGGTAGCCATCTTCGATTTGGGATCAACCAGAGATGTAACAACACATTGTCGGGACCATGTCAGGATCATCTCATGCAAGTTTCAGCCAAATCGCACCACTAGAACTTGAGAAGAAGTTCAAAATGTATTTTCAAGATGGCGGCTGTGGCAGCCATCTTGGATTTCGGATCAACCCGAAAAAGTAAGCACACTTTGTCGGGACCATGTCAGGATCATTTCATGCAAGTTTCAGCCAAATCACACCAGTAGAACTTGAGAAGAAGTTCAAAATGTGTTTTGAAGATGGCAGCTGTGGAGGCCATCTTGGATTTTGGATCGACTCGAAAAATAACAACACTTTGTCGGGACCATGTCAGGATCATCTCATGCAAGTTTCAGCCAAATCGCACTGGTAGAACTTGAGAAGAAGTTCAAAATGTGTTTTCAAAATGGCAGCTGTGGCAGCCATCTCGGATTTGGGATCGACCAGAGAAATAACAACACTTTGTCGGGACCATGTCAGGATCATTTCATGCAAGTTTCAGCCAAATCACACCGTTAGAACTTGAGAAGAAGTTCAAAATGTGTTTTCAAGATGGCAGCTGTGGTGGCCATCTTGGATTTCGGATCGACCCGAAAAATAACAACACTTTGTCGGGACCATGTCAGGATCATTTTCGGCAAGTTTCAGCCAAATCCCACAGGTAGAACTTGAGAAGAAGTTAAAAATGTGTTTTCAAGATGGTGGCTGTGGCGACCATCTTGGATTTCGGATCGACCCGAAAAATAACAACACTTTGTCGGGACAATGTCAGGATCATTTCATGCAAGTTTCAGCCAAATCGCAAGGTTAGAACTTGAGAAGAAGTTCAAAATGTGTTTTCAAGATGGTGGCTGTGGCGGCCATCTTGGATTTCGGATCAACCCGAAAAATTAGCACACTTTGTCGGGACCATGTCAGGATCATTTCATGCAAGTTTCAGCCAAATCACACCAGTAGAACTTGAGAAGAAGTTCAAAATGTGTTTTCAAGATGGCGGCTGTGGCGGCCATCTTGGATTTTGGATCGACTCGAAAAATAACAACACTTTGTCAGGACCATGTCAGGATCATCTCATGCAAGTTTCAGCCAAATCGCACCACTAGAACTTGAGAAGAAGTTCAAAATGTGTTTTCAAAATGGCAGCTGTGGCAGCCATCTTGGATTTGGGATCGACCCGAGAAATAACAACACTTTGTCGGGACCATGTCAGGATCATTTCATGCAAGTTTCAGCCAAATCACACTGGTAGAACTTGAGAAGAAGTTCAAAATGTGTTTTCAAGATGGCTGCTGTGGCGGCCATCTTGGATTTCTGAACGACCCGAAAAATAAGCAAACTTTGTCGGGACCATGTCAGGATCATTTCCGGCAAGTTTCAGCCAAATCCCACAGGTAGAACTTGAGAAGAAGTTAAAAATGTGTTTTCAAGATAGCGGCTGTGGCGGCCATCTTGGATTTCGGATCGACCCGAAAAATAACAACGCTTTGTCGGGACCATGTCAGGATCATTTCATGCAAGTTTCAGCCAAATCCCACAGGTAGAACTTGAGAAGAAGTTAAAAATGTGTTTTCAAGATGGCGGCTGTGGTGGCCATCTTGGATTTCGGATCGACCCGAAAAATAAGAACACTTTGTTGGGACCATGTCAGGATCATTTCAGGCGAGTTTCAGCCAAATCGCACAGGTAGAACTTGAGAAGAAGTTCAAAATATGTTTTCAAGATGGCGGCTGTGGTGGCCATCTTGGATTTCGGATCGACCCGAAAAATAAGAACACTTCGTCGGGACCATGTCAGGGTCATTTCAGGCAAGTTTCAGCCAAATCACACTGGTAGAACTTGAGAAGAAGTTCAAAATGTGAAAAGTTAACGCACAGCGGACGGCGCATGGCTTACGGACGAAACAAGACGACTATAGGTCATCTGTCAGATGACCTAAAAATTATTCAACACTTAAAATACCTCCAAATCACACAGGATCTTCAAGTTAACAAACACAGATGTTAAAAAAATATCTTTAAAATGTATATGCCTGTATTACACAGTAGTTGATTGCTCATTTGTATGAAAATTATTATTCATAAGAACACTGTAAGACATACCGTTTGGCTAGAGATTGCCAGTACTCCATAGACACACCAGGGGCTACTGACAAGGCTTTCTCCCACTGTAACATAACAATACTACAACTTACAACCCTGATCCAGCTATATTACTATTACTATGATCAGTAAAATCAAAATATGACAGTCGTATACAAACAGAAGAAGAGAAAATCTGTCTAACTCATATCTGGATTTTAAATTGAGCTTTGATAAACTGCACCAAACAAATCATGAGTTACCTCCCTTAGTACTACTATTTTAGTAACAGTTACCACTACTTGCTCTTCTTACATTTATCTAATATTTGCAATATTTTTTTTTACCTAACCTTGTTCTATCATTTTAAACTTACATTGTTCTTCCAGTTTAAAAATAAGTTTGTTCTCTACCATTTTAATGATAAGTTACCTTCCCTTGCTCTATCAATGTTGTCCTGTATATATATATATATATATCCATGGTTCTTTCATTGTAAATCAGTTACCTCCTTGAATTCTACCAGTTTGATATAATAAGTTATCTCCCCTAGTTCTATCAGTTTGATATTTTAGTTACCTCCCCTGGTTCTACCAGTTTGATATTATCAGTTACCTCCCCTATAACTATAGTTTGATATAATTAGTTACCTCCCCTAGTTCTACCATGAGTTCACAATAGCGTTGCACATTGCCCACTCGTATTTGGATTTGAGCAGCCTTGCGGATATTTTCTTCCTTTGCTGAGGACCCTACTGCTCCGCCCTTAGACATCCTTACCATCTCCAATTGCTGGGCTTCTGCCTGGAAAACAGGGTTAGAGATCACGGGATCATGAAAGAAATTTAGAAGATGGACAGTACATGTATAAATTACCAGTCTAATAGAAGGTTTAGGATCATACAGCTGAGGATACTTTCACAAAATTAAATGTATTAAAGGAAGAAATATAGAAAAACTGGCCATTTTGAACTTGAGGACATGTTTACAAACTCACCATTTTGTACTTGAGATGTTTACAGACTCACCATTTTGTACTTGAGGAGATGGTGAGTCTGTAAACATCTCCTCAAGTTCAAAATGTTGAGTCTGTAAACATCTCCTCAGGTACAAAATGTTGAGTCTGTAAACGGAGATGTTTACAGACTCACCATTTTGAACTTGAGGAGATGTTTACAGACTCACCATTTTGTACCTGAGGAGATGTTTACAGACTCACCATTTTGTACCTGAGGAGATGTTTACAGACTAACCATTTTGTACTTGAGGAGATGTTTACAGACTCACCATTTTGTACCTGAGGAGATGTTTACAGACTCACCATTTTGTACCTGAGGAGATGTTTACAGACTCACCATTTTGTACTTGAGGAGATGTTTACAGACTCACCATTTTGTACTTGAGGAGATGTTTACAGACTCACCATTTTGTACTTGAGGAGATGTTTACAGACTCACCATTTTGTACCTGAGGAGATGTTTACAGACTCACCATTTTGTACCTGAGGAGATGTTTACAGACTAACCATTTTGAACTTGAGGAGATGTTTACAGACTCACCATTTTGTACCTGAGGAGATGTTTACAGACTCACCATTTTGTACCTGAGGAGATGTTTACAGACTCACCATTTTGAACTTGAGGAGATGTTTACAGACTAACCATTTTGAACTTGAGGAGATGTTTACAGACTCACCATTTTGTACTTGAGGAGATGTTTACAGACTCACCATTTTGTACTTGAGGAGATGTTTACAGACTCACCATTTTGTACCTGAGGAGATGTTTACAGACTCACCATTTTGTAACTGAGGAGATGTTTACAGACTAACCATTTTGAACTTGAGGAGATGTTTACAGACTCACCATTTTGTACCTGAGGAGATGTTTACAGACTCACCATTTTGTACTTGAGGAGATGTTTACAGACTAACCATTTTGAACTTGAGGAGATGTTTACAGACTCACCATTTTGTACCTGAGGAGATGTTTACAGACTCACCATTTTGTACCTGAGGAGATGTTTACAGACTAACCATTTTGAACTTGAGGAGATGTTTACAGACTAACCATTTTGAACTTGAGGAGATGTTTACAGACTCACCATTTTGTACTTGAGGAGATGTTTACAGACTCACCATTTTGTACTTGAGGAGATGTTTACAGACTCACCATTTTGTACCTGAGGAGATGTTTACAGACTCACCATTTTGTACCTGAGGAGATGTTTACAGACTAACCATTTTGAACTTGAGGAGATGTTTACAGTGCATGATACCCTTGCCGTAGTGTTGTGACAGGAAGGTATCGTCTAGTCCTTTTACCACCGACACCAGCTCCCACAAGTTGTTGGTCCCTCGAGGTTGCTGTGTAGATAGAGATTTGAATCAGAACATCTCCTTTGAGGATGGCAACGACTATACAACAACATTGTCACATTCATGAAATTGTTTTAACTTTGTTCATTACAGGTATAAACCAGTTAACAAGACTTAGTATTAATCACATTTTGATATTCTGCCACTTATTTATGTTATTAAAATCACCAATACCTCTGGTGTTTCATGATTCAGCAGGAAAAAGGACATCACTTATGTGTTTTTCCGACTTAGATTTCTTTATGTATAAGGGATGAATACATCACTGACTCACTGTATTCTAATTATCTATTACAACTGCAAAGAATAGCCAAGCATACTATGTGGGATTTGCCAGATCAATAGTGATGGTACTTACACAGAAGAACATTGAGAAAAGTTTGAGTTTTTTGGCCACCAAGTTTCCCTTGTTGGATTGTTCTAGTTCGCGTTTGATATCCTTGGATACTCGTCCTGCCAGCAGTGGAGGATTACCGACATCCATGGCTGCCTCTGGTACAGTACCAACAATACTTATAATTATACATCAATACGGTACTGAATGCTAATAAAATGCTTTTTTAACTTCTAAACCAAGAATGAATTGTAAGCATATTTAGTCACATGGTGTGATAGATGTATCCATTGATATACTATAATGTCTTATAAATGTAATGTCTTAAAATTTTTGTTTTCTGTATTTCTTTTTATCATCATTATTCCTTCTCCATATCTAAGATTCTTTTCACTTTAACTGATACATATGAATTCTGAACTCCACTGCTGTGTTAATCCACAATTGTCTCCTTACCCACTGTCCCAATAATATCGGACCAAGGTTTCCCAGCGATGATATTAATTTCTATTGGTTGTACTAGCGAGTTTAGTGACCACAGTCGTAGTGTGGAATCCCGCGAACTGGACGCCAGTAGGAATGGCCTCTTAGGGTGACAGGCTAAACCTGAAAGGGCAAGTGACATTTTATATAGTCAAGTTAATTAATTTCAACCAAAAGTCAATGTTAATGGTCATTATTTATGTTACTAGTCTTAAAAGAGTTCATTATGTAATTGAACTAAGCAAAGGGGAATAGTAACCTAGGGTTTGTTCTGAAATAACAATCAAATAAACACCATACAGCCTAAGACAGAACAATATTGAGTGGTATTTACCGTAGACGTCAGCGCCATGGTCTAAAATGGTCTCTACACACGCGCCGTCTCTCACATCCCACACACGGATCTTACTGTCCCAGGAGCCGGACATAAGTAGGTACGGTACCTCCCAGTTCCACAAGAGGCCACGGACGGGAGCCTCGTGACCCTTCAGCACGCTGATACACGTATCCTGTGTGTAGTCCCACACTCGGATCATCCTGGAAAAGGGATAGGTGTCTATGTACTCAACATTATAAACAAGCTGATGCTAAAACTTCACTTTAATTATTCACATTTTTATGATAGAATTCACTATTATAATTTTATCTTAACTTAGATTGTTGAAGTTTAGCTTTGTAAAACAAATCTAATTGATAATTAAAGATAATTTAACAATTAAACAGAGTTCAACATGTACATGAAAGTCAGATACTTCAGTTATGGAGGTCAGTGAATATGAAGGTTACTAGGTTTATGTAGGTCACATCATTCATAAAGGTCACATTATTCAACATAAATGTCACATTATTCAACATAAATGTCACATTATTCAACATAAAGGTTGTATGGTATGATGAAGACCACATTGTATATCTAAGTCACACCGTGTTTGAAGGTCACTCTGTATATGTAGTTAATGTAAGCCACATGGCTTATAAAGGTATATGATAGAATGTGAAAGACAATATCAATATTATGGTAAAAATGCATGTTGATCATGTTTGACACATACGCATCGTCAGATCCGCTACATAGGATACCCTCTCTCAGGGGAGACCACTTCACATGGAAAACTTTTGATGTGTGGCCTAGAATGAGACAAGTAATAATGGCAAGAATTCTAATGTAGCTAAGCAATTATAGTTGAAGTGTAAATAATGATATATCATCCTCCAATTTTTCATCATGGTTATTTGTAAGACTGAACTTTGACACAATGACTTTTTATTCTAAAAGGTGGAACATTTTACATATATTAACCATATCTTTACTTACTATATCAGATGAATCTAATAATTGTTATCTACAGGTATGGTGTGAAACTTACCTTTGAATGATTTTATTGCCTGATCAGAGGAAGACACTATATAAAAGACACGCACACACATGTCTTCACAGCCAGTCGCTAGCATGTCTCTGGAACAAAAAAATATTAACCAATAAGGAGTCATGGCAGCCATTTTGAATTTTCGAAAGAAGTGTGTCTGGGAAGTGTCAATTTGAGAGGCTACTTGTGGACTATCGACTAATCAGATACCTATAATGGCCATCTGATTTTTCTTGTCAAGGAAAACAAAACGTTTGAACACAAACATCCCTGATGAGTATTTTCTGTGAAGTATGTTAGTTATATATATAGGTAGCATAGCTAGCTTGAAGCAGTTCCAAGATCAAAATTTTCTCTATAGAGACACTTTTTTTTAAACCTGGTAAAGTATTTGTATATTTACTTGTTGGTAGTGGACCAATCACAGCCGTACACAGGACCTGGGTGTTTGTATAGTATATATACTTACTTGTTGGTAGGGGACAATCACAGCCATACACAGGACCCTGCT
The DNA here is from genome assembly GCF_041381155.1 of Argopecten irradians. Classification (NCBI taxonomy): domain Eukaryota; kingdom Metazoa; phylum Mollusca; class Bivalvia; order Pectinida; family Pectinidae; genus Argopecten; species Argopecten irradians. The sequence continues at coordinate 8,983,997 of NC_091140.1, read as the reverse complement.
GTTTGTATAATATGTATACTTTCTTGTTGGTAGGGGACAATCACAGCCGTACACAGGACCTGGGTGTTTGTATAGTATATATACTTACTTGTTGGTAGGGGACAATCACAGCCGTACACAGGACCTTGGTGTTTGTATAATATGTATACTTACTTGTTGGTAGTGGACCAATCACAGCCGTACACAGGACCTGGGTGTTTGTATAGTATATATACTTACTTGTTGGTAGGGGACAATCACAGCCGTACACAGGACCTTGGTGTTTGTATAGTATATATACTTACTTGTTGGTAGGGGACCACTCACAGTCGTACACAGGACCTGGGTGTTTGTATAGTATATATACTTACTTGTTGGTAGGGGACCACTCACAGTCGTACACAGGACCCTGGTGTTTGTATAATATGTATACTTACTTGTTGGTAGTGGACCAATCACAGCTGTACACAGGACCTGGGTGTTTGTATAGTATATATACTTACTTGTTGGTAGGGGACCAATCACAGCCGTACACAGGACCCTGGTGTTTGTATAATATGTATACTTACTTGTTGGTAGTGGACCAATCACAGCCGTACACAGGACCTGGGTGTTTGTATAGTATATATACTTACTTGTTGGTAGGGGACCAATCACAGCCATACACAGGACCTGGTGTTTGTATAATATGTATACTTACTTGTTGGTAGGGGACCAATCACAGCCGTACACAGGACCCTGGGTGTTTGTATAATATGTATACTTACTTGTTGGTAGGGGACCAATCACAGCCGTACACAGGACCCTGGTGTTTGTATAATATGTATATACTTACTTGTTGGTAGGGGACCAATCACAGCCGTACACAGGACCTGGGTGTTTGTATAAATATATACTTACTTGTTGGTAGGGGACCAATCACAGCCGTACACAGGACCTGGGTGTTTGTATAGTATATATACTTACTTGTTGGTAGGGGACCAATCACAGCCGTACACAGGACCTGGGTGTTTGTATAGTATATATACTTACTTGTTGGTAGGGGACCAATCACAGCCGTACACCAGGACCTGGGTGTTTGTATAGTATATATACTTACTTGTTGGTAGGGACCAATCACAGCCGTACACAGGACCTGGGTGTTTGTATAGTATATACACTTACTTGTTGGTAGGGGACCAATCACAGCCGTACACAGGACCTGGGTGTTTGTATAGTATATATACTTACTTGTTGGTAGGGGAACCAATCACAGCCACAGACCCCTGGTGGTATTTATACAGGACCTGTACTGTGTTTAGTTTGTATAAGGGATAGACATACACATTGTTGGTAGGGGACCCATCACAGCCCATACTACTGTTACCCCTGCTGTTAATATTATGTATACTTACTTGTTGGTAGGGGACAATCACAGCCGTACACAGGACCTGGGTGTTTGTATGGTTGTAATAGTATATATACTTACTTGTTGGTAGGGGACAATCACAGCCGTACACAGGACCTTGGTGTTTGTATAATATGTATACTTACTTGTTGGTAGTGGACCAATCACAGCCGTACACAGGACCTGGGTGTTTGTATAGTATATATACTTACTTGTTGGTAGGGGACAATCACAGCCGTACACAGGACCTTGGTGTTTGTATAGTATATATACTTACTTGTTGGTAGGGGACCACTCACAGTCGTACACAGGACCTGGGTGTTTGTATAGTATATATACTTACTTGTTGGTAGGGGACCACTCACAGTCGTACACAGGACCCTGGTGTTTGTATAATATGTATACTTACTTGTTGGTAGTGGACCAATCACAGCCGTACACAGGACCTGGGTGTTTGTATAGTATATATACTTACTTGTTGGTAGGGGACCAATCACAGCCGTACACAGGACCCTGGTGTTTGTATAATATGTATACTTACTTGTTGGTAGTGGACCAATCACAGCCGTACACAGGACCTGGGTGTTTGTATAGTATATATACTTACTTGTTGGTAGGGGACCAATCACAGCCATACACAGGACCCTGGTGTTTGTATAATATGTATACTTACTTGTTGGTAGGGGACCAATCACAGCCGTACACAGGACCCTGGTGTTTGTATAATATGTATACTTACTTGTTGGTAGGGGACCAATCACAGCCGTACACAGGACCTGGGTGTTTGTATAGTATATATACTTACTTGTTGGTAGGGGACCAATCACAGCCGTACACAGGACCTGGGTGTTTGTATAATATGTATACTTACTTGTTGGTAGGGGACCAATCACAGCCGTACACAGGACCTGGGTGTTTGTATAGTATATATACTTACTTGTTGGTAGGGGACCAATCACAGCCGTACACAGGACCTGGGTGTTTGTATAGTATATACACTTACTTGTTGGTAGGGGACCAATCACAGCCGTACACAGGACCTGGGTGTTTGTATAGTATATATACTTACTTGTTGGTAGGGGACCAATCACAGCCGTACACAGGACCTGGGTGTTTGTATTTATGTAAAACATCCCCACTGATAAGCCGCACTATACTGGTAAATATAACAGAACATGTATAAACCTGGGTACATACTGTACTTAAAGCATGAAGGATGTTCAGTAAACACTTTATCTGATAATCTCACATCTGTTATCAGACATCCATTACATAATCCTAATACAGTTAACACATCTCTATATCATAGTCAGTATTATCAAAAATATTTGTAAAATCACTATCTCTTTATTAATACAAATGGCAGAGTATCAAGAAAAAATATTCTTTAGTAATAACTTTCTGCTCCCACAGTCGTTTTATTTACGCATTTTTTCAGCATTTTCAGCCCCAAAAGTACCTGCAAAAATTACACTGGTGCGAACTTTATACAAGTTTTTTTTACGGTATACTCATCTGTAAACCAACTTTATTTTTATGGCAATTCATTTCCACAATTTCTTATCAGAAGCGAAATATGAGAAAATTCACATTCAAAATAGAATAGGTTTACGACATCTCCACGTCCCCTTAACTTACCAGTTTGAAACTGTCCCTTTATCATAAGCTGTCAACCCCAAATTAAACAAGCAAATTCGTGGAATTTCCCCGCTTTCAGGACATATTGTAGTTAAACATTATTGAGGTAAGGTTTAACCTTGGTTGAAACATGCCGTGGCAATCAAACTTGCCAAGGCCTTACAGCATTTTACCTTGTTACCAAGTTTGAAGAAAATCGGTTAATATTTATTAGAGTTTTTGCAGGGAAATGACATAAATGACTTTTTTTTTTCATTAAACCAAAGGGCCATAACTCTGTTAAATAAGGTCCGTCACAAGTGGCGATCAAACTTGGCCAAGCCCTTAAGACATTTAACTTTGTTACCAAGTTTGAAGAAAATTGGTTAATACTTATTACAGTTATGGTATGGAAGTGGCAGAAAATGACTTTTTTTAATTAAATCAAAGGGCCATAACTTTGCCAATTAAGATCTACCAAAAGTGGCAATCGAACTTGTCTAAGCCCTCAAGGCATTTAACTTTGTTACCAAGTTTTAACATTATTACTTTTAACATTTGTTAGTTTTTACACAGAAACTGCAGAAAAACAACATTTGTAGTAAATTAAAGGGCCATAACTCTGATAAATATTATCCGCTGAAAGAGCTGATCGAACCTGGCCAGGCCCTTAAGGCATTCAACCTTGTTACCAAGTTTGAAGAAAATCGGTTAATATTTATTAGAGTTATTGCAGGGAAATGGCAGAAAATGACTTTTTTTAATTAAATCAAAGGGCAATAACTCAGCTAAATACGGTCCGTTAAAAGTCATGATCGAACTTAGCCGAGGCCTTAAGGCATTTAATCTTGTTACTGAGTTAGAAGAAAATCGGTTTACATTTGTTACACTTATTGCACGGAAATGGTAGAAAATGACATTTTTGGTAATTCAAAGAGCCATAACTCGGCTAAATAAGGTTCATCGACAGTAGCGATCAAACTTGGCCGAGCCCTTAAGGCATTTAACATTGTCACCAAGTTTGAAGAAAATTGGTTTACATTTGTAACAGTTACTGCACGGAAACGAAGTGTTACATACAGACAGACGAATAGACAGACGGACGGACGGACAGACTGACAAACCCGAATTAATATCACCCGTTTCAGAAAAAGCGGGGGATAATTACTTACCAGTAACTGTCAGCCCCCACTGAAGCAATCCTTTTTGAATCCTTCTGGCACCAAGCCACGGAGTATACTGCCCCTTTCAAGTGCTGTACAAATATATTATTCAGCAATGCACTTAACATTTTTTTAACCAAAAAAACATTTCTTCAGATCAAAGAATATAAAAGATATGCTCAATTTAAAGATCAATTACAATGACATTAATTATTTTTGTGATACTTGCTCATCTAACTAAAAATCCTTGTCAAACATTAAAAGAAAATTTGATTTCTTAATTTGCTGTTTTGATTCAATTAATAGATAATTCAGGAGTTGTGAACCTCTTTTCATTGCAGATTTAAGTTGAAAGCTTGAGTAACTACTGCAATGCTTTCCTGATAAGAGTTCGTTTGATAATGATTTCTACATTCAGATAAACCTACCTCCGTGAAGCGTTTGACAATCCTACCCTTGTCCACGTCCCATACAAACAAACCATTTTTCGATGTGCTTGCAGCGATGCAGTGAAGATCAGCAGGAGCCCAGGATATTGAGTATATCACACCTTCGTTACCGGGGGAAACATTTACCTGTAGCAAAACAAAGGAAGAAAGCCCTTTATTTCCCCTTTATTGAACATCATAACTATTAGTCAATGTAAAACAACAATCACACAAAGGGAGACGACTCATCAAAAACATTTACCTATAATCTTATCGTTAGTGACAACATTTTCATTTATTTGATTTCCATTTTTACATAAAACAAAGATTGTATTCTGTTTTAAATTATAAAAAAAGAACAACTGTACAAGTGAAATTGTTTCCATAACCAGGATTAGTATTCACCTATAATCAAACTAGGGGAGACAACCCTTAGTTCCCTTTACATCAAACTCATTACCATGTATGGAAGACATGGGCCGTTTTCGATTATACGGTTTGACTGGTTGGACCTAGTTGTTCGTTTATTAATCAAAGACGGACCTGGTGATTTTATATTGTTTTCAGACGAGCCTTCACAAAGTCCTCACATGCCTGTATAAAAAACTGCAGGTCCGTCAAGATTTATTCTTGAAATAATGACTTTAACCAACAGTCGAACCGATTGTTCCGAATAAACGAAAACGGCCATGGTTAGACTATAAGTGAACAAAGGGAGACAACCTTTTAGTTCCTGTTACATTAAGAAGACTTACAGTTGTGAGTGTATTCACATCCCAGACTTTAATAGTGCCATCAAAACTTGCAGTAGCTAAATGGTCTGGTTCGTCTGGCTGGAATTTACAGTCAAAGATTGTCTCTATATGTCCCTGGAAAAATAGAGAAGAAGATTTATAGATGTTTTACCAAATCACAGACGTAACTTCTTGTAATCTTCCTGCTGAAATGATGTTAGCACAGGATATCATCTTTCAGCTTAATTCTATCACCAATAGAAACAATATCCCGCATAAACCTTATCAGGTGTTATGATTATGGGTTATTCACTGGTGACAAGTATTGTGGTATGGGTATATATTGTTACAGATAATTGTTACCGGTTGATATGTTATCAGCAGTGGCACATCCCCAGCAGTACTATACAGGTATCATGTGGTGAATGAATTATTCCTATTAAAAAACAATTGAAAATTAAATAGTGAAATGCTAAACTCACTTCATCCTTTAAGAAAATCCATTTTCGTTGTCCAAGATCATAAAGTCCAACACCCCCATCTAAAAATGTACAAAGAATTTTTGCTGGTGGAAGCGCGAACTGGGCATTGTTGATAGCTGATGGTGGCTGGGCCATACTTGTGGAAGACAGATTGGTGGAATTAATTGGTGATTCTGTATTGGGCTGACTGTCAGTGGAACAAATCGCTTGTAAAGCATGAATACCCGTCTGCTTCACTTTGATAGTTTCCAATGGAGACGTTCTAGACACATTCCATACCCGGATAGCTCCAGATTTAGTATCTGATACACGAAAAACTAAAATCACCAACTAGAAGACAGTGCTAGGTTTAATGAAAGAACATCTACCAGTATCTGATTATAAAACAATTTTATTGCCAACTGAGTACAAAATTTGCCATTTGTACAAAAAACAAATTTACAGCATAGTAAGTACTAGATACAGATTCTTATGAAATAAAACTTTTCTATTACATAGTTTCTATGACCACCATAACTAAACTCTGTAGCAATTATGTGTCAAACATTATCAACCTGTGACACACATAGGTTACCCCTGGTAACACACATAACTTACCCCCTGTGACACACATAACTTACCCCCTGTGACACACATAGGTTACCCCTGGTAACACACATAACTTACCCCCTGTGACACACATAACTTACCCCTGGTGACACACATAACTTACCCCTGGTAACACACATAACTTACCCCTGGTAACACACATAACTTACCCCCGTGACACACATAGCTTACCCCTGGTGACACACATAACTTACCCCTGGTGACAGACATAACTTACCCCCAGTGACACACATAACTTACCTCCCTGTGATATACATAACTTACCCCCTGTGACAAACATAACTTACCCCCTGTGACACACATAACTTACTCCCTGTGACACACATAACTTACCCCCAGTAACACACATAAATTACCTCCTGTGATATACACATAACTTACCCCATGTGACACACATAACTTACCCCTGTGACACACATAACTTACCCCTGTGACACACATAACTTACCCCTTGTGACACACATAACTTACCCCTGTGACACACATAACTTACCCCCTGTGACACACATAACTTACCCCCTGTGACACACATAACTTACCCCCTGTGACACACATAACTTACCCCCTGTGACAGACATAACGTACCTAACCCCTGTGACACACATAACTTACCCCCTGTGACACACATAACTTACCCCCTGTGACACACATAACTTACCCCCTGTGACACACTTAACTTACCCCCTGTGACACAAGCTAACTTATCCCCTGTGACACACATAACTTACCCCCTGTGACACACATAACTTACCCCCTGTGACACACATAACTTACCCCCTGTGACACACATAACTTACCCCCTGTGACACACATAACTTACCCCTGTGACACACATAACTTACCCCCTGTGACACACATAACTTACCCCCTGTGACACACATAACTTACCCCTGTGACACACATAACTTACCCCCTGTGACACACATAACTTACCCCTGTGACACACATAAATTACCCCCTTTGACCCCCTGTGACACACATAACTTACCCCCTGTGACACACAACTTACCCCCTGTGATCACATAACTTACCCCCTGTGACACACATAACTTACCCCCTGTGACACACATAACTTACCCCCTGTGACACACATAACTTACCCCCTGTGACACACATAACTTACCCCAAGTGACACACATAACTTACCCCTGTGACAGACATAACTTACCCCCTGTGACACACATAACTTACCCCCTGTGACACACATAACTTACCCCTGTGACATACATAACTTACCCCCTGTGACACACATAACTTACCCCTGTGACACACATAACTTACCCCCTGTGAACACACATAACTTACCCCCTGTGACACACATAACTTACCCCCTGTGACACACATAACTTACCCCCTGTGACACACATAACTTACCCCCTGTGACACACATAACTTACCCCTGTGACACACATAACTTACCCCCTGTGACACACATAACTTACCCCCTGTGACACACATAACTTACCCCTGTGACACACATAACTTACCCCCTGTGACACACATAACTTACCCCCTGTGACACACTTACCCCCTGTGACACTAACTTACCCCTGTGACACACATAACTTACCCCCTGTGACACACATAACTTACCCCCTGTGACACACATAACTTACCCCCTGTGACACACATAACTTACCCCCTGTGACACACATAACTTACCCCTGTGACACACATAACTTACCCCTGTGACACACATAACTTACCCCCTGTGACACACATAACTTACCCCTGTGACACACATAACTTACCCCTGTGACACACATAACTTACCCCCTGTGACACACATAACTTACCCCTGTGACACACATAACTTACCCCCTGTGACACACATAACTTACCCCCTGTGACACACATAACTTACCCCTGTGACACACATAACTTACCCCCTGTGACACACATAACTTACCCCTGTGACACACATAACTTACCCCTGTGACACACATAACTTACCCCCTGTGACACACATAACTTACCCCCTGTGACACACATAACTTACCCCCTGTGACACACATAACTTACCCCCTGTGACACACATAACTTACCCCCTGTGACACACATAACTACCCCTGTGACACACATAACTTACCCCCTGTGACACACATAACTTACCCCCTGTGACACACATAACTTACCCCCTGTGACACACATAACTTACCCCCTGTGACACACATAACTTACCCCCTGTGACACACATAACTTACCCCCTGTGACACACATAACTTACCCCCTGTGACACACATAACTTACCCCTGTGACACACATAACTTACCCCCTGTGACACACATAACTTACCCCTGTGACACACATAACTTACCCCCTGTGACACACATAACTTACCCCTGTGACACACATAACTTACCCCTGTGACACACATAACTTACCCCCTGTGACACACATAACTTACCCCTGTGACACACATAACTTACCCCCTGTGACACACATAACTTACCCCCTGTGACACACATAACTTACCCCCTGTGACACACATAACTTACCCCCTGTGACATAACTTACCCCCTGTGACACACATAACTTACCCCCTGTGACACACATAACTTACCCCCTGTGACACACATAACTTACCCCTGTGACACACATAACTTACCCCCTGTGACACACATAACTTACCCCCTGTGACACACATAACTTACCCCCTGTGACACACATAACTTACCCCTTGTGACACACATAACTTGGACCCCCCCTGTGACACACATAACTTACCCCCTGTGACACACATAACCTAACTTACCCCCTGTGACACACATAACTTACCCCTGTGACACACATAACTTACCCCCTGTGACACACATAACTTACCCCCTGTGACACACATAACTTACCCCCTGTGACACACATAACTTACCCCCTGTGACACACATAACTTACCCCCTGTGACACACATAACTTACCCCCTGTGACACACATAACTTACCCCCTGTGACACACACATAACTTACCCCTGTGACACACATAACTTACCCCTGTGAACACATAACTTACCCCCTGTGACACACATAACTTACCCCCTGTGACACACATAACTTACCCCCTGTGACACACATAACTTACCCCTGTGACACACATAACTTACCCCCTGTGACACACATAAATTACCCCCTGTGACACACATAACTTACCCCTGTAACACACATAACTTACCCCTGTGACACACATAACTTACCCCCTGTGACACACATAACTTACCCCCCTGTGACACACATAACTTACCCCCTGTGACACACATAACTTTACCCCATTGTGACACACATAACTTACCCCCTGTGACACACATAACTTACCCCCTGTGACACACATAACTTACCCCTGTGACACACATAACTTACCCCCCCTGTGACACACATAACTTAACCCCTGTGACACACATAACTTACCCCTGTGACACACATAACATTACCCCCTGTGACACACATAACTTACCCCCTGTGACACACAAAACTTACCCCCTGTGACACACATAACTTACCCCCTGTGACACACATAACTTACCCCCTGTGACACACATAACTTACCCCTGTGACACACATAACTTACCCCCTGTGACACACATAACTTACCCCTGTGACACACATAACTTACCCCTGTGACACACATAACTTACCCCCTGTGACACACAAAACTTACCCCTGTGAAACACATTAACTTACCCCCTGTGACATAACTTACCCCCCCCTGTGATTTACCAATAACTTACCCCCTGTGACACACATAACTTACCCCCTGTGACACAACATAACTTACCCCCTGTGACATAACATACTTACCCCTGTGACACACTAACATACCCCTGTGACACACATAACTTATCCCCCATGTGACACACATAACTTACCCACTGTGACACACATAACTTACCCCCTGTGACACACATAACTTACCCTCTGTGAACACACTTAACTTACCCCCTGTGACACATAACTTACCCCGGTGACACACATATCTTACCCCCTGTGATACACATAACTTACTCCGCTGAGACATAACTTACCCCCCTGTGACATACATAACACCGCCTGTGACATAACTTACCCCTGTGACACACATAACTATTACCCCTGTGACACACATAACTTACCCCCTGTGACACAAATAACTTTTACCCCTTGTGACACACATAACTTACCCCTGTGACACACATAACTTACCCCTTGTGACACACACTAACTTACCCCTGTGACAATAACTTACCCCTGTGAAACACATAACTTACCCCTGTGACACACATAAATCTTACCTTGCCCTGTGACACAACATAACTTACCCATGTGACATAACTTACCCCCTGTGACACACATAACTTACCCCCTGTGACACACATAACTTACCCCTTGTGACATAACTTACCCCCTGTGTAACACACATAACTTACCCCTGTGAACAGCATAACTTACACTGGTGATCAGGACATAACTTTACCGCTGTGACAGACATAACTTACCCCTGTTGACACACATAACCCCCGTTAACTTACCCCTGTGGTAACCCATAACTTACCCGAGACACCATAACCTACCCCCTTGTGACACACGATAACTTACCCCTGTGACAACACATAAATTACATTGACCCTTTTAATTTCCCCCTGTGAGCGTACCTTCAGTATGACAGACATATTGAACCTTACCTAACTGTCAATCAGACATAGCTGTTTGTTTTACCCTGTAACTTGACATCTGGAACTTACCCCTGTGACTCACATAAATTACCCACCTGTGACACACATAACTTACCTTCCTGTGTACAAACACTAACTCCCCCTGCTAACAGACATAACTTACCCCTGTCCCTGACAGACTTAACTTACCCTGTGACACACATAACTTACCCCTGGTGATGACACACATAACTTACCCCCTGTGACACACATACACTTACCCCTGTGACACACATAACTTACCCCTGTAACCCTTGACATACACTTACCCTGTCAACAGACATAACTTTACCCACTGAACCAAGACACAATAACTTACCCCCTGTGACACAACATAACGTACCCTGTGACCACCAATTAACTTGACCCCGTCGTAACAGCACTTAACTTACCACCCTGTAAACATGTGTTAATAGGTTTACACCTGTTGACACACATAACTGTTACCCCTGTGACATAACTTGCCATTGAATTTTGTCATAACTTGTCCCTGTGACAATTTGACTAATACCCCCTTGTGAACACGGTCTTTACAACATAACTTACCCCTGTACAGGGAAACTGTTTCCCCTGTTAAAGGTACACTATAACTTAGCACCCCTATCAAGGATAACTTACGTTCCCTCTGTCCTGTTACATAACTTACCCCTGTACACGTGACAAGCATCCGAACTTTCCCCCTCACTTGGCTTCCCGTCTTACTAAGGATGAAAGCCATACAATGTATTTGTGCCATAACTTACCCCTGTGACAATCCATGTAGCCAAAATTTATAAAATTTCTTAATGTTTTCAGGGCTTGTTGGCCAAACTCTTACCAATACATTTAAAGGATTTACCTTTTACCCCCTGACACACACCCTTACCCCCTGTCTGTATTTCCCCACTACTGCCAAAATGTGGGACATATAACTTTCTAGCCAGGTGTCTATTTTTTTCTGTAATTGTTATCACTTAATCTGACTTTTACAATAATAGTTTCGTAATAATTTGATGGTTTAAAATGTGTTTGATGATGACTATTTCTATCCCTATTAAAACAAATAATTCCCCAAAAAAGTAGCAAAATGCACCAGGCAAGGCAATGTTACTCTATCCATATAATGCTTGCAACGTATGACGTAATAGGACGTAACCCGCCGTATTTACATTCTGGGGACTTATCCACCGCTAAACAAGCCAGTGATGATGCCTTGACAGAACGCATCAAAACGGCTATCATCCACCTTGGCTTGCCGTCAAAACCTTGACAAACCTTGACAAACCAGCACAAAACGTGCAGTCAATCTGCAGTCAACGTGGCAACAAAAACAGTGAAACAGAGGCCAGAGGGCCTGTATCGCTCACCTGGTTTGTAATGCCAAGTTATGTTCTGAAACAGTGTTCTTTGTTTCTTTTTCTGAAGGAATTTTAAATATTAAACCTCTAAATCCCCTATCGGGCCCCACCCCTCCTGCCCCAGGGGGTACAGAGCCAAAATTTATAACAATTTCTGTTTGCCTCTCCCCCCAGGATGTTTGTGGCAAAATTTGGTTACAATTCCATGTAGAACTCTATGACAAGTAGCGATTTAAAGGATTTACCTCTATTTCCCCTATTGGGCCCCGCCCCTCCTGCCCCCCAGGGGGTTCAGAGCCAAAATTTATACAAGTTCTGTTCCCCTTCCCCCCAAAAGGAATGTTTGTGGCCAAATTTGGTTACATTCCATTACAGAACTCTATGACTAGTAGCGATTTAAAGGATTTACCTCTATTTCCCCTATTGGGCCCCGCCCCTCCTGCCCCCGGGGGGTCAGAGCCAAAATTTATACAAGTTCTGTTCCCCCTCCCCCAAGGATGTTTGTGGCCAAATTTGGTTACAATCCATGTAGAACTCTATGACAAGTAGCGATTTAAAGGATTTACTCTATTTCCCCTATTGGGCCCCGCCCCTCCTGCCCCCTGGGGGACCAGAGTCCAAAATTTATACAAGTTCTGTTCCTCCTTCCCAAAAGAATGTTTGTGGCCCAAATTTGGTTACATTCCATTCAGAACTCTGGGATAGTAGCGCTATTTAAAGGATTTACCTTTATTTCCCCTATTGGCCCCACCCTCTCTGCCCCAAAGGGGGTCAGACCTAAAATTATTACAAGTTCTGTTCCCCCTCCCCCAATAATGTTTGTGGCCAAATTTGGTTACAATCCATGCAGTAAACTCTTGGACAATTAGCGATTTATAGGATTTTACCTCTATTTCCCCTATTGGCCCCGCCCCTCCTGCCCAGGGGGGTCAGAGCCAAAATGTATACAAGTTTCTGTTCGACCTCCCCAAGGATGTTTGTGGCCAAATTTGGTTTACCAAACAGCACACCCCGCCCAATGTATTGAACAAATCACACCAAACAGCACACCCAGCCCAATGTTATTGAATCCAAGACACCCAAACAGCACACCCCGCCCAAATGTTATTGAACAAAGACACCCAAACAGCACACCCAGCCCAATGTTATTGAACCAAGACACCAAACAGCACACCCCGCCCAATGTTATTGAACCAAGACACCAAACAGCACACCCCGCCAAATGTTATTGAACCAAGACACCAAACAGCACACCGCGACCAATGTTATTGAACCAAGACACAAAACAGCACACCCAGCCCAATGTTATTGAACCAAGACACCAAGCAGCACACCCCGCCCAATGTTATTGAATCAAGACACCAAACAGCACACCCCGCCAAATGTTATTGAACCAAGACACCAAACAGCACACCCCGCCCAATGTTATTGAACCAAGACACCAAACAGCACACCCCGCCAAATGTTATTGAACCAAGACACCAAACAGCACACCCCGACCAATGTTATTGAATCAAGACACCAAACAGCACACCCCGCCCAATGTTATTGAACCAAGACACCAAACAGCACACCCCGCCCAATGTTATTGAACCAAGACACCAAACAGCACACCCCGACCAATGTTATTGAACCAAGACACCAAACAGCACACCCCGACCAATGTTATTGAATCAAGACACCAAACAGCACACCCCGCCAAATGTTATTGAATCAAGACACCAAACAGCACACCCCGCCAAATGTTATTGAACCAAGACACCAAACAGCACACACCCAGCCCAATGTTATTGAACCAAGACACCAAACAGCACACCCAGCCCAATGTTATTGAACCAAGACACAAAACAACACCCCCCGCCCAATGTTATTGAACCAGGGCACAAAACAGCACACCCCGCCCCAATGTTATTGAACCAATATTTCTATCTGGTGTGCATGCCTTAACTACCAGGAATTGCCACTTTATACATCCTAAACACAAAGAGGTTTTGCTTTGACATTAAAGTAGCTGAATGTCTTCCTTGACTTACCAATATGGCAGATAGAAATGGTACCATTCCGGTGGCCTAAAGCAATTTTACTGGTATTTTTTTGATGCCACCTAAAGATGAACACATCAGAGGAAAATCCTGTCACTTCTTTCACAGTCATTAATTTTGTAGCAGGGTTCAAGTAATGCCATCGGAAAAATTGTCCTCGTCTAGATGTAAATGTAATGGATTCACTGCCATGGAAACACCAGCCAATCCCTATGGGTACGTCCCTCGTGTTCTCCAATAGCGCCACGACCTTCTGCTGGGCACAGTCCCACACTATGACCTTGTGGTCAGCACTACAGCTGACCAGTATATCTTTGTTTGAGGGGTTAAAAGCAATGGCTGTGATAGTCTTCTTGTGTTCAGACATAATTGACACCAACTTGAATTCTCGGAATCTTTTGTCCAGCTGGAATCAGATTTTATCATTATATTCAAAATTTCATATTTTTCAAAAAGACATAAATAATATTGGTATTCATTAAATAAGAATTTTTTTCCATGTTATTGTCACCGTAGTATTACCAGTATATGTGGGAGATTCATTCAATTCAGTTTAATACAATTTAGTCATAGAACATTTTGAATCTGCATATCCAACACATATTTTTTTTTTTTTTTTTTTTTTACAAAATCTCATACAGTCCAACCCACTGAATACGAACATGGATAGCACATAATCCTGTTTTATAAGAATGGAATTAAAATCCCCTACAAACTGCATTCAATATCCTTGTTTTTATTACCCGTTTAGTACAAATCGCTTAATACGATTATATCATGTGAATTGTGATAATTGATCACTGCCATGTGTTGACACATGTACACAAAGTATGCTTATACAGTGGATAATCCACTCACAGGGGTTGAATAATTTTCAATAAAACAAAAAAATATTCCTTACTTATGTCTTATTTTGTTTTGTTTACTGTATTTTTTGTACAAATGCTAACCCTATTAGTAAGAAACCCACATAGTACGAAAGGATTTTAAAGGTCCCCAGGAATTTGTAATAACCGGTGCAATATGGTATTTTGACCCCCATGGTAGAATGACCCCGCGGTCAAAATACCAATTTGGTGAAAAGAACACCCCCATGGTAAAATGAACCCCCCCCCCCCACTTCTAAAAGTTACTATCACACTTGAAGACATGATTTTTTCTTCTCCTTTAAGATAAACTCCAAATTGGGATTAAGTTTGCTATGCTATGACAAGGCATTTTTTTTGGGAGGTGTGGGGGGGATCATATCCCCATGCCAATTATGTCTTTTTAATTCACATTTAACTGCTTTTAGATACAATAAAATCATATATATTTTGATTTCAATGAATATTAAATGTTATTTGCAAAAAAACTATAACTATGAGAACTTCAACTTAGAAGGGGAAGGGTGGTGGATTCAAAATACCATGGCCATGGTGATAAAATGCCCCCCCCCTCCCCATGCCAATGATATCTTTTTAATTCACATTAAAATGCCTTAAGATACACTAAAATCATATATACTATTTGCAAAAAACTAAGACTGTGAGAACTTCAACCTAGAAGGGGAAGGAGGAGGGGGTCAAAATACCATAGCCACCCCCAATCCCTGGGGCAGTTAGATCTTTTTTATTCACATTTAACTGCCTTTATATATATTATGATTTATAATGAATATTAAATGTTATTTGCAAAAAAATTATGACTATGAGAACAGGAAAGGGGAGGGGGATCAAAATACCATGGTCTTGGTGAAATGACCCCCCCATCCCACCCCATCCCCACGCCAGTTATGTCTTTTTTGAATATCATAGTCATGGTGAAAAGACCCCCTATCAATTTTTCATAACATTTAACAGTCTAACTGTGTGACATTAACAATTATATGAGACTTTCACTTTATTGTTAATATTGCTGTTACAGTTGTTCTCATGTGTTGTGTGGCAAATTGGAAGGGTCTGTGGGGTGGACGTCGTGCGGTAAACAGTATTTTGGAAGGTGCGTTGTACAAATGTACGACTGCGTGTGAGAGTTGTCAGTATGTCTATATATGTTGTCTTGTCTACTGTGTGGCTGTCCTAATTTTAATAACTTTAATAAATGACATGAACATGCTATCTGTGTTGTTATGTGATTACTACAGAGAGGCGGAACCCTAGGGAGATAGCCTGGGTTGAACGTACATACGGAATATCATTCCTACTACATGTTGTTTTTTCACATATGTCTATGGTAACTTTGATTTGGGTTTATTTTACCATGGCTGTGGTATTTTCACACACACACACTCCTCCTTTACCTCCAACAAACTTCAAAACTATCGAAATCAAATTTAATATAACAAAATTTCTATTGCACATTATTGTAATCAATAGTATGGATAGGCCAAATCAATTTGAAAATCATAGCCATGGTGATTTGAACACCCCTCCCCCTAAACATTCTTAAAAACAAAACAGTTTTCAGTTTTGTTTTGTTAAGTACATATTATAGAAAGCCAAACTAATTACTAAATTTCAACTATCCCTAGGAAAAGAAATTGTAAAGAGGTAGGGGATTGTTTCACCATGGCTGGCCATGGTATTTTGAACCCCCCCTCCCCACCTCCAACATCTGAGCTATAAAGATAAATATCAGTTGAAAAGAATAAATTGGAGCAGGGGAGATCACTTCACCACGGCCATTACAGTATTTTGACACCCCCACCTTCCATATCTAAGCTGAAGTCCTCATAGTTTATGTTAATAATGTTCATAATGTATATGATTGTAATGAAATTGAAGGCAGATTAATGTCATGGTATTTTGACCCCCCCCCCAACCAATGTGATATTTTGTTATCATATGTAATGGCAAAATTACCAAATTTTAAGTATCTTTTGATAAAAAAAAAATATTAGGGGGAGGATTATTACCATAGTCATAATAAATAATATACAAAACGTCGGTTTTAATACAAAATGGTATTCAGTTATGTACATATGGAAAGTCAAAATCATTTTGAAATACCCATAGTAATTTTTAGTCTACAAATGACACTTAAAATTTCTGATTTAATTGTATCTTAACACAATTAAATGTCAGTCCAAAAAAAAGAAATTGGCATGATAATGGGGGGTGCTATGGTATTTTGACCCACTCCCTCTTCCCCTTCTAAGGTTAAGTTCTCGTAGTCATTAGTTTTTTATAACTTAATATCAACTGAAATCATAATATATATATGATCTTCTTGTATCTTAAGGCAGTTAAATGTCAGTTGAAAAGTAAAAACTGGAGTAGGAATGGGGAGGGGGGGGTCATTTCACCATGGCTATGGTATTTTGACCCCCCTCCCCTCTTAAGTTCTCATAGTCATTAAGTTTTGTAAATAATACTTAATATTAACTGAAATCATAATATCATATGTAGGATTTTATTGTAGCTTAAGGCAGTTATTTGTCAGTTAAAAAGATGTAAAAAATTGATTAAAATGGGGAAGGCGGGGGGGGGGGGGGGGGGGGGTCATTTCACCATGGCCATGGTATTTTGACACCCCCACCACAAAAAAAAAGAAAGAAAGAAAAAACAATAAATAAACCCTTCCACTGCTAACTATAGGTCTAACTTAATCCCCACTTTGGAGTTTATCATAAATGAGAAGAAAAAACATGTCTTCAAGTGTTACTTTTAGAAGAAGGGGGGGGATCATTTTACCATGGAGGGGGGGGGGGGGTTTCATTTCACCATAATGGTATTTTGACCCCCGGGGTGATTTCACCATAATGGTATATTGACCCCGGGTCAATATACCATGATTCAAAATACCATGATACACCGGGTTGGACTGTATAATATGTGATAACTATCTCATTAACTTTTATATATTAGTTTAAACATCATTTTCAACCTTGCCATAACAGAACAGCCACCTTAAATAAACGGCCATCTACCTTACAAGGTCTGTGTTCAGTCCTCCCAATGAAAATCATTTTACATTTGAATACTGAACTCTGATTGCTTCCAGAAAACACTGATTCAAGTAATTCATAAGTACATTTGTGCCTACATAGAATTGCTTGTGCCTCTTTATATATGATTTTATTGCACCATGTCTATAAAACAGTCACCTGTCTTAACTTAGCAAGCTTACAGTAAGTGTTAATCCTTTGATATCTTCTCATGTTATTATATGGAAAAGAACGTACGGACGGAAGAAGGAACGGAAGGACATATACAGACAGATGGGAACAAACACTATAGTAGTCCCCTCTGGTTTCCCTGGGGACCATTAGAGTAGCCATTGTAGACTCAGGTACAGTTTACAACAAATCCTAATGATATAATCAACCACACTGCAGGCTGGGAAATAAGAAAATTCATTTGATTACAAAGTACATTATGGAGTGTTGTGTTTATAGACAGGTTTGACTTTACATGTGGCCTGAGCTGAGGCACTGTCAATGATTACATCAGCCAATTAAAGTGAGGAACAGTGTTTAGTGTTGATTACCCTGGCAGTGAGAAAACAATAACCTGATCTCCCCATAGATCTTTATAATCACTTTCATCATCAGGATTAATGTATTGAAAGACAACACCAATCTGCCAGCTAGAACCAGAATTACTAACACCTTACATAGTCATATTGTTCTATTTATAGAAAATTAATCAGAGCTGGGACCTGATTCAGTGATCACCATCGTTAACATGTTAATCTAACATTAATGATTACTTCCTGGTTGCTCACTCACATGACCAGATGCTTCATAACTTTTATTGAAATTCTAATTTCTGTGAAGGAATGTTTTCCCAACATTCCATTCAAAAATTGGTCTATCAATCAAGTGTATACAACAATAGAAATAAAAACAAATCTACAGAAAAGGAGCAATATATCATTGTGGGCCAAATATGATTAGAAATATGAATAAAATATCTAGACAAATCATTCACATCTAAAAATAGATTTAATACAAGTAAATCCTTATTAGATAAATGTGAGATATGTCAGCTACCTGGTAAACATAAATGGCCAGGGTAGCACAGTAAACGAAGCGGTCCCCACTGGTGGCGATGACATCGTTGTTCCAGGGCTGACACCCCGCCGGGAGCAGGCCCACTTGTTTCACCATGATCAGTTAGAATAGGACATCAGATCTGTAATGATAATTCAAATAAAAATTAATGACAGATAATCAGAGATCTCTCATTTCCAGGAATGAACATTAGCAACTAATCAGAGAACTCTCATATCCAGGAATGAAGATAAGCAGCTAATCAGAGAACCTCTCATATCAAGGGATGAAGATTAGTA
The DNA here is from genome assembly GCF_041381155.1 of Argopecten irradians. NCBI lineage: Eukaryota > Metazoa > Mollusca > Bivalvia > Pectinida > Pectinidae > Argopecten > Argopecten irradians. The sequence goes on along the minus strand of NC_091140.1, from coordinate 8,964,267 downwards.
ACTAATCAGAGAACTTTCATATCCAGGGATGAACATTAGCAGCTAATTAGAGAACTCTCATATCCAGAGATGAAGATTAGCAGCTAATCAGAGAACTCTCATATCCAGGGATGAAGATTAGCAACTAATCAGAGAACTTTCATATCCAGGGATAAAGATTAGCAGCTAATCAGAGAACCTATCATATCCAAGGATGAAGATTAGCAACTAATCAGAGAACTTTCATATCCAGGGATGAATATTAGCAGCTAATTAGAGAACTCTCATATCCAGGGATGAAGATTAGCAGCTAATCAGAGAACTCTCATATCCAGGGATGAACATTAGCAGCTAATTAGAGAACTCTCATATCCAGAGATGAAGATTAGCAGCTAATCAGAGAACTCTCATATCCAGGGATGAACATTAGCAGCTAATTAGAGAACTCTCATATCCAGAGATGAACATTAGCAGCTAATTAGAGAACTCTCATATCCAGAGATGAAGATTAGCAGCTAATCAGAGAACTCTCATATCCAGGGATGAACATTAGCAGCTAATTAGAGAACTCTCATATCCAGAGATGAACATTAGCAGCTAATTAGAGAACTCTCATATCCAGAGATGAAGATTTGCAGCTAATCAGAGAACTCTCATATCCAGGGATGAACATTAGCAACTAATCAGAAAACTCTCATATGCAGGGATAAAGATTAGCAGCTAATCAGAGAACCTCTCATATAAAGGAACGAAGATTAGCAACTAATCAGAGAAATCTCATATCCAGGGTTAAAGATTAGCAGCTAATCAGAGAACCTCTCATATCCAGGGATGTAGATTATAGTACCTATAAAGAAATATGTGATAGATTCTATAGGATACACATAATTGTGGGTATCAGTCAGTGTTGTGCTATCCTATTCTATCTCATCATTACTGTACCATCTGATGTACGATACACACTTTCAAGAACTTTAAACTGAGAATTGAAGAATCTGTCAGGGATCTACAGTACAGTTTTTTATAACTATTTGAGAGCAGCTAGCTTTTATGAGCTTTTGGGTGCTGAAATTGGACCCTATTCCCAAATGAAAAGAAAATATTTCAAAAGACAAATTAGAAGATAAAGTTTATTTCAGAAATTTGGTATATTAATTTTAAACAAGAGGCCCATGGGCTATAACGGTCACCTGAGTTAGAATATATAATGAAACAAATAATGAAACAAATTAAAGACATATAAACACTATATGCTGGGCCTTGAAGTTGGTCAGTGATTTATAAATTTGACTTTTTAGACTATGAAGAGTATTTGCTTCCATCAAACCTGTGAACTTAAGAGGTATTTTTTGAAATTTCAATCATTTTGACCCTGTTTGGTCCTGCCCTTCTGGTCCCCCAGGGGGTCATCGAGGACGGATATGGATGCTAAAATGCTATATCTTAGGCTAATAATTCTAATCAAGTTTGACTAATTTCCTACGAAAATTGGGCAAATAATGTTCACAAATATGTTTTTCCTATATAAACTAAAGTAAACTTGACCCCTCCCCAGGGGGTAACGTGAGACCCCAAGGTCATATAATTCACAATTTTTATAAAACACCTTAAGACCTTTCCATCTATAATTATTTGATTCTACTATATCCAGAATTTTAGAAGATTTTTGAAGTTTTAGCCTATTTGACCCTTTTTTTGCCCTACCCCTCTGCCCCCAGGGGGTCGGCCAGGACCAATGTGGATATGATATTAAAATGCTATCTCATACTAATAATTCTAACCAAGTTTGACTCATTTCCTATGAAAATTGAGCAAAAAATGCTCATTAATGTGTTTTTCCTATATAAACTATAGTAAACTTGACCCCCTCCCCAAGGGGAAACAGGAGACCCCAGGGTCATATAATTTACCATTTTTATAAACAAACTTTAAGACCTTTTCATCCATAAAGTGTATTTGATTATACCATTTCCAGAATTTCAGAAATTTTTTTTTGAAGTTTTAGCATCTTTGACCCTTTTTTTTTTTAGCCCTGCCCCCAAGGGTCGGCCAGGACCAATGTGGATATGATATTAAAATGCTATCTCAGGCTAATAATTCTAACCAAGTTTGACTCGTTTCCAATGAAAATTGAGCAAGAAATGCTCATAAATGTGTTTTCCCTATATAAACTATAGTAAACTTGACCCCCTCCCCAAGGGGGAAACGTGAGACCCCAGGGTCATATAATTTACCATTTTTATAAACAAACTTTAAGACCTTTTCATCTATAAAGTGTATTTGATTATACCATTTCCAGAATTTCAGAAGAAATTTTTTGAAGTTTTAGCATATTTGACCCTTTTTTAGCCCCGCCCCTCTGCCCCCAGGGGTCGGCCAGGACCAATATGGATATGATATTAAAATGCTATCTCAGGCTAATAATTCTAACCAAGTTTGACTCGTTTCCAATGAAAATTGAGCAAGAAATGCTCATAAATGTGTTTTCCCTATATAAACTATAGTACACTTGACCCCCTCCCCAGGGGGAAACGTGAGACCCCAGGGTCATATAATTCACAATTTTTGTAAAGGACCTTAAGACCTTTCTATTTATGAAAAGTATTTGATTCTACCATTTCCAGAATTTCAGAAGAAGATTTTTGAAGTTTTAGCATGTATGACCCCTTTTGACCCCGCCCCTAAGGTCCCTGGGGGTCAGTCATAGAAAATTTGTTAATAGGATTAAATGGCCATCTCATACTGATAATTCTGACAACATTTGACTCATTTCCTATTACAAATGACCAAATAATGCGCAAAAATGTGTTTTCCCAATATAAATTATAGTAAACTTAACCCCCTCCCCAGGGGGAAACTAGAGACCCCAGGGTCATATAATTCACAATTTTTGTAAAGGACCTTAAGACCTTTCTATCTATGAAGAGTATTTGTTTCTACCACATCTGTGAGTAGAGAAGAAGATTTTTGAAATTTTACTCAATTTTACCCCTTTTGGCCCCTCCCACAGCCCCCTGGGAGGTGGGGACCATATAATTCACAATTCTGATTGGGTTTGTGCAAAATTTCATTGAAATTGCTTCAGCAGTTTTGGAGAAGAAGTCGAAAATGTAAATTGTTTACGGACGACGGACGACGTACGACGACGCAGACAAAAGGCGATTAGAATAGGTCACTTGAAACTTCGTCTCAGGTGACCTAATAAAATATTTCAAATTTAACCAAATTAGAAAATAAAGTTTACTTCAGACACTTGGTATTTTAATTTACCAATTATCTTCTCAAAATGAGATAAAAATGCCTTTTCCAAGTTAAGTAGGAAAAGCCCTGATAACAAGCTACATTGTCTGATATTCCCAGATCCAGAGGGACAGGTCAACATCAGAATCATTAAATAAAAGATATGGAAAAATTTAAGGGTGATATTGAGTAATATCAATGAACACTGCAGATATGTCATATGTCAGTCGGATGAAACAGATAACAGATAACATAAAATTGTTTTAATCTATTAACGATGCCACACAGAATTACCTACAGTCATTGTCAGTCTGTCATAAACTATAGACTTAGTCAGGTGATCATCGGTCAATGAACACTTTTATATGGAAACCACAATAGTCCAGAAACCCAAACATGCTATTAATTACTTACTTCATTACCATAGTAACAAGCTTAGGTATTGTTACAGAGTCTTAGCAAATCAATTTCAGTAAAGAAAACAATATTGTAACTCTTCCTATATTTATACAAGATCTACGTTCAGCGTACAGCGACATTCAAGAATGCAAAATCCAAACATTTCATATGTTACCATGGTAACCAGTAATCTGGTCTTAACAAATACAATTTCCGTAAAGAAAGACGACCACTAATTATGTCTTATTTATTCATGAAGTACTGACAAACAGATCTAGTAAATATAGATTTAATGACTCCTAACGTTTCATACATTCTAACTCTCATTACCAAGGTAACCAGATCTTCTTAGCAAATACCATTGTTATAAAAAACATAATAATATTAAATGCTCTAATTTCTTCAACACAAAAATAACTGACAGATTTTTGAGCGTATACATCAACATTTTACCAGTAATTGCCCTTGTTACCAAGGTGTTTTCTTTGAGGAATACAATTTCTGGAAAATAAAACATACCAATTTTCTGCCTTTATTTCTCTAATAGGAAGTATTGACAGCATTAATAGTGATTAAAGAGGATCTGATACAAGATATCAAAATATATAAAGAAACATAACATGAAGCAAATAGACTATTTAAGCCTTTTTGACCACTTTTGACCCCGTCCCTCTGCCCCCGGGGGTCAGCCAGGACTAAAATGGTTATGATGTTAAAATGCTATCTCTGGCTAATAATTCTAACCAAGTTTGACTCATTTCCTATGAAAATTGAGCAAAATATGCTCAAATGTGTTTTCCCTACATATATGGGGAAATTCTAAAACAATACAATGGAATACTGTAACATCGCACAATGTAATACTGTAACATAACACAATGGAATACTGTAACATCACACAATAGAATACTGTAACATCACACAACGGCAAAATGTAACCTAACACAATGGAATACTGTAACATAACACAATGGAATACTGTGACATAACACAATGGAATACTGTTACATAACACAGTGGAATACTGTAACGTAACCAATGGAATACTGTGACATAACACAATGGAATACTGTTACATAACACAATGGAATACTGTTACATAACACAATGGAATACTGTAACATCATACAAAGGAATACTGTAACATAACACAATGGAATACTATAACATCACATTTTTTTGGGATTACTGTAACATCACACAATGGAATTCTGTAACATATCACAATGGAACTGCGACATCACACAATGAAATACTGTAACATTTAAGCAATAAACTGTTACCAGATTGGACATACAGTTGATATGAAGCCCATCCGGAAGGAAGATAAATAGAATGGCGCCCGTCATGAATATTTATCTTTCGGACGGATGGGCTTCATATCAACTGTATGTCCAATCTAGTAACAGTTTATTACTTATATTTCCATTACGATCATTCAAATTCAAAACTATACATGTATATCTTTTGAATTTCCCGCTTGCGCTAGTGTTGACGTCACCAAGTTCAATAAACGGAACAGCCATAGCGTCAGATTCTGAATATAGTTCAACACAAAACGGTTTGAAACAAGCTAACAAATGAAAATTATGCGATAATATTTTTTAATACATGCTATTTTGTCAATACGATAATACCATTAGATTTCATAGACCACACAACTTTAAAACCACTTTTAAAAACATTTGACTGTTATGTATAGGCGTAAGTATACAGTGTATACATTCTCAGTGACGCAGCGGAAACGTCAAATATTCATACGCTTAACCAGATTGGAGTTCATAGCCAGATATTGCCCATCTGGTTTAACATAGATTAAACGGAAACTGAAAGTAGAATGGAAATATAACACAATGGAACACTGTGACATAACAAAATAGAATACTGTAACACCACACAATGGAATACTGTAACACCACACAATGGAATACTGTAACATCACACAATGGAATACTGTAACATCACACAATGGAATACTGTAACATCACACAATGGAATACTGTAACATCACACAAAGGAAAACTGTAACATCACACAATGGAATACTGTAACATAACACAATGGAATACTGTGACATAACAAAATAGAATACTGTAACATAACACAATGGAATACTGTAACATAACACAATGGAATACTGTAACATCACACAATGGAATACTGTAACATAACACAATGGAATACTGTAACATAACACAATGGAATACTGTAACATCACACAATGGAATACTGTAACATAACACAATGGAACACTCTGTAACATATCATAATGGAATACTGTAACATATCACAATGGAATACTGTAACATAACACAATGGAACACTGTGACATCACACAATGGAATACTGTAACATAACACAATGGAATACTGTAACATAACACAATGGAATACTGTAACACCTTACAATGGAATACTGTAACATCACACAATGGAATACTGTAACATAACACAATGGAATACTGTAACATCACACAATGGAATACTGTAACATCACACAATGGAATACTGTAACACCACACAATGGAATACTGTAACGTAACACAATGGAATAATGTAACATCACACATTGGAATACTGTAACATATCACAATGGAATACTGCGACATCACACAATGGAATACTGTGACATAACAAAAGAGAATACTGTAACACCACACAATGGAATACTCTAACATCACACAATGTAATACTGTAACATAACACAAAGGAAAACTGTAACACAACACAATGGAATACTGTAACATAACAAAATAGAATACTGTAACACCACACAATGGAATACTGTAACATAACATCATGGAATACTGTAACATCACACAATGGAATACTGTAACATAACACAATGGAATACAGTAACATCACACAATGGAATACTGTAACACACACAAAGAATACTGTGACATAACAAAATAGAATACTGTAACATAACACAATGGAATACTGTGACATAACACATGGAATACTGTAACATACACATGGAATACTGTGACATAACACAAAGGAATACTGTAACACAACACAAACTGTGAATACTGTAACATAACACAATGGAATACTGTAACATAACACAATGGAATACTGTAACATAACACAATGGAATACTGTAACATAACACAATGGAATACTGTAACATCACACAATGGAATACTGTAACATAACACAATGGAATACTGTAACATAACACAATGGAATACTGTGACATAACAAAATGGAATACTGTAACATAACACAATAGAATACTGTTACACAATGAAATACTGTAAAATAACCTCACACAATGGATAATGAACATAACACAATGGAATACTGTAACATAACACATGGAATAATGTGAACATAACAAATAGAATACTAACATAACACAATGAATACTGTGACACAATGAAATACTGTACGTAACTCACACAATGGAATATGTAACATAACACAATGGAATACTGTAACATAACACCAAATGGAATAATGTGACATAACAAAATAGAATACCCTAACATAACACAATGGAATACTGTGACATAATACAATGGAATACTGTAAAATCACACAATGGAATACTGTAACATCACACAATGGAATATTTTAACATAAAACAATTGAATACTGTGACATAACAAAATAGAATACTGTAATATAACACAATGGAATAATGTGACATAACACAATGGAATACTGTAACATAACACAATGGAATACTGTGACATAACACAATGGAATACTGTAACATAACACAATGGAATACTGTAACATCACACAATGGAATACTGTAACATCACACAATGGAATACTGTAACATCACACAATGGAATACTGTAACATAACACAATGGAATACAGTAACATAACACAATGGAATACTGTAACATAACACAATAGAATACTGTGACATAACACAATGGAATACTGTAACTCTGCACAATGGAATACTGTAACATCACACAATGAAATACTGTAACATCACACAATGGAATACTGTAACATCACACAATGGAATACTGTAACATCACACAATGGAATACTGTAACATCACACAATGGAATACTGTAACATCACACAATGGAATACTGTAACATAACACAATGGAATACTGTGACATAACAAAATAGAATACTGTGACATAACACAATGGAATACTGTGACATAACAAAATAGAATACTGTAACACCACACAATGGAATACTGTAACATCACACAAAGGAAAACTGTAATATCACTCAATGGAATACTATCTGTGATATAACACAATAGAATAGTATTGTACAAACATTACACAGTGAATACTGCAAAACAACACCTTATTTAACATGAATTTATAGAACCTTATTTAACATGAATTTATAGAATACTGTAGCATAACACAATGAAATACTGTAAACAATGGAATACTGTGACATAACACAATGGAATACTGTAACAAAGCACAATGGAATATTGTAACATCACACAATGAAATACTGTAATATCACTCAATGGAATACTATAACATCAGACAATGACATTACATTTACACTCAGACTGTTACAGTGAATACTGGTTGTGCCCAACCTGTTATAGTGATTACTAGCTGTAGAACACTAAATGTGTACGTGTATACCTTGTCATTATATTTAGCAATTTGCCAACATGACAAAATAAATAATGTAACATATATGACATAGTACTGCAAATTCCTGTATCATACCAAAAGGAAATGAAATACGTGTCCTAATTGAATAACGCAACACGACCAAATGGAATAGGACAGCACATGCACTGGTTCAGCTTCGGTATCAGTTTTTTTCGTTTGACTCATGCTCTGATAAAAACGACTTGATAATGTTCACGATTCCCACGAAAGCAATTCATGTTAAACTTGCATATATGATTATTATGTTACTTACCTCGTTTAAAGCAATTGAAAATCAAAGTCTTTAATAACAGCATTCAATACTTTCTCCAGTTTTTTTCTCATGATCAGACCGGTTGTTTACCTTAGTGCCGGTCACGTGACTACTTCATTTTTCCCCCCCTTCACATTAGGCTATTCAGTAGCAACACTGACCAGTAACCTATTGATTTTTATCTCTCATTCATTTATGCCAAACGAAAATCCAATTAACAGATGAGGTTAACATTTAATTGCAAGATTATAAACCTGACATAAAATACATTTATTTCCGGAATCCGGATTAAATGACATTCGTTTTCGGCATTGGTATGATCTCATTTGGGTCTCACGAATGTTTGAATTTTGTATTGTAGTGTGCGGAGACGGATGATATCGAGATTACTTTTATTTATGTTTGTAAGATTCAAATATCGCCTATATTGTATATGTTAATCTTCAAATTGAGACACTAATGATCTAACTTCATCCTGTATGCCCCAGTTTTTTTGGTAATATCCTAGTAAAGGTGAGTGGGTATAACAGAGTAGCACCTGGGCCGTTTTCGATTATAACGTTACTGTTTGACTGGTTGGAACTAGTTGTTCGTTTATTAATTAAAGACGGACCTGGTGATTTTATAAAGTTTTCAGACGAGCCTTGACAAAGCCCTCACAAGCCTGTATCAAAAACTGCAGGTCCGTCAGGATTTATACTTAAAATATGACTTTAACCAACGGTTGTTCCGAATAAACGAAAACTGCCCTGGTTCTGGAAAAATGCATTGAATTTTACTGAATGTAAAATTTCATACTGATTTACCTGATTTACCTGATCTTCGGTCTATTGATAAGCCATAGGCTTCGAATTATGGCGATCCCGTACCCAAACAAACTCGTACCCAAACAAACTCGTACCCACATTTGGCGAACTCGTACCCAAGCATGGCGAACCCGTACCCAAGTTTGGCGAACCCGTACCCATGGAATTTGGCGAACTCGTACCCATCATAAAAGTTAAACTTCATGTATTTATTTGTGATTTATATAAAACTTAATATATTGTGTTGGATCAGATGCTTCTAGTCAGTGATCATAAAATGGTACGCAAGAGATTCCAGCCAAGATTTATTCATTTTTAATTAGTAATTTTACATCCCCCCCCTTCTTGTGTAATTTATTAAAAGAATTATGAAGTAAAAACCAATTGATGTCAAATTTTGCTTCAGTGCATATAAAAAATAAATAAAATAGAGATATTTCACAAACATATTTGAAGATTATTTCCTTCCCCATTTTGCCCCAGCCTTCTCTGCATCTGGTTTTTCTAAAATACTAGGATATTTTAGCTATCACAGTTCGTATATAGGCACGTTTAAATTAAATAAATGCAATATAGACACCCCAATATATATATATATTATATATAAAATGTACACAATATTGAATGCATGACGGTAAAGAATATTTACTTAATGTTTAATAAAAAAATGACGTAGCTCTGAACGACAGACAAAAGATTTCTGACAGAAGGTCGTCGTCCAGCCGGGAACAGAGTGGAGGCAGGGTATGATTATTTGTTCTACTATACATAATCTACAAGTAAGTTACATTAGAAAATGTATGCTCATATTCCTATAAAATATCTAAATATGTCGTTCTCATGGTTTGTTGTTCCATACCGAAAAAAAGTCAAAACAAGTGATTTTTAGAATGATTTCTGGTTCAACACTGAAAAATACAGATTATTGAAATATTCTACACCCGCTCTTGGGGTTTCGAGGATGCGTCTACAGTCAAGCAAAAATAGAACACAATCGATTTCATATGAACGTGCACGAAAGAGGAACTGCGTTGGTACCAAACCTAAGAAAGGTGTGGTGGCATTTCTTGAGGAAGGTTGTAACAGTAAGATGATACCATCACCAGAAATTAACTGAAATTTTCTTTGAACAGATTGTATTCCTATTGAGAGAATGGCTCATTTAGATAAAATTACAATATTAAAATAGAAAATTTGTCAATGCATGAAAAACATATCGTAATATATAGCTCAGTATTGCCTAAATTGTGTTTTTAACTATTCATTCCGATATTACCAAACTCTGCACAAGACGGTGAAGATGGTATAAAGTGTATTCTGCTGCTGTACATCAATACAAAACCAAATGATGACACACAATATCGCAATAATTGGATGCAGATGGCATAAGGAATGAAATTGAAAATTATTTCAACTTTTAAGAACATTTAATAAATTAATATTTATTCTTTGGTACTATCCGATACAGGTCATGCACTGTAAATAGAACTTGAACTGGGCATATGCCTGTACATATACATGTGTGAATTACAACATTAAAAAAATTTAAATGATAACTTTCTCCAATTATTCCATGAATTACAACCAAAAATTTCTTTTTCGTACAGTATTTAGCTTTTCAGACATCGCGGCCGTCAGTACTTGGTAGTAGCATATATTGTATGCCGTATCTATCTTTAGTCTAACACAAATTCTAGTCGTAGATTTTTTGGTGAACCATAATTTTTTAAAAATCATATAAAATGCATTTATTTAAGAAACATGTCCAAGAAATTCAAAATGATTTGGTCACAGGTCGGTTCAGAAACCAATGAGGAACGCCGCCTTGTCACAATCACCTGTATAATTATATTGACTGACACGTGTGGTGAGAGCTCGTCAGCCAATGATATTTAACGGGGGAGGAGCCATACGCTTCGCGTGCCTGTCATTTATACCTGACTGACTGATTGATCAAAGGGACAGCCACGGGAGCACGCCAGTAAATGTAAACTCAACTGTGTTGTACTAACAAATGTTTTTGCACAGAAAAACGAAATATATATGTTGAATTATCATATCATCGTCTCAGGGTGACATTTCCACAGTACCTCGCAAGTTGAAATATGCGCCAGTAAATTTCAAATATGTTTTAATTTATACATGTGAATGCAATCTTGATGGGAAAGAGAGAAAATAACGATGTATTAACAGCGCTGTTAAACCAAGATTTATTCTATACATTAATTATATTTGATTATAAATATGGTTTATTTGACTCAATTATGCATTATTTAGGACAGTAATATATTGAATCAGATACACAGAAGAAATTAAGTTTAATACATGTAATTAAATTTAAAAAACCAACGAAACTTGATGGGTACGGGTTAGCCATTCATGGGTACGAGCTCGCCAAATATTTTGGGTACGACTTCGCCAATTTTGGGTACGAGTTGGAATGGGTACGGGTTAACTATACCCCCCCATTGGCTTCCAGACCACCTTTACTTTCGACTTCTGTCATGTAGATTTCATCGAGTTGCGCATGTCCGATGTAATCAAGTTTGTTTCCTCCACTAAATTTTAGATCTTCCGATCCAATATATATATAAAGTCTGTGCTTTCCATTAATGGCACTTGTTTCCGTTTTCTAAAAACTATTGTACAAACACTTGATAAAAGTCATGTACAATCCTTTTTACATATATTAAAATAATATACTTCCGGTGAAATAAAGTTCTCTTCACCTGGCACAACAGCTCAATCATATGTACACAATTACACGAGGTTTGGACTAGCTGTTAGATCTCACTGTAGCAATCTGGCTTAAATTTCAAAGGATGATTCTTCCACTCATTGATTAAGTTTGATTTGAATAAATTAATACTTTCTGAGTTAACCACTTTGTCCGATAAATTGTTCCACGCAAGGATTTATAAGTTAGAAGGATTCGTGACTGTCTCTTTACATTACTAAACACCATGCGAGACGCCTATGAAGCGGGAATAAAAAACGTTTTTCTCAACAAATACTTGTCTTATCGAGTCAAACGAAACACCATTGTAAAGTTTATTAAATTTCACGACGTATATTACTTGCTTTAAAGACAGAATATTTAGAGGATATGTCTTAAATTTTCGTTAAAAATAATCGACAGCTCATGAAATGACGGCCCCGCTTCAGAAAGTAAGACGGTAACCCTTGCACCTGCAAGCTACATCAAAGGTTGCGCCGGCAGATATCAAAGGAAAATCAGTCGTCGCCCAACGTCACGGTCAGTGCACAAATACAAAAGCGCCTGCCTTGAACTTCCCCAAAACCCAGTGTGACTTATCCTTCTCATATACGTCCTTGTTCCACGTGTTCACTACTCTTAAAGCAAAGGAATTACTCCTGCACCGAAGTCTTGACTGCTGTTTTTTAAGCTTTTTGTTGTGACCTCTCGTTCTCCTATCTTCATTCCGGGGGAGTAATCCATTAGCAGAATGGCTCGTTTTGTCGAAACCATTAATAATTCTAAACACTTGGATCATATCATATCGTAGTCTCCTATATTGTAGAGTTGGTAGGCCCAAAAGTTTCAGTCTTTCCGTATATGGTGTTTCACGGAGTCCATGCACTTGTTTTATTGTACGTCTTTGCATGTTTTCTAACTCAATTATATCTTTTTTCAGAATTGGGTTCCAAACTGTTACTAAGTATTCCAGTTGTGGTCGTATTAGAGACTTATAGAGTGGAAGAAACATATCCTTGTCCAACATCGTGAATGATCGCTTTATCATTCCAATTAGCCTATTCGTCTTTTTCGCACAATTTGCCACATGTAGACTAAACTTAAGTTCTGTGTCGAAAGTAATTCCAAGGTCTTTCTCATATTTGTCGCAAGTAATTTGTTGTATGGATCCATCTTCTTCTCGCATGATATACTCAAAGTTGGGATTTCTTTGTCCAAAATGTAGTGTTTTACACTTAGATGAATTAAACTTCAATTGCCATAGTGTTGACCATTCACTTAATTTGTCCAAATCATTTTGAATTTTTAGGTCACCTGAGACGAAGTCTCAAGTGACCTATTCTAATCGCCTTTTGTCCGTCGTTGTGCGTCGTCCGTCGTATGTCCGTAAACAATTTACATTTTCGACTTCTTCTCCAAAACTGCTGAAGCAATTTCAATGAAATTTTGCACAAACCTTCTAAGGCATAAGGCCAATCAAAATTGTGAATTATATGGTCCCCTCCCCCCATGGGGCTGTGGGAGGGGCCAAAAGGGGTAAAATTGAGTAAAATTTCAAAAATCTTCTTCTCTACTCACAGATGTGGTAGAATCAAATACTCTTCATAGATAGAAAGGTCTTAAGGTCCTTTACAAAAATTGTGAATTATATGACCCTGGGGACTCTAGTTTCCCCCTGGGGAGGGGGTTAAGTTTACTATAGTTTATATTGGGAAAACACATTTTTGCACATTATTTGGTCATTTGTTATAGTAAATGAGTCAAATGTTGTCAGAATTATCAGTATGAGAAGGCCATTTAATCCTATTAACAAATTTTCAATGACTGACCCCCAGGGGCCTTAGGGGCGGGGTCAAAATGGGTCAAATAGGCTAAAACTTCAAAAATCTTCTTCTGAAATTCTGGAAATGGTAGAATCAAATACTTTTCATAAATAGAAAGGTCTTAAGGTCCTTTACAAAAATTGTGAATTATATGACCCTTGGGTCTCACGTTTCCTCCCTGGGGAGGGGGTCAAGTTTACTATAGTTTATATAGGGAAAACACATTTATGAGCATGTTTTGCTCAATTTTCATTGGAAACGAGTCAAACTTGGTTAGAATTATTAGTCTGAGATAGCATTTTGATATCATATCCACATTGGTCCTGGCCGACCCCCTGGGGGCAGAGGGGCGGGGCTAAAAAAAGGGTCAAATAGGCTAAAACTTCAAAAATCTTTTTCTGAAATTCTGGAAATGGTAGAATCAAATACTTTTCATAAATAGAAAGGTTTCAAGGTCCTTTACAAAAATTGTGAATTATATAACCCTGGGGTCTCACGTTTCCCCCATGGGGAGGGGGTCAAGTTTACTATAGTTTATATAGGGAAAACACATTTATGAGCATATTTTGCTCAATTTTCATTGGAAACGAGTCAAACTTGGTTAGAATTATTAGCCTGAGGTAGCATTTTAATATCATATCCATATTGGTCCAGGCCGACCCCCTGGGGGCAGAGGGGCGGGGTCAAAAAAGGTCAAATAGGCTAAAACTTCAAAAATATTCTTTTAAAATTCTGGAAATGGTATAATCAAATACACTTTATAGATGAAAAGGTCTTAAAGTTTGTTTATAAAAATTGTAAATTATATGACCCTTGGGTCTCCTGTTTCCCCTTGGGGAGGGGGTCAAGTTTACTATAGTTTATATAGGAAAAACACATTAATGAACATTTTTTGCTCAATTTTCATAGGAAATGAGTCAAACTTGGTTAGAATTATTAGCCTGAGATAGCATTTTGATATCATATCCACATTGGTCCTGGCCGACCCCCTGGGGGCAGAGGGGCGGGGCTAAAAAAGGGTCAAATAGGCTAAAACTTCAAAAATCTTCTAAAATTCTGGATATAGTAGAATCAAATAATTATAGATGGAAAGGTCTTAAGGTGTTTTTATTAAAGTTGTGAATTATATGACCTTGGGGTCTCACGTTACCCCCTGGGGAGGGGGTCAAGTTTACTTTAGTTTATATAGGAAAAACATATTTGTGAACATTATTTGCCCAATTTTCGTAGGAAATTAGTCAAACTTGATTAGAATTATTAGCCTAAGATATAGCATTTTAACATCCATATCCGTCCTCGATGACCCCCTGGGGGACCAGAGGGGCAGGACCAAACAGGGTCAAAATGATTAAAATTTCAAAAAATACCTCTAAGTTCACAGGTTTGATGGAAGCAAATACTCTTCATAGTCTAAAAAGTCAAATTTATAAATCACTGACCAACTTCAAGGCCCAGCATATGGTGTTTATATGTCTTTAATTTGTTTCATTATTTGTTTCATTATATATTCAAACTCAGGTGACCGTTAAGGCCCATGGGCCTCTTGTTTCGGAATCTTCAAGTCGGTTACATGATCCGTAAATTTTCGTATCATCCGCAAATAGCTTTGATTTTCCAAGTAAAGCTTTTGGTAGGTCATTTATATATACGATGAAGAGGATAGATCCCAGAACACTACCTTGAGGAACTCCACTATTTACTTTATCCAGTCGGAATGTATTCCGTTGACTACAACTCTTTGACGTCTCCCTTCTAAGAATTTGGATATCCATTTCACAATTTTCCCTCGTACTCAAACATTTATTAGCTTTTTTATCAGACGTTTATGCGGCACTGTGTCAAACGCTTTTTTAAAGTCCAAATATATCATATCCAAATTTCCACCCTCGTCCAGCTTTTTAGTTATTTCATCATGGACTTCCAGAAGTTGAAGTGTTGTAGATTTTCCTTTGATGAAGCCAAATTGCTCGTCCGCTATAATATTATTCCTATCTAGATGACCCATCATATTGTCTCTAAGAATAGATTCCAAACATACTATGTGATACATAAATACTAAACCGAAGTGTTCTGATGTTGATACTGGCGTATATATTTATCTGCTATTATATACATGTCTAAAGTAAGATCGTCAGAAAATCCGGACGTCCTACATCACATGTATTTTCGCTACCCAAGCCTAAGATTTACTATAGAACTGAGTTCAATGTTTTGGCCAAGAATTAATAAGTGAGAAGGATTTGTCGCTCAGGGTTTTGGACAAAAAGGTCGTTCCATGCATTTATCATACTCCAACAATGTTTGAGCACGATGTGACACTTTTGAAACTTTATGTTGTGTCAAAGGAAATGTTCGATAAAAAAATGACTGACCAGTCGTCTATTATGTTAGTTAGTACACTTAGTACACATTGTAACATTTATTAGTACTTTCATACATTGGCCAAAATGAAATCACTGGGATCTGAGAATTAGTTACTCTCAGTTTAAATAAATTTGGATCCATTAAAGCATACCTGTCGACCCTCCCAGATTCTCCGAGAGTCCCCCGGAATTTCAAAACATCCCATGGAATCTCCCACACTCGCTAACTCTTCCAGAATCTCCTATTTTTAGCTCACCATCATCAGATGGTGGGCTATTCAAATCGCTTTTCGTCCGAGGTCCGTCGTCCGTCCGTCCGTCCGTCCTTCCGTCCATCCTTCTGTCCATCCTTCTGTCCATTAACATTTCTTGTTACCGCTATTTTTCAGTTAGGCCTGAAGAGATCTTTCTCAAATTTCATATGTAGGTTCCCCTAGGGCCCTAGTTGTACATATTGCACTTTGGAACCAATTGCTCAACAAGATGGCCGCTGAACAGTCATCTTGGATTTTGATAGTTAAAGTTTGTTACTGCTATTTCTCAGAAAGTTCAGAAATTTCACATTAGGTTCCCCTAGTGCCTTAGTTGTGCATATTGCATTTGGAACCGATCGGTCAACAAGATGAAGCCGGGCAGCTATCTTGGATTTTGATAGTTAAAGTTTGTTACTGCTATTTCTCAGAAAGTTCAGAAATTTCACATTAGGTTCCCCTAGTGCCTTAGTTGTGCATATTGCATTTGGAACCTATTGGTCAACAAGATGAAGCCGGGCAGCTATCTTGGATATTGATAGTTAAAAGTTTGTTACTGCTATTTCTCAGAAAGTACTGAAGGGATCCTTCTCAAATTTCATATGTAGGCTCCCCTAGTACCCTAGTTGTGTATATTGCATTTTGGGAGTGATCGGTGAACAAGATGGCCGAGAGGCCACCATCTTTGATTTTGACAATTGAAGTTTGTTACCCCTATTTCTCAGAAAGTACTATAGGGATCTCTCTCAAATTTCATGTACAGTTTCCCCTAGTGGTCTAGTTGTGCTTATTGCATTTTCGGACTGATTGGTCAACAAGAATGCCGACATGCCACCATCTTGGGTGTTGAAAATTGAAGTTTGTTACTGCTATTTCTCAGAAATTACTGAAAGGATATCAAATTTCAAGTGTAGTAATATGTAGTAAAATTTTGAAAAGCTGAGAAAGATCCTTCTCTCCATTGCAGACATAGATCATTCTTTGGTGGGCGCCAAGATCCCTCTTGTTCCCCATCATCAAAAAATTTTCAGAGCCCCAGGTAATACTATAAAAACTTAGTAAAGTTTATATTCTGCATACACTATAGACGAAAAAAAGTAGAAAGCTCACGGAGACAAAAAATCCACCCGACCTAGATTGAGTGGCTTAAAATCATATTTCTAGTAATTCTCCACTAGACAAAGGGAGGTATCTCTGATAGATTAGACTTTGGAGGTCCTTAGTTCAAGTCATACTTTTACATTTTCTCTTGTTACAGGTGTTTCATGATTTCCAGGACATCTGTTCAAGGTCTTATGAATTTTGAAGTTGAAGAAGAAGTCTATACCGGTACCATTGGTAACTATGACAACAAAGGATGTGAATGGTGAACTGTATGGCTGTGACTCTGGAACAGATTCTTCGACCTTTGACCTTACAAGCACTGACTCTGACCCCAGTACAGTAACCAGTGTTACATCGCAGAGTGACAGCCAGTCACAACTTGAGGATATAGATAGAATTTATCAAGTAAATGGAAGCAGCAAAATCAAAGACATGGACCAAGATTCTCTCTCATTGGATTTATCAAAGAGTGATTCCCAGGACCTTGACTTCAGCCTATCAAGTATAGATAAAGAAATTAATAAAGATGAGACTTTAACGAACTCAAAGACTCTGCATTGTCTGCCAAAGTTTGACCAAACTGATTGGTATTTGCAGCCCTGTTTCATGAACTACTGGAAACATTACTATCATTGCCAGGCCTGGTTCAATAAGCATAATAGTGTGACTAGAAACTGGAGCCAACCTAACATTATTGGGGCATACCATACTGATGGCCATCTGCCTTGGACAGGAGCGGCACCAACTTATAAATGGCCCAATTCTGGAAACCCTTCTAGAGAAAATCCATACCACATTGGTGCCAGGCATAGAGGTAAGAACAGACGACGAGGAAACAGAAGAAGAAATGGTAGAGGGCAGGGTCGGGGTTCTCACCCTGGTCATGTCAGCAATGGACATGCATCAACAGAGAACAGAGGTTCAACAAACGAACAGGCGTCAGACAGTGAAAGTGAAGTGTTTGAAATGGAAATCACAGATGACATGGTGGAATTCTTCGCCAAATCTGAACAACACAAGAAGGAACGAGGTAAATGATCACTGTACCTGGTGTACAAGTGTACTATCAGGTAGTGATATAAGATAAAACACATATATATGTACCATGATTATAATGTCATGTTGGCATGGTTACCAATAGCACCGGCAGATTTCCATAGATACACAGTCACACTTGTCCATCACTCAAAGGACTAAGACAAAAAGTAAAGGGGTCTTGTAAACAGAAATCAATTTAATTTATGTAAAGATAAGCAATTTATGACCCAAGAAGTCTTAAGACATTTAAGGTTTTACTGAAGATTTCTATGTTAGTGGCAGACCCTGCATGGTGTCTTTTACATTGTGCTATTATGTTGTTTTGATTGTAAAATTAAAATTATATCAAATAAAGTATTGATTCACCATTACAGATGCCAAGAAGACAGAAAAGGAAGAAGAGGACAACAGGCTTGATTTGGAAGGGGGTACGTGCTATTACATACATCTATATAATTTCTGTAATAGGTACATTGTATTTACAAGATGGGAATCGGTTTCATTTTCAAAATCAATAGTCAGAATGACAACATTGATTGATTATAAGATACTTTAATTTAATCAAAATGGATTACACTTTGACCTCTGACCAAGAAAAAAGTCCTTCACCAGGGTTTTTGTCACAGAAACCCTATGTACACTAAGGTCTGAGGCCTACACTACTTCTAGAATACAACTTGATATGAAGCTCTTTTTAAAGGTTTTCTACCTCTTCCATTTCCAAGTTTCTTTCAGAAAGATTTCCCATTTGTGAACAGCACAAATTAAGCTAACTGTAGGAAATATGACATTATAGTTAAGATAATATACACATTTGCTTTTTACTATTTTCCAGCTAAAGCAACAAAGAGTGCCCCTACCACAGCGGCCCCACAGGAGCGGCCGGGCGTCAGACGGACACAGGAGATGGTACTCCTGTATGGGAAGGGTGCGGCCATGGTTCATGGAATGGAGACAGCCATGCAGATGTCCTACGATCGTAACATGGATATACTACAGCCAAAATACTGGCCGAATATGCCACTCAAAATTAGTTTTAGCTGACACAAGTGTCAGTAGAATTCTAATTCATTTGTATCTTACTCTCAAATCCACAATGTTCAGGGTAGATCTGCTAGCCACAGACTGCATCAAAACTAATGTTGTACTTTCAAAAATTATCTTTGAATATTTTTGATGAAATTCTGATATTCTTTACGAGAAGTTAAAGATGCTCCACTGCCGACAAAGCATAAATGATATTCATCATTTGAACAATAATTTAATCGTGAATGTATATGTATGATTAACACAAAAAATAATATAAAATAATTAACTTCACCTTTGATGCATAGGCAATCAGTATTTCATTCCATAAAGGATATAGTAGCACGGAATTTTTTCGGGATGCAATTAATTATTTTTTATATTTTTAACTTGAAGTAAAATTAGAAGTTGAAACTTTTCAATGGTGGTAATGGTCTAAAGTAAGTAACTTTTGTAACTGAAGAAAAATACTAAATCGTCTGCTCCTGTTTATAAAAGTGAAAAAATACCATTTGTCAGCGGTGGAGCATCTTTAAATAGAAAAGTCAGTTTTTCTTGGCATTTACTGAGTAACTAAATATAGAAGAAAATTTTTCCTTCTGTTTTGACTGTTTTATTTTTTGATCACATAGAAGATCATATTGTTTTCTACATGTTGTGCAATTCAAGCCTGATATGAATTTACATTTATATGTATGAAAATTGAACTGAATGTTATTTGTAATAAACATTGTGAAAAAAATTATTATTTTCTCATGTTTGTGTTGTATAGGTATCTGGTTTCAATGCCACATAGCATATTACAATTAACCATGGGTCTCCGACGGTGAGGTACCACGTGGTGGTGTAAACATCATCACTAACCATGGGTCTCCGACGGTGAGGTACCACGTGGTGGTGTAAACATCATCACTAATCTTGGTTCTCCGACAATGAGGTATCACGGGTTGGTGTAAACATCATCACTAACCATGGGTCTCCGACGATGAGGTACCACGTGGTGGTGTAAACATCATCACTAATCATGGTTCTCCAACGATGAGGTATCACGGGTTGGTGTAAACATCATCACTAATCATGCATGGGACTCCGACGGTGAGGTACCACGTGGTGGTGTAAACATCATCACTAACCATGGGTCTCCGACGGTGAGGTACCACGTGGTGGTGTAAACATCATCACTAACCATGGGTCTCCGACGGTGAGGTACCACGTGGTGGTGTAAACATCATCACTAACCATGGGTCTCCGAAGATGAGGTACCACGTGGTGGTGTAAACATCATCACTAACCATGGGTCTCCAACGGTGAGGCATCACGTGGTGGAGTAAACATCATCACTAACCATGGGTCTCCGACGGTGAGGTAACACGTGGTGGTGTAAACATCATCACTAACCATGGATCTCCAACGGTGAGGCATCACGTGGTGGTGTAAACATCATCACTAACCAAGGGTCTTCGACGGTGAGGTAACATGTGGTGGTTTAAACATCATCACTAACCAATGGTCTCCGACGGTGAGGTATCACATGGTGGTGTAAACATCATCACTAACCACGGGTCTGTGACGGTGAGGTATCACTTGGTGGTGTAAACATCATCACTAACCAGGGTCTCACGGTGAGGTATCACGTGGTGGTGTAAACATCATCATCACTAACCATGGGTCTCCGACGGTGAGGTATCACATGGTGGTGTAAACATCATCACTAACCATGGGTCTCCGACGGTGAGGTACCACGTGGTGGTGTAAACATCATCACTAACCATGGGTCTCCGACGGTGAGGTATCACATGGTGGTGTAAACATCATCACAACCATGGGTCTCCAACAGTGAGGTACCACGTGGTGGTGTAAACATCATCACTAACCATGGGTCTCCAACGGTGAGGTATCACATGGTATGTAAACATCATCACTAACCATGGGTCTCCGACGGTGAGGTACCACGTGGTGGTGTAAACATCATCACTAACCATGGGTCTCCACGACAGTGAGGTAACACGTGGTGGTGGTGTAAACATCATCACTAACCATGGGTCTCCGACGGTGAGGTACCACGTGGTGGTTTAAACATCATCACTAACCATGGGTCTCCGACGGTGAGGTATCACTAGGTTATGTAAACATCATCACTAACCATGGGTCTCCGACGGTGAGGTACCACGTGGTGGTGTAAACATCATCACTAACCATGGGTCTCCGACGGTGAGGTATCACTAGGTTATGTAAACATCATCACTAACCATGGGTCTCCGACGGTGAGGTACCACGTGGTGGTGTAAACATCATCACTAACCATGGGTCTCCAACGGTGAGGTACCACGTGGTGGTGTAAACATCATCACTAACCATGGGTCTTCGACGGTGAGGTAACATGTGGTGGTTTAAACATCATCACTAACCAATGGTCTCCGACGGTGAGGTATCACATGGTGGTGTAAACATCATCACTAACCATGGGTCTCCAACGGTGAGGTACCACGTGGTGGTTTAAACATCATCACTAACCATGGGTCTCCGACGGTGAGGTATCACATGGTGGTGTAAACATCATCACTGACCATGGGTCTCCAACAGTGAGGTACCACGTGGTGGTGTAAACATCATCACTAACCATGGGTCTCCGACGGTGAGGTACCACGTGGTGGTTTAAACATCATCACTAACCATGGGTCTCCGACGGTGAGGTACACTGGTGTGTAAACATCATCACTAACCATGGGTCTCCAACGGTAGGTACCACGTGGTGGTGTAAACATCATCACTAACCATGGGTCTCCGACGGTGAGGTATCACAGGTGGTGTAAACATCATCATAACCATCTCCGACGGTGAGGTACACGTGGTGGTGTAAACATCATCACTAACCATGGGTCTCCAACAGTGAGGTACCACGTGGTGGTGTAAACATCATCACTAACCATGGGTCTCCGACGGTGAGGTATCACATGGTGGTGTAAACATCATCACTAACCATGGGTCTCCGACGGTGAGGTATCACATGGTGGTGTAAACATCATCACTGACCATGGGTCTCCAACAGTGAGGTACCACGTGGTGGTGTAAACATCATCACTAACCATGGGTCTCCGACGGTGAGGTATCACGTTGTGGTTTAAACATCATTACAGCCTTACACTTGAGTTCCCGCCAGATAACTTTTATTTCTTTAGCTAAATCAAACTTCTACCAGAAGCATGAAGGTCAAAGTCACTTTCTAAAAAAGGGGAAAATAGTGCTCTAATTAAAATTCCTCTCAGTTAAGATGAGGGTCAAATTTCATATTGATCCTCCATACTGAATGTATATGTTTGGGATTGGTATTTAGATCCAAAGGTTAAGGTCACTGACACTGACATCCTACTTGCTCCAGTGGTTACTATCACTGATGTTATGTTCAACCCAGGCAACAGGAGACAATGTAAATTGGTCGTTGATGTACATCAAAAGAATTACATAATGGTACACTGTGATTGACTGGCTTTGAAGCTGGGCGTCAGTTTCTCTCTGTAATCTTTAAAAGAAGTCAAAGCAGATCTTTGATTGGTCAGTTCTTTCTCCTAAGATGCCTCCTGTTTTGCTATGAGATTATCCAGAGGTGGATATTATGTCAGTGATAGTAACCCCTGGAGTATCAAGGATATGCTACTGAAAGGAGAGTAAGTATTTGCATTATTTGAATTTCCCTAAAAGAATTAAGCTCAAACTAAATACAATTTCCTTTGCTTATCAGGTCAAAGGCTAAGTTCACTGGTGCTAAAAATAAAAGAGTAAATGATAACCAATGACTTTATAATACCGGTATATGAAATATTTATTACATCCTTAAATTTTAATGGTTACTTTCTGTTTTTGCAGCTCTAATTACCATAGTAACCATCAGCTAAGCAAGTTTGAAAGTTTTGGTCACTTTATCTTTTAGAAACATAACATAATCTTGAATAAACGTCACATATACTGATAATATGTAGGCACTAATCCTAGATATACGTTTATGAGAAATATAAAGTTTGCTTAAAGATGCAATCTATGGCTACGAATGTAATATAAAAAAAAACATGGTGAAAAATGACAAAATTTTAACATAGTGCAGTTACATTAATACAGAACT
The DNA here is from genome assembly GCF_041381155.1 of Argopecten irradians. Taxonomy (NCBI): domain Eukaryota; kingdom Metazoa; phylum Mollusca; class Bivalvia; order Pectinida; family Pectinidae; genus Argopecten; species Argopecten irradians. Next base: position 8,940,527 of record NC_091140.1, on the reverse strand, counting down.
ACCACACCAGTTGTTTCAGGAAGGTGCAATGTACTAAATATTTGAAACACAACAATACCAGATAACAGGTTTTAATTGGTGGATTTGGTGACCATGAAGAGCGCAAACTTGCATAGTCCTTCATGATGAATTTGTAATGCACTTTTGACATCAAATGTTTTACAATGTTTATGATATTGTCGCCATTGTAGTGATGACTTCTAGAGGCGAGTTATACCTCGGCTATTGTACACTGTCATACTGTAAACACTTTACTGTCGCGGCTGCTATTACGACCCAGAGGACATCCTTTCCATCTACACCTATGCTCCATGTCCAGTCCGAGTCTGTGTGTAGGATCTTGAGTGACCGGCCGTTACCACTTAACAGCAGAACTCTAAGTCTGCTATGATAAGATTACCTACACTGTCATACACTGCCCCAGAGGCAACAAATGGCCCACTGTTTGTGGTGTCATCTCTAGGCCTATATATAAATAGTTCTTGAAAGTTAGCATCCATGACGAGGACATGTTGGTTTCCATCACCACGGTTACGTTCATCCATGAGATCACACACTGCCACATTGTGAGTGAGGGGACACTCGGAGATCTTGTGTGGTGTAGACACCAATGGTTTGCCTGTAGCCATTGTAGTGAGCACCATCTGACCCTGTGATGTATATTTGGAGATGTGTTCGGCCATGCCCACCAGCACATGGTCACTAGTGGTGACACACAGACAGTGGGGCATCTGTTGAGTTAGGAATCTGGTAAGGCATTGCCCTGATACTAACTCCTTTATGTTCCTCCCAATGTCGCTGAACCATAATGTCTGTGTTGTAGGTGAGACACTGATGTCATTGATCCACCTATTGTTTGTAACATTCATTATCACTGTGCCTTTCCTGTTGTAGAGAGTTGCTGTTTCATGAAAACCACTAGTCCAGGCCTGGCCACCCGCCGTGGCAGCTATCGATTGAATGCCCCATTTGGGCGGCTTCCATTCCTCTAAAACTGTGCTCACTGACAACACTGTGTCATATACTGAATTTTGGTCATAAGGATGTCCCTGGTTATCCAGTGTTGAGACTGACCAACCCTGGCCAGTACATGTATTATGACCTTGACCCGAGTTGATTGACCAATCCTGGTCAGTAGATGCATGACCTTGACCTGAGGTTATAACTTCCCCTGAAGCTAATTCCATGTGACATTGATGGTTTTGGTTTGAAGTGAAGCTGGCAGTACCCTGCACTGGTATAATTGTAACTGGTATATTGTGGTCTTTGTTAGGAGTAGAAAGGCATTTTTCACAATTTAGACCTTGATGTGTTTTACAGTAAACATCCAGTTCCTTTTTGTGATAAATACAGCTCATTTGACCCATTTTATGTTAATGATATGTTTTCTAAATTTAATCACAGAAGAGGGTTGGTGTCAGTTGGAATTGTCCAGTATATTGTATGTAAAACAAAGGTAGCTGGTTTGGAAAATGAAAACAAGAGAATATTAGTGTCCCAGGGTTACCATGACGATGAATCCTTCCATTCACACCTTGACAACAACACAAATGATGTGACTCTGTTGCTTTGTCAGACGATATCTAGACAGAAAGGTTAAGTCCAGCTATTATCTGTCCACCATATTATCAGTGTGACCGTGTAACAACAAGTGATCACATTATCTGATGGTTTATCAATATTTATCTTAGTGATACATAAACTGAATTATTAACTGAGGTCAAAGTCATTATCTCAACTTAGGAAACTAGAAAGACATTAAAACAAATTAAACAGTCATAAAGATTAAAATTTTGGCCCCTACACAAATTTATTTTGTTAGCTTAAAATAGATATAAATAACATGCTAAAGGGTATAAAGATATGACCTTGTGCAGTTTTGACCCCTGTATCCTTGAAATCATGACCTTGTGCCGTTTTGACCTTTATATCCTTGAAATCATGACCTTGTGCAGTTTTGGCTCCTATATAATTATTCTTGAACTCATGACCTTGTGCAGTTTTGATTCCGGTATAATTATTCTTGAATTCATGACCATGTGCAGTTTTGAGCCTTGTATAATTATTCTTGAATTCATGACCTTGTGCTGTTTTGGCTCCTGTATAATTATTCTTGAATTCATGACCATGTGCAGTTTTGAGCCTTGTATCCTTGAAATCATGCTCTTGTGCAGTTTTTACCCCTGTATCCTTGAAATTATGACCTTATGCAGTTTTGGCCTTGTATCCTTGAAATCATGCCCTTGTGCAGTTTGACCCTTGTATCCTTGAAATCATGACCTTATAGTTTTTACCCCTGCATCCTTGAAATTATGACCCTATGCAGTTTTGACCCTTGTATCCTTGAAATCATGCCCTTGTGCAGTTTTGACCCTTGTATCCTTGAAATCATGACCTTATACAGTTTTGACCCTTGTATCCTTGAAATCATGATAATGTGCAGTTTTGACCCATGCAATCTTGATATCATGATCTCATGCAGATTTGACCCCTGTATCCTTGAAATCATGACCTTGTGCAGTTTTGATCCCTGTATCCTTGAAATCATGACCTTGTGCAGTTTTGAACCCCCTAAGCTTGAAATCATGACCTTGTGCAGTTTTGACCCCTTTAACCTGTATCCTTGAAATCTTGATAATGTGCAGTTTTGACCCCTGTATGCTTAAAATCATGACCTGTTGCAGTTTTGACCCTTGTACCCTTGAAATCATGACCTTGTGCAGTTTTGAACCCTTTATCATGACCTTGTGCAGTTTTGACCCCTATATCCTTGAAATCATGACCTTCTGCAGTTTTGATCCCTGTATCCTTGAAATCATGACCTTGTGCAGTTTTGAACCTCCTAAGCTTGAAATCATGACCTTGTGCAGTTTTGACCCCTTTAACCTAGAAATCGTGACGTTGTACAGTTTTGAACCCTGTATCCTTGAAATCATGCTCTTGTGCAGTTTTTACCCCCGTATCCTTGAAATTATGACCTTATGCAGTTTTGGCCTTGTATCCTTGAAATCATGCCCTTGTGCAGTTTTGACCCTTGTATCCTTGAAATAATGACCTTATAGTTTTTACCCCTGCATCCTTAAAATTATGACCCTATGCAGTTTTGACCCTTGTATCCTTGAAATCATTCCCTTGTGCAGTTTTGACCCTTGTATACTTGAAATCATGACCATATACAGTTTTGACCCTTGTATCCATGAAATCATGATAATGTGCAGTTTTGACCCATGCAATCTTAATATCATGATCTCAAGAAGTTTTGACCCCTGTATCCTTGAAATCATGACCTTGTGCAGTTTTGAACCCCCTAAGCTTGAAATCATGACCTTGTGCAGTTTTGACCCCTTTAACCTTGAAATCATGACCTTGTAGTTTTGAACCCTGTATCCTTGAAATCTTGACCTTGTGCAGTTTTGACCCCTGTATGCTTAAAATCATGACCTGTTGCAGTTTTGACCCTTGTACCCTTGAAATCATGACTTGTGCAGTTTTGAACCCTTTATCCTGACCTTGTGCAGTTTTGACCCCTATATCCTTGAAATCATGACCTTCTGCAGTTTTGATCCCTGTATCCTTGAAATCATGACCTTGTGCAGTTTTGAACCCTAGTATATTCTTGAAATCATGACCTTCTGCAGTTTTGACTTTTTTCCTTAAAATCATGACCTTTGTGTAGGTTGACTCCTGTTTCCCTGGCTAAATTTTCAAAATTCTTCTTGTCAACCGACAAATGTGATCGCATCAAATACATAGATATAATGGGTCAAATTACTTTTATAGAAATTTTACAAGGATGTTTTTAGTACTACCCCAGGTATTATTATTTTACCAAGACCATACATTTTTAACATATCAGTGTGGCATTTGTATCAGAACTCAGGTGACCTTACAGCCCGCTTGGGTGAAGGTAAGGCCCCAAGTCTTTGTTACATTCTGTACCAGACTTTGGGTGACCGGTAAGGCCCTGATCTTGCATCTCAACTTTTCTATGAACCATTAAAACATAGCTGTCATATAAAAAATCAAACAATGACTATACATACAAAAGTACTTTATAACTCTATGTTTACCGATTACAACCTGCGTAGCTATGGACGGGAAGATATAGTTAGGTAATTAAGTGTTAGAAAAGTCAATATATTAACAAGATTACAAGGAATTCAAATCATGATCATTTTAAGACAGATGTTAATTCATTTTCACAACCTGGTGCATACAAAAATACATCAATTCAATATATCAGATCACGATTGAGAACCTCACTTCATCAATATGTTCTGTTTGAAAAAAGTTTTCAATCTCGAAAATCTTCATATTTATGGTTAATAGATTTTAACATCTTTGATCTACATATTAACCATGATTTTTTCTGACAAAAAATTAAAAAGGAGACTTTTAAATCAAGAGAAACATCCTTAGAAATATTCATTTTATGGTATTTTTGTTAAAACAACAATCATAACTGTGACATTTGATAATCAAATCTTTAAGTAACATTTCAATTTTAGCAAAACATGTAATCCCAAACTCAAATAAGGATACAGATATACCAGATAATTAAGCTGAACTCAAATCAATGCCAAGATCTACCCGATATCTTATTCTCTAATTACAGTGGACCTTGGTTGATACGAACTCGGATAATTCGACAACCCGGCTTAATACGAAGTACTTTGACGGTCCTGACCGAATTCCCTCTTTATCTTTGTTTAAATAACTCGGATACTTTGAATTTGGAAAACTCGAAGATCTCGGATAATACAAAGTAAATTTTGGGACCGAATGATAAAAATCATACATAAAATATTCTTATAACTCGAAATGAGATTTTTGGGAAAACGAGATCGCCGAAAATGCTGATTTATTTTTCATAAATCTGTCGTAGAATTGTATTTCAAAATATATATCAAGATTTTCTAGTTATAATTTTGCAATTACCATTAAATTTTGATATCTCTCTTTTTCAGATCGTTTTACGACATAGAACTGGTCTATATATACCAAGTAAAGAGATAGTCAGTAGGCATGAGAACTCGCTTAATACGAACACTCGGATAACTCGAAATTTTACCCTGGTCCTTTCGAGTTCGTATTAACCGAGTTCCACTGTATATCTGTTGTAAAAATAACCAAAAGACATCATGAATCTTGTTGTATGGTCAACATGTGTGACTTATCTAATAGTTAATATGTATATTAATAAATAATTCATAATTATGCCATTATTTCTGAAGGATCATATATGATCACTTAATTATGAAAAGGATTTAATTTGTTTTCAATTTCGTTAATGTGACTATATATAACAAGTTATTATGTTATTATTTTCTAACACATATTTTCTTTTCATTATTCAATTACAAATTAAACAAAATATGAAGACAAAAGAAAATGCTGCATATTGTTATTCTTCAATTTGTTAATATTTCATCTTTCAGATACCAAATCTAAATAGGTATCCCCCAGCCATTCATTAGATCTATAAAAAAAAAAAAAAAATTGTTAAATACATTTTGTTAAATACATATTGGATAAACTACACTGGTATTTCAAGCTTCTAAAAATGCAGTCTAATCAGTCTGAATTGATGCCCTTTGTATAAATCCATCAATAGGGAGTGAAACAAATGGAAATAACGCTGATAAATCAGTAGGCAAAAAAAGGAGACAAACATTGTTTGTTTCCCTGACCGTGTTGAAGACTTTGATTCGTGAAGTAAAAAACAGTACCTGATACATAGCTATATCAATACATTAATCAATAAACTTGTAAAGTACTTCACATTTCAGGTTTTTTTTTATATAGCCAGTTATACTGTTAAAACTTTGCAATTTATTGAAATCAGCATTTTAATTTTGATGAAATTTCATGATCATCAAACTAACCAGCTGTATGACCTAATTAAATTATTGTTGTCCTGATTGCCAGAGCCAATTAATTATTATGATATTTAACAACCCTCAGAACCATTACTAGTGGGCCTATAAACCAGCCGTGTCAAGTCAGGAGGGTACCATCTTTGTTGTTTACCCAGTCCATTACAAGGAAGACATCGTTTCACATCTGATTATACAGTATTCATAATTAACACCACATATCATATAGTAAAACAAATATTATCCCCAATATATCAGGGTATACTATCACTATCATGATATCCACCCCTGTACTTTGTCATAGCAAATCTGAAACCAACAAAAGATAGCGGTAGTTTTGTCCTTTGATGTACATCAAAAGAATCAAATAATGGTACATTGTACGATCTGTGGTTGGTCAGGTTTTTTTTCTCTCTCCAGAAAATTTCAGTGTCAATATAATAGTTCAGGCATGGATATTATGACAGTGGTAGTAACCCTTGGAATATTGAGGATGAACAAACATATGATAATGAGTATTGATAAGGGTAAACAATCCTGCTACACTGATACACAGTTATATATAACTTGTGTTTATAATACATCTATAATTGGTCTTGTTTTCATAAATGGAATATGATACACGATGTATAATTAAGCCATTCACACATATCTATAAACCAACTTTGTATGAAGATACAGCTCAGTGTATTAGATTCATAATGAGGCTGTCAATGAGTGTAAAATATCTAAACAGAAATTCTGAACCAAAATCCAGAAAATCATGAAATCTATCCAAGTTAGATAGATAGACTTCATCATCAACCAAAATTAGATAAGTGACATCCAGTTGTAAATATAACTTTATGAATCGATATTTGTAAAATAGCCATTACAGAGACACAATCATTGTGACTTAAAGTGTATGATCATAAAAAATATTATGATTAAAGTCCATAAAACAAAGGTTGTGACACCTCTTGAGGTCTATGATTGAAGTATTGGACTAAGATTGGAGCTCTCTGCCCCTTTAAGTGCCTCATTGGACTGAGATTGGAGCTCTTTGCCCCCTTAAGTGCCTCATTGGACAGCAATTGGAGCTCTCTGCCCCCTTAAGTGCCTCATTGGACTGAGATTGGAGCTCTCTGCCCTCTTAAGTGCCTCATTGGACTGAGATTGGAGCTCTCTGCCCCCTTAAGTGCCTCATTGGACTGAGATTGGAGCTCTCTGCCCCCTTAAGTGCCTCATTGGACTGCAATTGGAGCTCTCTGTCCTCTTAAGTGCCTCATTGGACTGTGATGAGAGCTCTCTGTCCTCTTAAGTGCCTCATTGGACTGTGATGAGAGCTCTCTGTCCCCTTAAGTGCCTCATTGGACTGTGATTGGAGCTCTCTGCCCCCTTAAGTGCCTCATTGGACTGAGATTGGAGCTCTCTGCCCCCTTCAGTGCCTCATTGGACTGAGATTGGAGCTCTCTGCCCCCTTAAGTACCTCATTGGACTGCGTTTGGAGCTCTCTGCCCCCTTCAGTGCCTCATTGGACTGCGATTGGAGCTCTCTGCCCCCTTCAGTGCCTCATTGGTCTGAGATTGGAGCTCTCTGCCCCCTTCAGTGCCTCATTGGTCTGAGATTGGAGCTCTCTGCCCCCTTCACTGCCTTATTGAACTGAGATTGGAGCTCTCTGCCCCCTTCAGTGCCTCATTGAACTGGATGAGTACAACATGTCATGCTATATTCTTGTCATGGAATCAATGAAAAGTGACATCAGGACAATCTGATTTTAATTAGATTGATATCAAAACCCCATTTATTTAGAGAGCTGAATTTTGTAAATGGTTAATCATAACTTGATGACTTTTTTTTCTCAAATCCAACAAAATCATTTCAGGTAAAATCCACAGTAAAATGTTATTCAAACTACCTACCTCTCCTAATATTAGGAATAAATACACACAAGTTTCAGTGTGAAAGAGACATATTTTTTTTGTTTATCATGTATTACAGTATCTTTTGAACAACTTGGCTCTGAATGAAAACAGGTTTGTCTCTAAAGACTAAACTGTACTTTAATTCTCATAAAACAATGTTGGTACTGCGATGATTCCACACTTCAAATGATTATAACTCTGAACATGAGCTAGAAAAATAAAATTGATGTGAGGACATTTCAGTTACTAGCACTTAGCATACAAATCACAATGTAACAGCATTCTACTAAGCTATCATTGGAGAAATGGTAAACATATCCCGAATAACCTTATATTCGGTATGTAATAATATCATATTTCATATACACTGAGTATCCACAAACCACACCATAGCGATAAGTGGATACTTAATGTTACAATGGCAAAATATGGCTCATACAGCAACAGAGTTGATAGCATAAAAGATATTGGGATAACCGTTATACTGTTATGGAATATGACGGATATAATCATAATAATATATAGATACATGACAGTTTTAAAAATAAGACATCCACCAATATAAAGACTTGTTACAATCGATTACATTTATGCATTATACACCACTTATAGACAAAAATAAAATAATGGGGAGCAGACCTATATGATGTGATTTCATTTAAAGAGTGATTGGGTATGTAAAGAAGTTTCATTTTAAACAAAAGTTACAAAACCTGTATCTATAATACATCACATCCTCCGACACCACAGTGAAAACACATGGCTTTTATAAGTTGTGATAACTTGTGTACAATCCTGTTGTGTTTACATTCAACCACAGTGTCAACACTCCACTATGCTGTGTTTACTAGGTCACAACTTCCCGACCATGTATAGACCAATATGTTATGTAGTACATTCAGTTTCAGTATCAGCATTGATATGTACTGAACAACACACTACATATACCCATAGAGACAGTCATATTGCAGCTAAAAGTTCCGTATACATATCTTAGACATGTACCAAATGTTACAAAAATTGTACACTCTAAAACAAGGGTAACTACAACTAACATTTAAATGAAAAAATAAAAATATGGAAGCTTTATCAGGGTGTGGTCACTTCATCCTAAAGAAGGGTGTGGTCACTTCATCATAAAGAGACAGGATGCTTTATCAGGGTGTGGTCACTTCATCCTAAAGAGACAGGATGCTTTATCAGGGTGTGGTCACTTCATCCTAAAGAGACAGGATGCTTTATCAGGGTGTGGTCATCTTCATCCTAAAAGAGACAGGATGCTTTATCAGGGTGTGGTCACTTCATCCTAAAGAGACAGGATGCTTTATCAGGGTGTGGTCACTTCATCCTAAAGAGACAGGATGCTTTATCAGGGTGTGGTCACTTCATCCTAAAGAGACAGGATGCTTTATCAGGGTGTGGTCACTTCATCCTAAAGAGACAGGATGCTTTATCAGGGTGTGGTCACTTCATCCTAAAGAGACAGGATGCTTTATCAGGGTGTGGTCACTTCATCCTAAAGAGACAGGATGCTTTATCAGGGTGTGGTCACTTCATCCTAAAGAGACAGGATGCTTTATCAGGGTGTGGTCACTTCATCCTAAAGAGACAGGATGCTTTATCAGGGTGTGGTCACTTCATCCTAAAGAGACAGGATGCTTTATCAGGGTGTGGTCACCTCATCCTAAAGAGACAGGATGCTTTATCAGGGAGTGTGGTCACTTCATCCTAAAGAGACAGGATGCTTTATCAGGGTGTGGTCACTTCATCCTAAAGAGACAGGATGCTTTATCAGGGTGTGGTCACTTCATCCTAAAGAGACAGGATGCTTTATCAGGGTGTGGTCACCTCATCCTAAAGAGACAGGATGCTTTATCAGGGTGTGGTCACTTCATCCTAAAGAGACAGGATGCTTTATCAGGGTGTGGTCACTTCATCCTAAAGAGACAGGATGCTTTATCAGGGTGTGGTCACCTCATCCTAAAGAGACAGGATGCTTTATCAGGGTGTGGTCACTTCATCCTAAAGAGACAGGATGCTTTATCAGGGTGTGGTCACTTCATCCTAAAGAGACAGGATGCTTTATCAGGGTGTGGTCACTTCATCCTAAAGAGACAGGATGCTTTATCAGGGTGTGGTCACTTCATCCTAAAGAGACAGGATGCTTTATCAGGGTGTGGTCACTTCATCCTAAAGAGACAGGATGCTTTATCAGGGTGTGGTCACTTCATCCTAAAGAGACAGGATGCTTTATCAGGGTGTGGTCACTTCATCCTAAAGAGACAGGATGCTTTATCAGGGTGTGGTCACTTCATCCTAAAGAGACAGGATGCTTTATCAGGGTGTGGTCACTTCATCCTAAAGAGACAGGATGCTTTATCAGGGTGTGGTCACTTCATCCTAAAGAGACAGGATGCTTTATCAGGGTGTGGTCACTTCATCCTAAAGAGACAGGATGCTTTATCAGGGTGTGGTCACTTCATCCTAAAGAGACAGGATGCTTTATCAGGGTGTGGTCACTTCATCCTAAAGAGACAGGATCATACATCCTAAGAGACAGATGCTTTATCAGGTGTGGTCACAGAGACAGGATCAGAAAATAATGTTGTTGAGACAAAACATGACATGACGTTATTCCGTAGTCTGCTAAACCTGCCAATAGCATTAGGGTTTTATCAAAATTTTTAATTGAAATAAAAGGCCTTATATTAAAGGCAGGTTTTAAAAAAGCCTAATAATATTGGCAGGTTTAGCCAACTAATTATTCAGGGACTGAGCCACTACAGACTGTACTAACACTACTGAGTACTGGCCTTGATTTACGTCAAGATCATATAACACAAAGGATTTGTTAATATGTACGGTATGGTCAGATGGAAAAAGTTACGGATTTAATGGAACAAAAGGATTTCATATTTAATACTGGAGGAAAGGATAATCATGTAGAACAAAAGTGTAAAAGTTTGAAGTAAAATTAAATTGAACACAAACTGATCTCTACCCGCATCAACTATTTAGTTAACTAAACTGACCATATTTATTGGTCAAAACAATACAACTCTATCTATGATAATCAGTATCTATGATAATCGGGATCTACAGTGTAATTTGTCTACATCGGATGTCACTGGGATCATCATATTAGGACAGGATAGACAGGTTCAAGATTACACAGATTTTAACTACTACAAACTAAGAAGTAAAATGCCACACAATTATGCTGGTATAGACAGAGATCTGAGACAGGGGTCTGGATTAGACAATGGCCAGCTAAGACAGGCTTTTATATTTATAATTGCTTTCAAAATGGAAAATTTTGCAAGATCAGTATTTTCATGGTATTCATAATGTTTCAATATGTAAAAATTCACATCTTGTTAAGTCTTTGAGAGAGTTGGCTTGGTTTGTTTTTCTTTTGTTGTGCTCATTTAGAAATGCATGAAAATTATTCAAATCAGATCTATTGTTAAGTACTCAAATATATATTATGGCATTGAAATTTAAACTTTAAACAATACCAAGTAGAAATGAAACACAAAATAATTGAATATAAAATATGATGATGATAACTTTAAACTTGTGCCTTAAGATATCCCATTAATTCCAAAATAAATGCAACATCAGAATGGATTGAAATTGGTTTGAATAAAGGACTGAAATGGAAGAAAATGTTTCAATGAAGAAAAACAACAGCTTGATAATAGAGCACCATCAGTAGAACATAAAAATTGAAACTTCTATAAAAGATAAAGTTATATTAATAGGCCTGACTATTGAAAGCATGAGCAGCTTAATCAGAGATTTGTGAAAAATGTTGTTAACAAGTGACTGAGCAATCATGTTTTTAATAAATAGGCCTTGGTACAAGTATTCTTAGTTTTCTTGAAAGAAAAAAAATTGAAACCAAACATTTTCAAAACCCAAAAATTCACAAAACTACAATTTGGGAGTACTTGTACATACAACCTGAATTAGACAAAAAGAACAACAACATCAGGCAAAGTAACCATACAGCAAAGATTCATTGTAGATAAAAAACATAAATTGAGAATCTATGAATGATTACATCAAAACCACTTACAGTGTAAGCAGGTCATGCATAATGTCATGTTTAAAACAACACAGCTAAAACTATTCATTACTGAAAATTAAAAAGTGGCTACATTAAGATTTTGATTAGTACAATATTTATAGTTAAAATCTATAAATAGAAATCACTAGCCTTTTATCACAGAACATTCACACATAAATATGACAACCTCACGGCACACATATACCATTAAATGTAGGATAACGATGTATCTATACACCACCCAACTCTTAAATATCTCACCAGCGAAAAACACCTGTTATATGTTAACACAGCCTTGATCCTGTCACAGACAATGTTAATGTACATAATAACATCCACAATGGCTGCCTACATGAATTCCTTTCTTCATATCATCAGATCATCATTTTATCAGATCAAATTAGCACAAGTAGGTAAAAAAATTTTGCTATTATTTCAGTTGTTTTTTGTTCTACTTGAATAGCTCTTATTTAATTAGTGTAAACACCGCCAAATGCACAACCGTTACATAAAAAGCATAAATCAGATTCTAACTTTAATGATTGTTATTGAGGACAATTATGCTTCTCTTTCATGGAATGAAAAATGATAGAGGAAGACAATTGAATCGATGAATAATGCTGATGAATATACATGTAATCAAATCGTTGTACAAAAAACCCCATTAAAAACCGTAACCTGATCTGGTCCTGACAGAACACATCATTGTGTTTATATATGGAGGCACCAATGATATAATCATCAGCAGGCTACTAATGATCTCTTTGGTTTGGTCACTCCAACAGACTTGTTCACTCTGTTGCAGCTAAAATGATAATATGGCTTGTAGAGGTCAAAAGGTTATGACTGACTTAGAGAAAATACATGGATATAAAGTTTGTAACAGTTGTTATTATGTATGTATAAATGTATGTTAAACAAAATATATATACCGACTTACAGGTAAGATATAAACACCGACTTACAGGTAAGACATAAATACCAAATTACAGGTATGATATAAATACCAAATTACAGGTATCTTAAAGATATAAATACCAGTGCCACCTATAACTGTACAGCCAGGGTTTTTAGTGGATCAAAAATTACACGATTTTAACATAAAACAAAAAAAAAAAAAATTCAGAGTTTGGCTATAAGTGTGTGTCTGATCATTTTTAAATTGTCAAAATTACTGACTATATACAGTATTATAATTGAAGGTAATACATGTTATAGTTCCAGTGTAAACATTTATACGATGCAGATCAGACTCAATGATCATGAATCAGTCATAAAAAAAAGTTCCTTTTTTAATGGCTAACCAAAAACTTCATTCAAATATCGTAAAGCCAGGATTATGGTCAGAAATGTGGTAAGTTCAGCACCTTCTCCAAGACACAAACTGGAGATTCCTTTAGAAACAATATAACAGCTTGAGATTTGTTGTGGAGAAGGACAGTTAGCTGGGAATGTCCACTTCAATTACGACTATTAAGATAACATTCCATGGCTTTAAGTTTCTGTTCCCTGTCACATCCAGTGTTTCGCGGCTGAGTTTCTGTGGCCAGACATACGACTGTTTAGGATTACATTCTGCGGCTTTGAGTTTCTGTGGCCAGACACTACGACTGTTTAGGAGGTTCGGCTGGCTTCTGTTTGGGTTTACTCTCCTGTACATGTTGTTGAACTCCTGACTTGGGATGTGACCAGGTAGTTACTTGTGTTATATGACTGGAAATAAACATTGTGACACATGTTCTCAATGTAAAATACTTGTGTTATGTTATGACTGGAAAGTTCAACATATGAATGTAAAATACTTGTGTTATAATATGACACGAAATAAACATTGTGACACATGCTATCAACGTAAAATTCTTGTGTTATATTAAATAATCATATCAAACACACATGAAGTAAACTTCATCAGTAGTACAAGTAATATATATAAACAGGAGATGATCTCACAGTTATACTAGATGTTACACTCATTTCTACACTTTTCTAAACACGATTGAGAAATACATCAAAGCTGATGAGACAATTTACAAATTTTAATTGATACCCTTAAGTTATAAGAAGAACATACATGAATGGTATGTTTAATGACTTACTTGATGTAGTACTTCATACCATCCGCTGTGTAAGCTTCCTCCCAGCCATAAGGTAATGCTGTAACCATGACAACAGTTTGATTCCAGGTAAATACACATTTACTTCTTGCTAATAAAATTCTATGTCTTAGATTCTTTAATGGAATTTTGGGTACCCGGATATTCCTTATTATCAATTCAATTAATTGTAATTTCATTTTAAATTCCAGTAAGAAATATCTTAAATTCACCCCAGGACCTCAAAGTTTTATTAGTTGGTACCAACCACAGAAGTTTAAAATGTCTTAAGACGTGACAGAAAAAGGAAGTAAGATATTTTGATGGAATTGCTCTGATCATTTAAAACGAATAAAAATATAATCAGTAATATTAAATCATTAAATCATTTCACAACAATGTGAAAACAAACAGTTCTGCTTATATATTTCTGAAAACTTACGTTCTGACTCTATGATGGCTCGGACGGCCTGCACCACCTCTTTAGCCTCAGCGGCCAGTGTTTTGGGTGTGGACTTTTTATGTTTCCCCAAGTAGCCTGGTGGCCTGTTCCCTCTAGCACTTTCCCCTTGTGACCTAAACGTTGGATAACGATTGTAAATGTAAACAGATTTTTTAATGAAATGTTGCTGTGATTGTTTTACCGCTACAATACCAAGTGCATACTGATAACTGTTTAACATTTTTTCTGAAAAAATAGCCTCAATTTTTCATAATCAGGTACAAGGTAGTGAGGTACTACCGCTAATCTTATTTTCTGCGATTTTTTATATTTTTTTTTTCTCATTAAGTCTGACTTACTTTGTTCCAAGAGTGTTGCCCTGAGCTGTTATAGTTTCATGGACGTGCTGGAACACATAATAAAACATTGTAGTATGTGGAGTTGACATACCCTAGTGTCATCATTAAATGATGTATGTATATGTGTGTGGGGTTTTATTAGTTTAATATCCTATTAATAGTCAGGATCATGTGAGGATGTGCCAAGTTTGTTGGTGGATGAAAGCTGGAATACCCAGAGAAAAAGCACCAACCAGCAATCAGTACCTGGCAACTGCTTCACATGGGATTTGAACTCGGGACCCCGAGGTAAAGGGCTTGTGGTAATATGTCGAGACATCTTAACCACTTAGCCACCTGACTCTTCACTTATATAATCCTTACAAGGAATGTATTTGTGTTATCTGATTTATCGATTTGAATGTATACCAATAATTGAAATGTGGATAAATATTGATGTCTTTAAATGATAATTCTCTCAACGGTTTAACAAAATATTCTGTCCAAAGATTTTACTCTCCACTGTAAAAAATGTGAGGTGAGGACATCATTAACACAAATCTTACACTCAGCATTTAACATGATTAACGTAACTTAAGAACAATAAAATATAATTTAAAGTTCTCGCATGCAAACAAAATCATGAAAACAAGACAATACTACCTTTTTATTACTGTTGACATATCCCAACCAGAAAACATGTCAGGTTGTATAAACTTATGAAAAAAGGAGTCAAATTAGGTAGGAGAAATCCGGAATATTCCGTATCATATATGTATGCTACATTTTAAAGCGTACTGTATTTGATAAGGGTACGTTAAGATATTAAAGTATTCATATACGAGTGTAAATATATATTTTATCCCATAACTATGCATGTTTCACAATGGAAAAACCATGTGATAAATTCCATAGCAGTTGGTAATCATTTATGTTTACACACTCCAGTGATTGGTTAATTTCAAGATCTCTTGATTCCGATTGGCTCTCAAAATTGGCCTCCTTTTCATAGCGCATTTTCTTTTGAATAGCATTGTATTGACTGTTTAACAGGTATTCAAAGTATCAAACAATAGAATTTTGGCTCTCAATTTAGGCACTATATTCTATGGCGGAAAGATATCACTACACAATGTATGGTGGTAAGTTTCCCTGAAAGAAGACTAGAAAATGGCCACCACTGTATAAATATAGAGTTAAAGTTATGGGATAAATAAGTTCCCCAACGCGTGATTGTTGTTTATCATGTTTATCTAAACTCTTGTTAGTTAATGTTCAAATTTTTAAAAGACACTCGCTAAAGCTTGTGAATATTAACTAACTCGAGTTTGATAAACATGGTAAACAACAGTCACTTGTTGGGGAAGATCTATCTATATATATATATTAGTAACACAGGTCATAATATAAATGTTCTTTATACCAAAGTTAAGTGGAATAGAGTTGTTTCCCTTCTATCTTTACCATAAAGAATTGTCTATTTTTTTTCTTGTAAAAAAAATACGGCTTTAGTCACATTAAGTAACTTGGTTGTGTGGCTATTATTGTGATTGTTTATATTATGTGGATGTATGGTTTGTAATAAAGAGAGAGATGTAAGCTTGTTTTAAAATAAAATTATGAAATATGGAAATTGTATGAAGTCCTTCTAAAAAGGAATATATATTGTATAAAATGTAATATTTATAAAACATTTTCTTTGTAAAAAACAAAACAAAACAAAAAACACAAACTGATAGAATTTTTACATCATGTATTGTAAATATACATATCTTAATAAAGTCCTTATCACATCAGCATTACTGAGCTGAAATAAAATTGCACGAACTCTATTTAGTGTAAGTTATCTATATAGCTAGTATAAATGGTGATTGTACCAATTCATCATTGCGCTTGCCGGTTCAAGATCCTGTGCTAAAATAAGTATTTACAGTAAATAGTAACTTTTCACATCGTGTATGTAAATAAATTCAACTCGCATAACATTCAAACAATATATCTACAAACCTCTGCAAACTGAAGAAGTTTCTCAGTTGAGACCTCATAAGCTTTCTTCCCAGCTTCTGACTTTTTCAGCTGGCAATTCAACACTGCAATCTTTTGTTGCATGGAAGGGCTCTGATCCTGAATTTCAGAACATTTAAAGGTAAAGGTTTTTGGGTTTTTAATATAATTACCTTCAGTATCTATCAAAGCTGAAAATGATAATTAAATATTTTCAAATACAAAAACATACCATGATTTTGATGACAATACACAATAAAACAATAGTCTTAAATCATTTTTGTCACTATTCCATTATTTACCATTCACTTAAATTATTAGATTGTTTTTGGAATGATGGTTGAGTTGAGCTATCCATAACTTGTATTGGGCTTTTTATGAAACAATAGTTGAACAATTTTATACTCACTTGTCCACCTTTAATGTGAGATTTGAGTTTAGCGATCTCACTCTCCAGAAGTTGTACAACCTCCTCGTAATCTTGTTCCATGCTGCGAGCTGCTCGCTGGGCCTGCTCTGCCAGCTGGACCTTGGTCTTGAGAGACTTTGTCTCCTCTATGGCTCCCTGTGCTCGCTTTAATACACAAATCCATGTAAAATGCATTCAGTAGTGTGAAAGATGATCAAATGTATAATAAGACCATACAAAAAAATATTTGTGTTTCCGGTAATATAACTGGACCGACCCTATAAAATCAGTGCCTACTCAAAAACTTTTTATCAGTTTTGTCCTCGAGCAAACAAATAACAACCTAAATTTTGTTTGGTTTTGCTCAAAATCAAGAATTTTGGTACAAATTCTGTAAATTTAAGACACTAATCCCCTGGGAATCAAATCCATGGTTTATATAAGATTGAATAAAGTCTATTTCAGTTTGTCACTACAAGAAACTGGGATGAAGAGAAAAATATATAAAGAAGAAAGAAAAATCCCTACCTACCGACCCTTCATTTTCAAAGGGTGTGTTACCGGAAACAAGAATATTTTTTTATTTGGCCTAATTTATTATTTAATGTAGACTCAATGTATACAGATCACCAAATATATGATACAATATATTAAACTTATATAGCGTTGATAATGGCAGTCACAGTTAACCATCACACACAAGTATTGGTTTCTAATACATCCATTTACTACTATCATGACAAAGAGTAGCCTGCACTAATAATGGTCACAGTTTGCATGTCACACTTGCTGACAAGCTGACAACTCCTGAGAGTTGATAACCAACTTCCATGAAAGCCAAACTTGTCCTGTGTGCTCACAACATTACGTACAGATTTTCATCTTTCTCCTACTACACAAAGAAGATATAAAATACATAAGATGACCACCTAAAATAATCAAAGTGGTAATGTTTTGTAACTCACTTTTCTAATGCTCTGTAAATCCTCTTCTGCTCTGAAGCATGAGTTTTCTTTCTCTTGTAACAATGCCTGTAATAGTCAATGTTAAACATGTTCTGGTGTACTAATTAACAGGACAGACTACTGTATTTGTAGAAAGAAACAAATTTGAACTGACAGTATATCCTGTTAGTAATTTACTAACTGTCAAGGGGAGATAATCCCCTCAAAGTGTACAATGGCTTTAAACTTTTTTGTCCAACTTTTAAACCTACATTTTCCTTTTTTTATGAAAAATATAATCATTAATTACCACTAATGTTCCAATTTTGTGGAAATTTATGAAGTACAATGTAAAGTGGCAAATTATTTTTAAATCACATACTGATTTGCAAAAGTTATCTATATGCGGTAGTAAGTATATTGAGGAATGTAGGTCACATTGCAGGAATAATTTCTGGAAAGACGTTTTTAGAGCATGGAAAAAATTCAATGACGTGGACGGGGTGAGAGAAAAAATAGATAAATTATCATGTACACAGACAAAGCCATTATGGTATAATAAAGATATAACTATTGGAGGAAAGGTAGTTTTTTATAAGTCCTGGTATGATAGGGGTGTAACAATAATTAATTATTTAGTAAAAGATCCCACTACATGTTCTTTCTATACATATCAAGAATTCATGCATGTGTATAATATCGATATAAATTTCCTTCAATTTCATGGTATAATCTCATCTATCAAAAGACTTTTAACGAGACTTAATGTTGTAAATATGAACCATGAAATAGTCAATCCAATTATCCCTAATAATATCTTACTTTTTATGAAAAATTTAAATGGGACAAAAGATTTTTATAATATTATGGTTAAAAATAATCTCATTTCAACTGGTAGAAGAAAATGGGATGATCTATTTGAAGATATTGAACTAAATTGGGTCAACATATATAATAATCCTTTCAAGGTTACTAAAAACACAAAACTACAATATTCAGTATAGGATAGTACAAAATATTTTAACAACAAACTCGTTTTTATGTAAAGTAGGATTAGCTAATAATCCAATATGTAACTTGTGCAATCTTGAAAGAGAAACCATTGTCCATATTCTTTGATAATGCAGAGAAACTCAGAGGTTTTTGCAAAGCGTAGAGACATTCCTGGATGCACTCAATATCCCGTTTCAATACAATAAACAAAGCTTTCTTTTTGGTTTGATTTTACAAAATAGATATCATCCTTAAAATAGAATTGACAATGAAATTTTGATTATTATCAAGTATTACATATACAAAACCAGATGTTTGCATAAAATTTTAAGTCCACATGCTCTACTCAACTTAATTAAAGAACACTACATTTCTCAAAAACATATTGCCAATAGTAAAGGTGGAGGTGCTCAGCGGAAATGTGAAAATGAATGGAGAAAATGGGAAAAACTTATTGATTTAGCTGACTAGTTAACTATTTGTATGTTTCTCTATTTAATGTGACAATCTATGATAGTATTATCATGGAAATATACACATGTAACTATGTATCATGTACTATAATAACATTTTTACCATGTACATAAATTAGTTATCCTTCATTGAGCTCCTGGAGTTAAATAATACCACATAAATCTTGTTTCGATCTCTAGTCCTCTCTCTCTCTCTCTCTCTCTCTCTCTCTCTCTCACACTCTCGATCTCCCTCCCTCTTTCTCTCTAATATGTATCATACTCTTTCCTTAGAGTGCTTGTGTAAGAACTTGCTTGCAAGGGTGTGTATGTAGGCGTGTGTGGCGTATGTGTGTCTGTGTGGATGTGGGAGTGAGGATTATGTTCGTAAATGATGGTGATGATGATTATGATAAAGAATGGTAATGACGATGACTATTATGAATGTTGCTGCTGAAGATGATGATGATGATGGTGATGATGAATGATGATGAATGGTGATGGTGATGATGATGATGATGATGATGAATGATGATGATGATGATGATGATGATGATGATGATGATGATGATAATGATGATGATGATGATGAATGGTGATGGTGATGATGATGATGCAGCAGATTATGATGATGATGGTAAGTGCTGTGGCAGATGACGATTGATGATAACCTTTTGTTTTGTATTTGTAAAAATGCTTTGGAAAAATAAAATAATTATAAAACAAGAGGCCCAGAGGGCCTGTATCGCTCACCTGGTTGGTAATGCCAAGTAATGTTCTGAATACAAGTTCATTGTTTATTTTCTGAAGGAATTTGAATATTAACCTCTAATTCCCCTATTGGGCCCAACTTTTTCTGCTCAAGGGGGTCAAAGCCAAAATTTATACGAATTCTGTTAACCCCAAGGATGTTTCTGGCCAAATATGGTTACAATCCATGCAGAACTCTAGGACAAGTAGCGATTTTTACGATTTACCTCTATTTCCCTTATCGGGCCCCGCCCCTCCTGCCCCCCGGGGGTCAGAGCCAAAATTTATACAAGTTCTGGTCCCCTTCCTCCAAGGATGTTTCCCAGGCAAAATTTGGTTTCAATCCATGCAGAACTCTAGGACAAGTAGCGATTTATAGAATTTACCTCTATTTCCCCTATTGGGCCCCGCCCCTCCTGCGCCCCGAGGGTCAGAGCCAAAATTTATACAAGTTCTGGTCCCCTTCCCCCAAGGATGTTTCTGGCCAAATTTGGTTACAATCCATGCAGAACTCTAGGACAAGTAGCGATTTATAGGATTTACCTCTATTTCCCCTATTGGGCCCCGCCCCTCCTGCCCCCGGGGGGTCAGAGCCAAAATTTATACAAGTTCTGTTCCCCTTCCCCCAAGGATGTTTCTGGCCAAATTTGGTTACAATCCATGCAGAACTCTAGGACAAGTAGCGATTTATAGAATTTACCTCTATTTCCCCTATTGGGCCCCGCCCCTCCTGCCCCCTTGGGGTCAGAGCCAAAATTTATACAAGTTCTGTTCCCCTTCCCCCAAGGATGTTTCTGGCTAAAATTTGGTTACAATCCATGCAGAACTCTAGGACAAGTAGCGATTTATAGGATTTACCTCTATTTCCCCTATTGGGCCCCGCCCCCTCCTCCTGCCCCCGGGGGGTCAGAGCCAAAATTTATACAAGTTCTGTTCCCCTTCCCCAAAGGTTGTTTCTGGCCAAATTTGGTTACAATCCATGCAGAACTCTAGGACAAGTAGCGATTTATAGGATTTACCTCTATTTCCCTATTGGACCCCGCCCCTCCTGCCCCCGGGGGGTCAGAGCCAAAATTTATACAAGTTCTGTTCCCCTTCCCCCAAGGACGTGCCTGGCCAAATTTGGTTACAATCCATGCAGAACTCTAGGACAAGTAGCGATTTATAGGATTTACCTCCATTTCCCCTATTGGGCCCGCCCCTCCTGCCCCCGAGGGGTCAGAGCCAAAATTTATACAAGTTCTGTTCCCCTTCCCCCAAGGATGTTTTCTGGCCAAATTTGGTTACAATCCATGCAGAACTCTAGGACAAATAGCGATTTATAGGATTTACCTCTATTTCCCCTATTGGGCCCCGCCCCCCTCCTGCGCCCCGGGGTCAGAGCCAAAATTTATACAAGTTCTGGTCCCCCTTCCCCCAAGGATGTTTCTGGCCAAATTTGGTTACAATCCATGCAGAACTCTAGGACAAGTAGCGATTTATAGAATTTACCTCTATTTCCCCTATTGGGCCCCGCCCCTCCTGCCCCCGGGGGGTCAGAGCCAAAATTTATACAAGTTCTGTTCCCCTTCCCCCAAGGATGTTTCTGGCCAAATTTGTTTACAATCCATGCAGAACTCTAGGACAAGTAGCGATTTATAGGATTTACCTCTATTTTCCCTATTGGGCCCCGCCCCTCCTGCCCCCTTGGGGTCAGAGCCAAAATTTATACAAGTTCTGTTCCCCTTCCCCCAAGGATGTTTCTGGCTAAAATTTGGTTACAATCCATGCAGAACTCTAGGACAAGTAGCGATTTATAGGATTTACCTCTATTTCCCCTATTGGGCCCCGCCCCTCCTGCCCCCGGGGGGTCAGAGCCAAAATTTATACAAGTTCTGTTCCCCTTCCCCCAAGGATGTTTCTGGCCAAATTTGGTTACAATCCATGCAGAACTCTAGGACAAGTAGCGATTTATAGGATTTACCTCTATTTCCCTATTGGACCCCGCCCCTCCTGCCCCCGGGGGGTCAGAGCCAAAATTTATACAAGTTCTGTTCCCCTTCCCCCAAGGACGTGCCTGGCCAAATTTGGTTACAATCCATGCAGAACTCTAGGACAAGTAGCGATTTATAGGATTTACCTCCATTTCCCCTATTGGGCCCCGCCCCTCCTGCCCCCGAGGGGTCAGAGCCAAAATTTATACAAGTTCTGTTCCCCTTCCCCCAAGGATGTTTCTGGCCAAATTTGGTTACAATCCATGCAGAACTCTAGGACAAATAGCGATTTATAGGATTTACCTCTATTTCCCCTATTGGGCCCCGCCCCTCCTGCCCCCGAGGGGTCAGAGCCAAAATTTATACAAGTTCTGTTCCCCTTCCCCCAAGGATGTTTCTGGCCAAATTTGGTTACAATCCATGCAGAACTCTAGGACAAGTAGCGATTTATAGGATTTACCTCTATTTCCCCTATTGGGCCCCGCCCCTCCTGCCCCACGGGGTCAGAGCCAAAATTTATACAAGTTCTGGTCCCCTTCCCCCAAGGATGTTTCTGGCCAAATTTGGTTACAATCCATGCAGAACTCTAGGACAAGTAGCGATTTATAGGATTTACCTCTATTTTCCCCTATTGGGCCCCGCCCCTCCTGCCCCCTTGGGGTCAGAGCCAAAATTTATACAAGTTCTGTTCCCCTTCCCCCAAGGATGTTTCTGGCCAAATTTGGTTACAATCCATGCAGAACTCTAGGACAAGTAGCGATTTATAGGATTTACCTCTATTTCCCCTATTGGGCCCCGCCCCTCCTGCCCCCGGGGGGTCAGAGCCAAAATTTATACAAGTTCTGTTCCCCTTCCCCAAAGGTTGTTTCTGGCCAAATTTGGTTACAATCCATGCAGAACTCTAGGACAAGTAGCGATTTATAGGATTTACCTCTATTTCCCCTATTGGGCCCCGCCCCTCCTGCCCCCGGGGGGTCAGAGCCAAAATTTATACAAGTTCTTTTCCCCTTCCCCCAAGGACGTGCCTGGCCAAATTTGGTTACAATCCATGCAGAACTCTAGGACAAGTAGCGATTTATAGGATTTACCTCCATTTCCCCTATTGGGCCCCGCCCCTCCTGCCCCCGAGGGGTCAGAGCCAAAATTTATACAAGTTCTGTTCCCCTTCCCCCAAGGATGTTTCTGGCCAAATTTGGTTACAATCCATGCAGAACTCTAGGACAAGTAGCGATTTATAGGATTTACCTCTATTTCCCCTATTGGGCCCCGCCCCTCCTGCCCCCGAGGGGTCAGAGCCAAAATTTATACAAGTTCTGTTCCCCTTCCCCCAAGGATGTTTCTGGCCAAATTTGGTTACAATCCATGCAGAACTCTAGGACAAGTAGCGATTTATAGGATTTACCTCTATTTCCCCTATTGGGCCCCGCCCCTCCTGCCCCTTGGAGGGTCAGAGCAAAAATTTATACAAGTTCTGTTCCCCTTCCCCCAAGGATGTTTGTGGCCAAATTTGGTTACAATCCATGCAGATCTCTAGGACAAGTAGCGATTTATAGGATTTACCTTTTTTTCCCCTATTGGGCCCCACCCGTGCTGCCTATGGAGGGTCAGGGCCAAAATTTATACAAGTTCTGTTCCCCTTCCCCCAAGGATGTTTCTGGCCAAATTTGGTTACAATCCATGCAGAACTCTAGGACAAGTAGCGATTTATAGGATTTACCTCTATTTTCCCTATTGGGCCCCGCCCCTCCTGCCCCCGGGGGGTCAGAGCCAAAATTTATACAAGTTCTGTTCCCCTTCCCCCAAGGATGTGCCTGGCCAAATTTGGTTACAATCCATGCAGAACTCTAGGACAAGTAGCGATTTATAGAATTTACCTCTATTTCCCCTATTGGGCCCCGCCCCTCCTGCCCCCGAGGGGTCAGAGCCAAAATTTATACAAGTTCTGTTCCCCTTCCCCCAAGGATGTTTGTGGCCAAATTTGGTTACAATCCATCCAGAACTCTATGACTAGTAGCAATTTAAAGGAAATGTTGACGGACGGACGGACGGACGGACGGACGACGGACGACGGACGACGGACGACGGACGCCGCGCCATGACATAAGCTCACCGGCCCTTCGGGCCAGGTGAGCTAAAAAATGAAGTACAATGTAAATACAACTATACATTCACAGGTAGGGGAAACCTGTATAGGCTTAGCCTGTTGTTTGATTCCTTTTCATATTTTTATGAAATAAAATTTGTTGAAATTGCAATATAGGAAACAAACAAGATACACCTAAATCAAAAGAAATTCCTCCAATGAACAAATTACCTTCAATCTGATCACTTCCTGTCGCAGCTCATTTCTTTCCTGCTGCAGACTGATCAGATCCTCGTTGTTGTTTTCCCCAAAGTCTGTGATGATGCTTAACTGGAAGGAAATCCATTAAAAAGAATGTTTAATTATATCTCGTATAAAAAGTGACTTTCGTGTAAATTATTCAGAATCAATAACAGTCACATTATGATCCATAGAACATTAAATCTGTTTTCAAGACCCACAGAAAGCATGTTCAATGTTTTAATTTTCAGAATCATATAGCTGTTGTTGAATGTTATCTACATATTGTATTTCTATATATATACAAAACTCTCAAAGAAACAAGAAAAATTTTAGTACTTAATGCCATTTGATATAAAACTAAAGAGAAGAAATTACAAAGAAAAGCCAAGTTTTATATAGTTTGTTAAAAAATAACGACTTACTTCAGGATTAAACGCTGGAGGTTCCAAGATATTTGTGATGTCACCAGCAGCAAACAGCATGGCGCCAGCACCAATGTTCTTCTCTTCCAACTCAACTCGGAACAAGTTACGGGCTACCACCACAAAATCTAAAAAAACAAGAATTTGTACCCATTCTTAAAGATGCTCCACCGCTGACAAATGGTATTTTTTTCACTATCAAAAACAGGAGCAGACAATTTTGGAAGTTTCTTCAGTTACAAAAGTTACTTATTTTCTTCCATTACCAACATTGAAAAGTTTGAGCTTCTAATTTTACTTCAAGTTAAAAATATGAAAAATAATTAATTGCATCCCGAAAAAATTCCATGGCACTATATCTTATATAGAATGAAGTAATGATTGCGCATGCACCAAAGGCGAAATAAATTATTTTATGTTATTTTTTGTGTTAATTAGGCATATATATACACGATTAAACACCAATTATTGTTCAAATGATGAATATCATTTATGCTCTGTTGGCGGTGGAGCATCTTTAAATTATCAAGTGGTTACCTATCTTGTATGACATATTTCTATGAGCTGAAATCTATACATGTCTATAAATCTTTTGTTATAAGTTAAACACATACAATATATAGACATAAAAAAGATACCAAAAAAGAAGCATCAATTGTATCAAATGTTTCTGTGATGTTTACAATTATTCATGGATTTTCAGTTTTATTGTTATTTTGAACTATTTATTCCGACTGATTTTTTTTTGTTACAAGTTTGACACATACAATATATAGACATCAAAAAGATACCAAAAAAGAAGCATCAACTGTATCAAATGTTTCTGTGATGTTTACAATTATTCATGGATTTTTAGTTTTAGTGGTATTTTGAACTATTTATTCCGACTGATTTCTTTAAAAATTATACAGATTCACTGAGCAAAACAAATTGCTAGTATCAATTAATTATCAATTTTCAAGAAATGCTATTACTAATTTTTGCAGTAACTTATTAATTGTTCTATTGTGTTTGCACTCAGAACATTTTCATAGAAATCTAATGAAAATAAGACTTGTAATTCCACTCCACTACTATGCTCTACATTATGTTCCAATACAAGATCTACCAACTCCCATTTCGGGGTCAACTCAGCATGACCCTTATGATTAGCCAATCAGCGTGTCAGCTACAAAATCTTCTGTGTAGTTGATTCTCTATGAAGTAATTCCAAGAGGCCCAGAGGGCCTGTATCGCTCACCTGGTTTTTTGTTAGTAACTATCACAAGACTCTGACAATTAGAAAAATAGCAAAACTGACTCCCAAAGTTTAATTTTGAATCACAACCATACAATGATGCTATTGATACCATACAAATATGCTATCCAATTCATAGGTTCAGAGACAAAGTAATTTATATGGAAGTAGTAGCCTAATTGACCTTTTTGACCTCACATCTATGCCGTCTAAGGCCCCGGGGGTCAGCCCTATCATTTGTACAATTTTCAAATCCCAACCCTATAAGGATGCTACCATTGCATTATAAGTGCTCTTGCATTCTTAGTTGCAGAGAAGAAGTCGTTTATATGGAAATAGCTAAATTAACCCCTTTTGACCCCACCCTTCAGTCCCCCGGAGGGTCAGCCCCATCATTTGCAAAATTTAGAATCCAAACCCTATAAGGATGTAACCATTGCATTATGAGCGTAATCCCATGTTAAGTTGCAGAGAAAAAGTCATTTATATGGAAATTGACCACTTTTGACCCCACCCCTCAGGCCCCCGGGGGTCAGCCCTATCATTTGCACAATTTGGAATCCCCACCCTATAAGGATGCTACCATTGCATTATGGGTGCTATACCATGCTTAGTTGCAGAGAAGAAGTCATTTATATGGAAATAGCCAAATTGACCCCTTTTGACCCCGCCCCTCAGGCCCCCGGGGGGTCAGCCCTATCATTTGCACAATTTTGAATCCCCAAACTATAAGGATGCTACCATTGTATTATGGGTGCTATACCATGCTTAGTTTCAGAGAAGAAGTCGTTTATATGGAAATAGCCAAATTGACCCCTTTTGACCCCGCCCTCAGGCCCCCGGGAGGTCAGCCCAATCATTTTCACAATTTTAAATCCCCATCCTATAAGGATGCTACCATTGCATTATGGGTGCTATCCCATGCTTGGTTTCAGAGAAGAAGTCGTTTATATGGAAAGAGCCAAATTGACCCCTTTTGACCCCGCCCCTCAGGCCCCCCCGGGGGTCAGCCCCATCATTTGTACAATTTTGAATCCCCACCCTATAACGAAACTACCATTGCATTATGAGTGCTATCTCTTACTTAGTTTCAGAGAAGAAGTTGTTTTTATGGAAATAGCCAAATTGACCCCATTTGACCCCGCCCCTCAGGCCCCCGGGGGGTCAGCCCCATCATTTGTACAATTTTGAATCCCCACCCTATAAGGATGCTACCATTGCATTATGGGTGCTATCCCATGCTTGGTTTCAGAGAAGAAGTTGTTTATATGGAAATAGCCAAATTGACCCCTTTTGGCCCCGTCCCTCAGGCCCCCGGGGGATCAGCCCCATCATTTGTACAATTTTCAGTAAGTAACCTATAAGGATGCTACCAGTCAAATTTTTTTGAAATCCGACCAGCGGTTATGGAGAAGAACTCGATTGTTGACGGACGCCGGACGCCGGACGACAGACGACGGACGCCGGACACTGCGGTATCCCATAAGCTCACCTCGGTCCTTCGGACCAGGTGAGTTAACAAGTGTAATTTATAACTCTAATGACTGGACTAACATGATTTACATACCTCCATAGTTGACAGTACCAGAAGCATCAATATTAAGTTGTTCACTCATCAGCTGTTGTTGTTCTGGGGTTGGGTCCAAACCCAGATACCTCAGTGCCTGTAACACAGATATGTGTGAGGAGTCAATCAGAGCCGCCTACTTAGATGTCATAGAGAGTCTACTCCAATCTTTCTTATGTCCTAGAAGTGGTATTATTACATGTGCTTTGTCTTTTGTGCTAAGTTAACTAATGGTGGGGGCATATGTTGTTACAAAGAAACCACACTCATTTTCAGTGCCATATACCGTATTCGACCCTGTCTCTATAATACCCTATCCCCATACAAAAAACGATGTATGTATAGTATTAATATAAATAAGATGTCATCACTTATAATGATGAATTTCCTACTGCCAATACTGAAACAATTAATTATAAAAAAGATGTCATGCTCACCAATTAAAATGATTTTTTTTTAAAAACTCAGATAAACTGATAAGCATGTACACATCAAGATAAACTAGGTAACTTCTCACCACTTCTAGTTTCTCTATCTTTAATCTGACGTGAGGATCCAGGGATAGTTTGCGGGACTGTGACATGGATTTAGACTTTCCTGTATGAGAGTTGAATATTGAGTTTCCTACATCAGTCTGGGAGCCAGGCACATTGAAGGCACTTGTTCCTTGTACTGGCGAGGGTTCCTCCACACCAAACAAGGGAGACAACTCTACACTACCAGTCATCCCTGAAATATCAGAATTAACAGGTACTTCATGTTGATATAAAAATCAACATTTACAGGTACATAAAATTATTTTAATTATTGAAAACTATGATACCGATCATTTTTTAATTCACTGACTTCCAATGTATTTTTCTGATTTCAGAATTATCTTTAGTAACCTCCTATCAATATTGTAGGCCTTTATCGATCAAGCCAAACATTGAAGGATAGGCAGTTAAATGATGATGCCTGTAATTTTCTTTTCACCGTTGAAAGATAATTTCAACAAAATTACTCATAATATTTTGCCTAAAAACAAAACTGATTTTTAGTTTAAATTTAATGTTATGACATTAGATGTAATGAAATCCTACTGACCTTTGACCTGAGGTGTGGAGGCCATGTTAGGCACCATTTTCCTTGACATAGCCTTTGGTAGACCACTTGGGGCTGGAGCCACACCGTTGGTAACTATGTCCTGGCCGCGGTCGGACATTCTCTGTAAGTAACAATATCACCATCACAAAATGCAAGTTAACGTTGTATGGTCTGTGAAATGTTGTATTTTTGGCATAGAAAAAGTATTTAAAGTGTTCTACATATTTTTCTTCGCCTCTGTAAGTTTTAAACTTTCGATATTTACCGACTTTGTAAACTTCATATTCGCAAAGTTATTAAACATTTAAATTAAATTATTGTTTTTTTGACGTGTACACGTTTAAAATAGCTCGGAAGTATCCGAACTGTTGTGATCTGTACGGCTATTGCCGATATTGACCACGTGATACGGCTCGAGAGGTTAGGATCTATACAGATATTGCCGATATCAGTCACGTGATGCAACTTGTTTTTCGGATATTATCCAAAAGTTTGAAACATGGCGTTGACCGTGGCGGTTCTTTCAAAACTTGTGATATTTCATGAGACATTTACCGCTGTGTCAATAGTATATTGGAGCTTTCATGGATCTGAACTATCATATATAAGCATCCATATTCACATATTGAATGTTTTATGAGAGTTTTACAAAAATTCCAAAAAAATTACAAGAAATACAACTTTAAGCTTTATTATATCTATGGATATGAATAGTAACACTTCAAAGAAAACTATTAAACATACCAGTTATTTGTATCTATGTTGTTGTACATTTTAACAATTTTTGGTAAAATATTCGTGATCTATAATTTAATGTTTGCAGATGAATGCTTACTGAAATTTAAAATGTCTCCAAGACACACACATACGTGATGCATATATGACAAAATAATAAGAACCAGACAGTAAATGACTAATTATTTATGTAAGTGGCCATTAGCAATACATCTATCATAAAGAGAAGTCAAAGTACATTTTAACAATTTCTGGTAAAATATTCGTGATTTTAATTTAATGTTTGCAGATGAATGCTTACTGAAATTTAAAATGTCTCCCAGACACACACATACATGATGCATATTTGACAAAATAATAAGAAGCAGACAGTAAATGACTAATTATTAATGTAAGTGGCCATTAGCAATACATCTATCATAAAGAGAAGTCAAAGTACATTTTAACAATTTCTGGTAAAATATTCGTGATTTTAATTTAATGTTTGCAGATGAATGCTTACTGAAATTTAAAATGTCTCCCAGACACACACATACATGATGCATATTTGACAAAATAATAAGAAGCAGACAGTAAATGACGAATTATTAATGTAGGGCCATTAGCAATACATCTATCATAAAGTCAAACCAAAGGGAGAGGGATTCTTGGAAAATAAAACAGCCAAAATAAAACATCTTAACTCTAAGATACAATTTAGAATCTTATTTCGTTCTGGAAGTCTACATTTTTGCTAAGCCAAATCTAAATTGTCTCCCTTACCGACGCTGGTCCCCTGGGGCTGATCCTGGAGCCTGAAGAGTTCCTGGGGCTGATGTTGCTTGACTCGTTAACACCGTTCATTTCTGGAGATATACCAAAACTGTCTGTACCTGTGATAAAGTAAACACATTCTTAAATATTCAAACAGTTTAGTTTCAAAATTACATTTGAACAAAAATTTAAACATTCAAAGATTCATTTAAGCAAGACTGTATCCAGTACTAACCGTATCCTGAAGGAGTTGTTGCCCTTGAGCTGTGTTTGCTGTGTGAATCTGTTGGCACAGGTGTACTAGGGAAACTATAGCCATTTTGCTTCTCTATAATCTCTTTGAATTCAAGCCTGTAACACAAGGTATTCATTGAAAAATAAAACCTACTAGAAAATATAACAAATCTTTATTTTTGCTCAATACATTAAAACAATATCTCAATAGCAGTTTAGATAAAATATAGAATTATGTCAGTTTAGATAAATTGTGTGCTGACCAGATTAGACCCCATTGTCTACTTACCTAGCCTGTTCATCATTTGTAATGATCATTTCCACTCGATTGGTAGCAGAGGCCTGTCGTAGTATTGATACAGCCCTACAAACAATAAAACAGCTTTTCATGTTATTTTTCATGAATTCATTATACATTGGAGAATTGCACATCTTGTGATGAGCTGACAGTGAGTGCTCACCTCTCATTAGTGACCTACAATAATTCTGATGAGCTGATAGTGAGTACTCACCTCTCATAAGTGACCTACAATAATTGTGATGAGCTGACAGTGAGTACTCACCTCTCATCAGTAACCTACAATAATTATGATGAGCTGACAGTGAGTACTCACCTCTCATCAGTAACCTACAATAATCATGATGAACTGACAGTGAGTACTCACCTCTCATCAGTGACCTACAATAATTGTGATGAGCTGACAGTGAGTACTCACCTCTCATCAGTAACCTACAATAATCATGATGAACTGACAGTGAGTACTCACCTCTCATCAGTGACCTGCAATAATTATGATGAACTGACAGTGAGTACTCACCTCTCATCAGTGACCTACAATAATTGTGATGAGCTGACAGTGAGTACTCACCTCTCATCAGTAACCTACAATAATTATGATGAGCTGACAGTGAGTACTCACCTCTCATTAGTAACCTACAATAATTATGATGAACTGACAGTGAGTACTCACCTCTCATCAGTGACCTACAATAATTGTGATGAGCTGACAGTGAGTACTCACCTCTCATCAGTAACCTACAATAATTGTGATGAGCTGACAGTGAGTACTCACCTCTCATTAGTAACCTACAATAATTGTGATGAGCTGACAGTGAGTACTCACCTCTCATCAGTGACCTACAATAATTGTGATGAGCTGACAGTGAGTACTCACCTCTCATCAGTAACCTACAATAATTGTGATGAGCTGACAGTGAGTACTCACCTCTCATCAGTAACCTACAATAATTGTGATGAGCTGACAGTGAGTACTCACCTCTCATCAGTAACCTACAATAATTGTGATGAACTGACAGTGAGTACTCACCTCTCATCAGTAACCTACAATAATCATGATGAGCTGACAGTGAGTACTCACCTCTCATTAGTAACCTACAATAATTGTGATGAGCTGACAGTGAGTACTCACCTCTCATTAGTAACCTACAATAATTGTGATGAGCTGACAGTGAGTACTCACCTCTCATCAGTAACCTACAATAATTGTGATGAGCTGACAGTGAGTACTCACCTCTCATTAGTAACCTACAATAATTGTGATGAGCTGACAGTGAGTACTCACCTCTCATTAGTGACCTACAATAATTGTGATGAGCTGACAGTGAGTACTCACCTCTCATCAGTGACCTACAATTATTGTGATGAGCTGACAGTGAGTACTCACCTCTCATAAGTGACCTACAATAATTGTGTTGATCTGACAGTGAGTACTCACCTCTCATCAGTGACCTACAATAATTGTGTTGATCTGACAGTGTGTACTCACCTCTCATCAGTGACCTGATAAGCAATAATTGTGATGAGCTGACAGTGAGTACTCACCTCTCATCAGTAACCTACAATAATTGTGATGAGCTGACAGTGAGTACTCACCTCTCATCAGTGACCTACAATAATTGTGATGAGCTGACAGTGAGTACTCACCTCTCATTAGTAACCTACAATAATTGTGATGAGCTGACAGTGAGTACTCACCTCTCATCAGTAACCTACAATAATTGTGTTGATCTGACAGTGAGTACTCACCTCTCATCAGTGACCTACAATAATTGTGATGAGCTGACAGTGAGTACTCACCTCTCATCAGTGACCTACAATAATTGTGATGAGCTGACAGTGAGTACTCACCTCTCATTAGTAACCTACAATAATTATGATGAACTGACAGTGAGTACTCACCTCTCATCAGTAACCTACAATAATTATGATGAACTGACAGTGAGTACTCACCTCTCATCAGTAACCTACAATAATTATGATGAACTGACAGTGAGTACTCACCTCTCATCAGTAACCTACAATAATTATGATGAACTGACAGTGAGTACTCACCTCTCATCAGTAACCTACAATAATTATGATGAACTGACAGTGAGTACTCACCTCTCATCAGTAACCTACAATAATTGTGATGAGCTGACAGTGAGTACTCACCTCTCATCAGTGACCTACAATAATTGTGATGAGCTGACAGTGAGTACTCACCTCTCATCAGTGACCTACAATAATTGTGATGAGCTGACAGTGAGTACTCACCTCTCATAAGTGACCTACAATAATTGTGATGAACTGACAGTGAGTACTCACCTCTCATCAGTGACCTACAATAATTGTGTTGATCTGACAGTGAGTACTCACCTCTTGCTAGTAACCTACAATAATTGTGATGATCTGACAGTGAGTACTCACCTCTCGTTAGTGACACCCTCCAGACTCTCCCCGTTAACCTCCAGAATCTGATCTCCATGCTGTAGATGCCCTGTTACAAACAACACACAAATGTTTACTACTTCTTACTAAATATAAAACAAGAAGACAGAAACAGCTTTCGGAAGTTGAAGCATATAACCTATGATTAAACATAATAACACTTAAACAATACCACAGCCTCCTCAGTGAAATAAAATATGTGTGAAACAGATTTAAGGATATAAATATTTAAAATATTCAGCCATATCCTTACTTATAATATATCTGTATAGATGTATTCAATGTTGGATTGACGGTAAGTATGAGTCATGTATTTGTCTCATACCTTATAATATATCTGTATAGATGTATTCAATGTTGGATTGACGGTAAGTATGGCATGTATTTATCACATACCTTATAATATATCTGTATAGATGTATTTAATGTTGGATTGATGGTAAGTATGAGTCAAGTGTTGGATTGACGGTAAGTATGAGTCAAGTATTTGTCACATACCTTATAATATATCTGTATAGATGTATTCAATGTTGGATTGATGGTAAGTATGAGTCATGTATTTGTCACATACCTTATAATATATCTGTATAGATGTATTCAATGTTGGATTGACGGTAAGTATGGCATGTATTTATCACATACCTTATAATATATCTGTATAGATGTATTTAATGTTGGATTGATGGTAAGTATGAGTCAAGTATTTGTCACATACCTTATAATATATCTGTATAGATGTATTTAATGTTGGATTGATGGTAAGTATGAGTCAAGTATTTGTCACATACCTTATAATATATCTGTATAGATGTATTCAATGTTGGATTGATGGTAAGTATGAGTCATGTATTTATCACACATACCTTATAATATATCTGTATAGATGTATTCAATGTTTGATTGATGGTAAGTATGAGTCATGTATTTGTCACATACCTTATAATATATCTGTATAGATGTATTCAATGTTGGATTGATGGTAAGTATGAGTCAAGTATTTGTCACATACCTTATAATATATCTGTATAGATGTATTCAATGTTGGATTGACGGTAAGTATGAGTCAAGTATTTGTCACATACCTTATAATATATCTGTATAGATGTATTCAATGTTTGATTAATGGTAAGTATGAGGCATGTATTTATCACATACCTTATAATATATCTGTATAGATGTACTCAATGTTTGATTGATGGTAAGTATGGCATGTATTTATCACATACCTTATAATATATCTGTATAGATGTATTCAATGTTTGATTGATGGTAAGTATGAGTCATGTATTTATCACACTTCTTATAATATATCTGTATAGATGTATTCAATGTTGGATTGACAGTAAGTATGAGTCAGTATTTATCACATCTTCTTATAATATATCTGTATAGATGTATTCAATGTTGGATTGACAGTAAGAATGAGTCACGTATTTATCACATACCTTATAATATATCTGTATAGATGTATTCAATGTTGGATTGATGGTAAGTATGAGTCATGTATTTGTCACATACCTTATAATATATCTGTATAGATGTATTCAATGTTGGATTGATGGTAAGTATGAGTCATGTATTTATCACATACCTTATAATATATCTGTATAGATGTATTCAATGTTTGATTAATGGTAAGTATGAGTCATGTATTTATCACATACCTTATAATATATCTGTATAAATGTATTCAATGTTGGATTGACGGTATATTAAAGTATGAGTCATGTATTTATCACACTTCTTATAATATATCTGTATAGATGTATTCAATGTTGGATTGACAGTAAGAATGAGTCAAGTATTTGTCACATACCTTATAATATATCTGTATAGATGTATTCAATGTTGGATTGACAGTAAGTATGAGTCAAGTATTTGTCACATACCTTATAATATATCTGTATAGATGTATTCAATGTTGGATTGACAGTAAGAATGAGTCAAGTATTTGTCACATACCTTATAATATATCTGTATAGATGTATTCAATGTTGGATTAATGGTAAGTATGAGTCATGTATTTATCACATACCTTATAATATATCTGTATAAATGTATTCAATGTTGGATTGACGGTAAATATGAGGCATGTATTTATCACATACCTTATAATATATCTGTATAGATGTATTCAATGTTGGATTGACGGTAAGTATGAGTCATGTATTTGTCACATACCTTATAATATATATCTGTATAAATGTATTCAATGTTGGATTGATGGTAAGTATGAGTCATGTATTTATCACATACCTTATAATATATCTGTATAGATGTATTCAATGTTGGATTGATGGTAAGTATGAGTCATGTATTTGTCACATACCTTATAATATATCTGTATAAATGTATTCAATGTTGGATTGACGGTAAGTATGAGTCATGTATTTGTCACATACCTTATAATATATCTGTATAAATGTATTCAATGTTGGATTGATGGTAAGTATGAGTTATGTATTTATCACATACCTTATAATATATCTGTATAAATGTATTCAATGTTGGATTGATGGTAAGTATGAGTCATGTATTTATCACATACCTTATAATATATCTGTATAAATGTACTCAATGTTGTATGAATGGTAAATATGAGGCATGTATTTATCACACTTCTTATAATATATCTGTATAGATGTATTCAATGTTTGATTGATGGTAAGTATGAGTCATGTATTTATCACATACCTAATAATATATATCTGTATAGATGTATTCAATGTTGGATTGACGGTAAGTATGAGTCAAGTATTTGTCACATACCTTATAATATATCTGTATAGATGTATTCAATGTTTGATTAATGGTAAGTATGAGTCATGTATTTATCACATACCTTATAATATATCTGTATAAATGTATTCAATGTTGGATTGACGGTATATTAAAGTATGAGTCATGTATTTGTCACATACCTTATAATATATCTGTATAGATGTACTCAATGTTGTATGAATGGTAAGTATGAGTCATGTATTTGTCACATACCTTATAATATATCTGTATAGATGTACTCAATGTTGGATTAATGGTAAGTATGAGTCATGTATTTGTCACATACCTTATAATATATCTGTATAGATGTACTCAATGTTGGATTGACGGTAAGTATGAGTCATGTATTTATCACATACCTTATAATATATCTGTATAGATGTATTCAATGTTGGATTGACGGTAAGCATGAGTCATGTATTTGTCACATACCTTCTATATCAGCCAAACCACCTGGTAAGGTTCTCTTCACAAATATGCCATTATTTTCTCGTCCGTCAACACTACATCCTCCACAGATCTTAATTCCTGTTAGATACATCAACATTGTTATTACACAGTTTGGCATTTTATCATGTATGATGATTATTCTTCTAAGTAATAAAACAATGGCTCATCCAAGTTCTCATTCACTTCAGACTAATTAGTCCGTTTTTATATTTGAATAAGTTTATTGGCCACATTTAATTAGAGTTTGTTGACATAAGGCGCATACAACGTTTCATTTAATATCTTCATATGAACTCACATTGTCAAATGGCTGATTTAAGGTCAACATCATACAAATGTTTTATTTATACAATACAACATACCAAGTTCAATCAAAATCCATTTATATTTACCAAAGTCATTATATTCACCATAATTTGTAATCATGTTGAAGACCGGTGAAAGAAAATAACTTCAGCAATTTGAGACATCTGTCTTAAACATCCTTTCATTATAAACATGATTCTAGAATATATATATAAATGTCTATCACAATGGTACGAGATATTTTACGGTAATTTACCTAGGCCCTTAGAGCAATCTTTATAGATAATCAGCTCAGCATCCCTTCCTTCATCTTCCTCATCAGTGCTGAAAGCAACAGAAAATTATCATTTTAGGCTTGGTGGAAATATGTTGTGTCTACACTTTATCAAATAATATTTTTGTTTTCTTTTTTCTAAGTAATTTTGAATAGTATAGTTATCTCTATAATTATATCACCTATTCTATTTAATTTCATGATGAATATATAATACTCCTTAATCCATGATAAATTAGATGTACTTTACATGTTATGATATACAATTTCTGTAGAAATAATCAATTGATACATAATATCTTTCTACCAAGCCTATAACCGGAAGTAATAGAAGAAGACTGATATAGGCAATGCGTCTGTTGTCTAATTCTTTTAACAATACTTTGTAATTTTCTTTATATTTGTATTGTTAATAAAATATTTCTGAAATGAAAACACAAAATTATCAGGTTAGCTGGTTTTACTATAGGTAAATGTATTCTCAGAAAAACAGAATGATATCATCAATTAAATTTTCAAAAGTATTTTCGATAATTAAACTAAATCTCACCCATTTTCTAACTCATAGTTCTGCTCTGTTTCTATCTGTGTTACAACAACAGTCGACGACATGTCTGGCCTTGGGGATATTAATTACATAATCTGTGCTCTCTGTAAAACATAAAAAATGACAAAATTACATACATTTTTCTACTACAATTTCTTCTCATCTTAATTCAACATTGATGGAGTACATAGAATTCAAACAAGTTTTGTCTTTGATGCAGGTCAAAAAAAGAGTGAGCATGACCTAACAAATTTTGAGTCTGTCACAACGGCCACCATATTATCATGGGACCTACCGGTATGTTGTAAGTTAATGGTACATGACAAATTTACAGGTGAGGACTGTCAAATGATACATTTTCTTTGACAGATATGTACAAATATATATAATGTAGGCTATTCAGCATTAATTTCAAGCCAACTTTAAAGTCCCAATATCCGTATCTGTCTGATGATTCCATTGATTTAGAAGACTAGCCGACATTGAAATGTCAATTGCGGAGAACACTACTGTAGCTACATAATATCTTTCTGAACTCTTCTGAGAACAGGTCATGAATTTTCTGACCTCCATTCGGCAATGATTCTAACTTTTATGGCAACTAGTTTAAAATGAAGTTATTAAGAAATCATTATCAATATTCTTTATATTAATACAGCTTAATTTTAACTACATCTACAAATACATGTACTAACAATAAAATCTAACAATAAAATCTAACTTGACTTTTTGCTGTTACGTTTAGCTATATATATATAAATAAAAAGACATTTACACAGGTCTCTAGGTCTTAATATATTCTGTACATAAGTTTAGGTGGAGACAACTCTTTATGAGAAATTAAATATATATATATTTGACTTTAAAACCCCTTTATCAAAATATCATACACTATGTAATTATAACATGCTATTTATTTTAACTTTCAGAAAGTCCACATTAAGCTATATATACATTTCTTTCTCTCCTTCCTTAAATGATGGTACAACCAGACACACAATATTAGTCATAACAATTGTACAATGTATATCACACTGGTTTCATCAATCTTTTAGCCATGCAATCCTTGTATGCATTCTATTTTTTACACAAAATATTGGATTGCATACTGAACTTATGTTATAACAAATTATGTGTTGAGTAGCAGGTCTGAATCATACAAGTAATCAGGTTGATTGCTATCGACCATATATATATAGATATAAATAATATATATATATATTATTTTCTTTTCACATATATAAATATGACAGTGTTTTCGAAGGAAAGTCTACAAATGATGAATTTGACGTCTTAACAGTGGTAAAGAAGATATTTAGAATGGTCATTTATATGTTTATGATTATGTGATTTTCAGAGGCAGTGCTCCACTACAACACAAAGGGACCATTTCGTACCCGGCCGGAAGGTACAGTAGGCCGGGTACGTATATTCGTTCTCAGCAATGTTGAGAGTGATCCACTCTTGAAAGGATGACTGCTTGGTTTGGGCCTCGGCACATGTCAATACTCTTCATAAGATAGCATTACGGAACTTCACAAAGCATCTACAATAATGGATAACCTCAGAGAAAATGTCTTCGATCTAGTTGACGAGAGAACGAAAGAACTTCAAGAACGACGTTCCAAGGAAGAAAATGTGATATTGTTTAATATGCCTAAATGTGAAAACCAAACACCAGATGAAATAAAAACCAATGACACCCAGGTCTTTAACCAGTTATGTACAGCCCTCACTGGATCCATACCGGAAACACTCTCCATGTATAGACTCGGCAAGCATAACAAAGACAAATCCAGGCCACTAGTAGCTGTCATGAAGGCAAAACAGGAGCGTAAACAACTCCTGGAGAAGGCAAGAAATATCAAAGACACCTCCATCTCTAAAGAATGCCATATTGACAAGAGATCTTACCAAACTACAACGTGAGGAAAGAAAGGCAAAATTCAAAGCAAGAAAGACTGTTGAAAACTTAAAGGAGTCCTCCTCAAGCTCAAGCTCCTCTGGAACCAAGATAAACAAAAAATCTAAGGAGAAAGACCTGCTGTCTGGGGATAGCCCCGCCACAGGTCCTATCCGAAACCCTAGTCATCAAAACCCTTCAACCATCCAGAAATCAACAACCGTGGATGACGTTAGGTCACTACAATCAGTAGACTTTATAAGTCCTATAAGGCCCAGCCAAAGGTCAGCCAAGTTGAGAATGGTTACAGCTAGTGTATATAATGATACAACTCTCAACTCTTCCCAAATATCCATCATGGACGACCAAGAGGAAACACTAGCATATGCAATTGATTCGGACGATGACCCGGTCAACGATACCATTACCGAATCAGGTTCCCAAAAGACCATATTATAGGATACCTGTTTTACCAGTTTTACCCAAGATGATGTTCAAAATGAAGTATGTGGGAAACTAACTACTATGTACTCGAACTGTGATACACTAACACAAACCAAAAAAGCTGAATTAGAAGACATTATACGGATTAGTCACCCTGACATAATATGTCTAACCGAGATTCTTCAAAAAACACCATCATATACTTATGACGATCGCCACTACAAGATAGAAAACTATCACCACTATGTAGCTAGCAACATGAAGAGAGGAGTAGTGATCTACATTAAGTGTAACATCAACTCGGAATACGTTGAGCTAGACCCTCTAGAAGATCAAGTATCCTGCACCATTAATCTACGAAATAGAGACCAACTCCTTATTTGGAATATCTATAGGAGCCCAAATAACACAGAAGAGAACAACAATAAAATACTAGAAATCTTTGACAGGCTGTATACTATGAACTTTACACATATATTAATAGTAGGAGATTTGAACTTCAAACAGATCAACTGGGAGACTATGTCAACAACGGTCGGAAACAACCACCCTGCTAACAAATTTTTGTCTACTATCGAGGACTGCTACATGTTTCAACACGTAAAGGATCCGACTAGATATAGAGAAGGCCAAGTAAGTAATATCCTGGACCTGATCATCACAAATGAGGAAGGAATGGTGGAAAATCTTGAGTATAATCCAAGTCTAGGTTCCAGTGACCACCTAGTACTAGCATTTGACCTAATCGTGTATGTTGATAGCAACCCTAAAGACAACACTAAAACAAGATACAACTTTCATAAAGGAGACTATGAAACTATCAGGCAAAATCTTACAAACATCCAACTACAAGACATTGAGAACTGTTCTAATGTATCGGAAGCCTGGGAAGTCTTCAGTCAACAACTCGATAGGGAAATTAGGGAGAACATTCCACTACATCAAACTTACAGCCAAAGAAATTCAAAACCATACATATCCAAAACAGCAAAGGATGCAGTTAGACGAAAACGGAAATGCTGGACCAAATACCTACATTGTAAATCTGCTCACAATTTTGCTGAATATAAAATGGCTAGGAACCGAGCTACACAAACTCTGAGGCATTCCAAATACTACTACGAAAAAGACCTGGCTGACAAAACAAGAGATCCCAGAGGGATCTTGGCGCCCACCAAAGAATGATCTATGTCTGACAATGGAAAGAGGGATCTTTTCCCTGCTTTTCAAACTTTTTCAAACACGACTACACATAAAATTTGAGACAGATCGCTGCAGTACTTTCTAAGAAATAGTGGTAACAAACTTCAACAATGAAATCCAAGATGGCGGCCGTGCAGCCATCTTGTTGACCTATCAGTAACAAAATGCAATATGCACAACTAAGGCCCTAAGGGAACCTACATATAAAATTTGAGAGACATCCTTTCAGTACCTTTTTTAGAAATAGCAATAACAAACTTTAACTATCAAAATCCAAGATGGCTGCCAGACGGCCATCTTGTTGACTGATTGGTCCCAAAACGCAATATGCATAACTAGGGCCCTAGGGGAACCTATGTATGGAATTTGCTTGAGATCTCTTCAATAATTTCTGAGAAATAGTGGTAACAAACTTCCACTACCAAAATCCAAGATGGCCGTCTGTCTTGTTGACAAATCAGTATCAAAACACAATATGCACAACTAGGTCCCTAGGGGAACCTACATATGAAATTTGAGAAAGATCCCTTTTGTACTTTCTCAGAAATTGCGGTAACAAACTTTAACTATCAAAATACAAGATGGCCGCCTGGCAGCCATCTTGTTCACCGATCGGTCCCAAAATGCAATATGCACAACTAGGGCCCTAGGGGAACCTATATATGACATTTGAGATAGATCCCTTTAGTACTTTCTGAGAAATAGCAGTAACAAACTTTAATTATCAAAATCCAAGATGGTCGCCTGGCAGCCATCTTGTTGACCGATCGGTCCCAAAATGCAATATGCACAACTAGGGCCCTAGGGGAACCTACATATGAAATTTGAGAAAGATCCCTTCAGTACTTTCTGAGAAATAGCGGTAACAAACTTTAATTATCAAAATCCAAGATGGCCACGTGTCCGCCATCTTGTTGACCGATCGGTCCCAAAATGCAATATGCACAACTAGGGCCCTAGGGGAACTTGCATATGAAATTTGAGAAAGATCCCTTTAGTACTTTCTGAGAAATAGCGGTAACAAACTTTAACTATCAAAATCCAAGATGGCCGCCTGTCGGCCATCTTGTTCACCGATCGGTCCCAAAACGCAATATGCACAACTAGGGTCCGAGGGGAACCTACATATGAAATGTGAGAAAGATCCCTTCAGTACTTTCTGAGAAATAGCGGTAACAAACTTAAACTATCAAAATCCAAGATGGCCGCCTGTCGGCCATCTTGTTGACCGATCGGTCCCAAAATGCAATATGCACAACTAGGGTCCTAGGGGAACCTACATATGAAATTTGAGAAAGATCCCTTCAGTACTTTCTGAGAAATAGCGGTAACAAACTTTAACTATCAAAATCCAAGATGGCCGCCTGTCGGCCATCTTGTTGACCGATCGGTCCCAAAATGCAATATGCACAACTAGGGCCATAGGGGAACCTACATATGAAATTTGAAAAAGATCCCTTTAGTACTTTCTGAGAAATAGCGGTAACAAGAATTGTTAACGGACGGACGGACGGACGGACGGACGGACGGACGGACGGACGGACGGACGGACGGACGACGGACCGCAGAGGAAAGAATCAGAGAAAGACCACACCTTTCAACCAGAAATTATGCTGAACCCCTTGAGACGATTACTGTGACTGTCACACAAATTGAAAAAGCCATCAATAAAATCAACCCTAACAAATCACCAGGTCCAGATAATATCCATCCAATGCTGCTGGCAAAAACAGTTAATGAAATAAAAAGTGTACTAACTATTATATTCAACAAATCAATCCAAGAAGGGACACTCCCAGACCCATGGAAAAAAGCCAACGTCTGCCCAATATTCAAAAAAGGTTCAAGGAAAGACCCAAGTAACTACAGACCAATCAGCCTGACCTCAGTACCTAGCAAGATTTTACAAAGAATAGTGAGAGACGAAATTGTCAAACATATGGATACCAACAACCTATTCACAAAAGAGCAACACGGTTTCAGACAAGGACGTTCATGCACCACTCAATTACTGGAATGCCTGGAAGACTGGACAATATCAATGGATGAAGGGCACAATACCGATGTGATATACCTGGACTTCAGCAAGGCGTTTGACAAGGTATGTCACAGCTTACTGCTACACAAACTGGAACAATATGGTATTAAAGGGAGAGTACTCCAATGGATCAGAAATTTTCTCACGGACATGGAACAACGAGTAATTGTTAACGGAACACGTTCCCATAGTCTACCTGTAACAAGTGGAGTTCCCCAAGGAAGTGTTCTGGGACCTGTACTGTTTCTGATCTATGTAAATGATATTCCAGAAGTTGTGCCATGCCTCGTTAAAATGTTTGCTGACGACACCAAACTTTACAAACAAATATCAACTCCGGGTAACAGACAAGAACTACAAAATAGCATAGATAAAATGGTAAAGTGGGCAGAGAACTGGCTGATGACTCTCAATCTTACCAAATGTAAACATATGGAGATTGGTAACAACGAGAAAACATCCCAATACAACATCCGGAACGAATCCTCAAACATAACTATCCAGAAAGTCTCAACAGAAAAGGATCTAGGTGTGATCATAGATGAGAAGCTGAACTTCTCGGAACAAGCTAACATAGCAGCACAAAAAGGAAATCGTATCATGGGAGTAATTTTTAAGTCATTTACATACATGGACCAACATATATTCAGAACTCTTTACAAATCCCTGGTACGACCGCACTTAGAATATGCCACTACCATCTGGTCACCATTCCTACAAAAAGATATCATCAAAATCGAAAATGTCCAACGGAGAGCTACAAAGAGGATTAAAAATATCAAAGACTTGTCCTACGAAGACAGACTTAGAACATTGGGTCTCCCTACACTGGAGTATAGACGAAAACGTTGTGATTTGATTCAACTATACAAGATTATTAATAAGCATGATAAAATAGTCTCAGACACAATGTTTAGTAGTCGACCATACCAGTCAACCCGAGGAAATACCCACAAACTGTTCAAGAGACAGGTCAGGCTGAATACAACAAAAAATGCCTTCCCCAATAGAGTCGTCAACCACTGGAATGCATTACCAAACGAGGTAGTCAACGCCAAGTCAATCAACAGCTTTAAGACTCAGCTAAACAAATATTGGAAGACCAACAACAAGTTTGTCCTAAGTGAACATCCTTAGTGAGGCCGGTAGTGTAACTTTAAAATAGATTTGGTCTAAGGAAACTGCAAAAGAGACTCTATTAAACACATATGCAGCCTATAGACCAATTCTAATCGCCAGTCTACTCAGGTTTATATACTCATTTACCATTAAGTAGTACAAGTTGTTTGGGGATTGCCCCGCCACTTGTATCAGTGTTCCCCATTATATATCATTGTATCAATCTACCCTATAGATAGATCATAATTATATGAAACTAAATCTATTAACTAGTACGTATACACATAGGGTACCCTCAATTCATTTGACACCAATATTTTA
Organism: Argopecten irradians; assembly: GCF_041381155.1. Lineage (NCBI taxonomy): Eukaryota > Metazoa > Mollusca > Bivalvia > Pectinida > Pectinidae > Argopecten > Argopecten irradians. The sequence goes on along the minus strand of NC_091140.1, from coordinate 8,895,800 downwards.
AAATGATACATATTTTCAGTCCCTATGACTGGAATTTATAGATATTTTATTTTTTTGTTAATAGTGATACTTTTAAATTTTTGTAAATAATTCTATAATATCTGTGCGTGCGTATCCGGAACTCAAAAGTCGGTGTAGGAGGGGGAAAAACCCCTATCTCCACCAAGATCTATAATACCATCAATGCCTCTCTACAAGTGTGTACACTTTCAACGAGGCCGCCATCAGCGAAGTATCAGCGAAGTATTAACTTACTAATGATGTCACCTATAAGAATACTGCACTAACTGCATTTATCTCTCCTCGTACACAACTGTTGAGTTGTCTCATAAGGTTACCATAATTCATAGTTGTGATGGATATATCGCTTCACTAACTTTTTGATAATTATATATATATATAGTTATATACACGATTCAACAATTTATTATTGATGTAATGATATGCACATCTGAATAACACATAATGTGAAATCATATGCATGTTTCTTATCCATTAAAATATAAAAAAAAATCAAAACAAGAGGCCCAAAGGGCCTTAACGGTCATCTGACTACCTTGGCAATAGTAAAATTAATTTCATATGGTGTCACTTTGTCAGGACCATGTCAGGATCATTTTCCATTTCCTTCAACAAATTTTATTTCAAACAAGAGGCCCAAGGGCCTTAACATGTAGGAAATTAATTAGATATAGTGTCATAGTAGCCTTCTTCAATTTGGGATCAACCAGAGATGTAACAATACTTTGTCGATCCATGTCAGGATCATCTCAGGCAAGTTTCAGCCAAATCACATAGGCAGAACTTGAGAAGAAGTTCAAAATGTGTTTTCAAGATGGCGGCTGTGGCGGCCATCTTGGATTTCGGATCGACCCGAAAAATAACAACACTTTGTCGGGACCATGTCAGGATCATTTCATGCAAGTTTCAGCCAAATCGAACCAGTAAAACTTGAGAAGAAGTTCAAAATGTGTTTTCAATATGGCAGATGTGCCGGTCATCTTGGATTTCGGATTGACCCGAAAAATAACAACACTTTGTCGGGACCATGTCAGGATCATTTCATGCAAGTTTCAGCCAAATCGCACCGGTAGAACTTGAGAAGAAGTTCAAAATGTGTTTTCAAGATGGCGGCTGTGGCGGCCATCTTGGATTTCGGATCAACCCGAAAAATAACAACACTTTGTCGGGACCATGTCAGGATCATTTCATGCAAGTTTCAGCCAAATCGCACCGGTAGAACTTGAGAAGAAGTTCAAAATGTGTTTTCAAGATGGCGGCTGTGGCGGCCATCTTGGATTTCGGATCGACCCGAAAAATAACAACACTCTGTCGGGACCATGTCAGGATCATTTCATGCAAGTTTCAGCCAAATCGCACTAGTAGAACTTGAGAAGTTCAAAATGTGTTTTCAAGATGGCGCCTGTGGCGGCCATCTTGGATTTCGGATCGACCCGAATAATAACAACACTTTGTCGGGACCATGTCAGGATCATTTCATGCAAGTTTCAGCCAAATCGCACCGGTAGAACTTGAGAAGAAGTTCAAAATGTGTTTTCAAGATGGCGGCTGTGGCGGCCATCTTGGATTTCGGATCGACCCGAAAAATAACAACACTTTGTCAGGACCATGTCAGGATCATTTCATGCAAGTTTCAGCCAAATCGCACCGGTAGAACTTGAGAAGAAGTTCAAAATGTGTTTTCAAGATGGCGCCTGTGGCGGCCATCTTGGATTTCGGATCGACCCGAAAAATAACAAAACTTTGTCGGGACCATGTCAGGATCATTTCATGCAAGTTTCAGCCAAATCGCACCGGTAGAACTTGAGAAGAAGTTTAAAATGTGTTTTCAAGATGGCGGCTGTGGCGGCCATCTTGGATTTCGGATCGACCCGAAAAATAACAACACTTTGTCGGGACCATGTCAGGATCATTTCATGCAAGTTTCAGCCAAATCGCACCGGTAGAACTTGAGAAGAAGTTCAAAATGTGTTTTCAAGATGGCGCCTGTGGCGGCCATCTTGGATTTCGGATCGACCCGAAAAATAACAACACTTTGTCAGGACCATGTCAGGATCATTTCATGCAAGTTTCAGCCAAATCGCACCGGTAGAACTTGAGAAGAAGTTCAAAATGTGTTTTCAAGATGGCGGCTGTGGCGGCCATCTTGGATTTCGGATCGACCCGAAAAATAACAACACTTTGTCGGGACCATCTCAGGATCATTTCAGGTAAGTTTCAGCTCAATCCCACTGGTCAAACTTGAGAAGAAGTTCAAAATGTGAAAAGTTAACGCACGGCGGACGGCGCACGGCGCACGGCGCACGGCGCACGGCGCACGGCGCACGGCGGACGGCGCACGACGACGGACGAAACATGATGACTATAGGTCATCCTGACCCTTCGGGTCAGATGAAAAAAAAATCAAAAACATACCTTGTTCAACAGTATGCTACCAATTATCGATGCAATCAGTATTTTCACTATGTTGTGGGCTCTAATTGGAAATAAAAGCGTTATCATTGTCTAGTACGAACCATAGACCTACACAAACCGATATACCAGAAAAAACATATCAGTTTCGCTCTATATCAACAAATGTGCAGGGCTTGATATATTGTAATGGCCATTTCTGTACACTGATGTATGAGGAGTAAGAAGTTATCCTTTTTGTGAGCTTTTACCATATTACCTTCCAAACTTGTCTCTTGCCATGAAGATCAAAGCACCAACATATGCTAAATGTGAACTACAATATATACAATTTACATCATCGTTTGAGTTATACTTGAGTTATCGCTGAAAAAACTGAAATATGTTCCAACTTTTCTGACTTGTGTGTACAAAGGAAACGGAAACACTTGTGAAAATGGCGCATGCTTCGTGAAGTCTTATAAAAAATATTACCCACAAGCCTGTTCGTGCTTCTTCTTTATCGCCGCCATAGCAGCTTTCGAGGAATATTATCATTAATTTTAATAGAAGATTTCTTGCGTTTTTTTGAAAAGAGAAGACCTTGTGGTACTTTAAGATGTGTAGAGTTGTTCAAATTTAGTGAGGATTTCATCTCGACAAACGAAGTGTTGTCACATCATCAAGATTTTGATTCAAAATGAGGCCTGTCGTGACATAATTGTTCTCATCCTCAACCTATCAGCTGACCCTGGCAGTCAGGATCGTACATTGACGACTGTATATCCCTAACAACTATGGGGTCAAGAGGAATACCCGGTGATAAGGTAATTGTTCGTTATACCGATAAACCGAGCGAGCCCCAAACAATATGAATACAAAGCTTTTGTCATGTCGATTTTCAGATGATGTAAAGCAGAGATGTGAACAACCCAAACAACGAGTTGGTTTCATTTTCAGAAAGAAATAAGGAGTAAACGAGAAACAGAATTAAACAGAAACTTTCAAAAACTGTAATTCTGTGTGGATCAAAACTGTCTGTCATAAGCGTGTATCTGTTTTATCGCTGTTGTTTATTTACATATGAATGTATTGTGAAGGGGGTTGACCTACTTAATACATAAATGTCACTGACAGTTCACTGCTAACAAGAAACTCGTTTGTCAGTTAATGTATTACTACATTATGGATTAAAAGTTTAGTACGAAAGTCGATAGGGGTATTTTGGTAGAAGGCAAAAAATTTGTGTATTATATATGCGAAACTTTCGCATTATTTCGCGAAGCTTTTGTTGTTATTATGTGAAACTAATTATGCCAAACTTTAGGCGTTATTACGCGAAACTTTAGCGTTTACACGGAACTTTGGCGTTATTAAGCGAAAGGAAGCCACACTTTGATTCCGGAAGCCACATTTAATATGGACGAGCAAGAACTTTGTCATCTAAACATATGACGTAGTCTGGAATGCTGAAGTTCACTCAAACTATATGTTGAAACATCGTTTAAATCTGAAAATTGTTTCCATCTTGTTAATTCCAATTGATTTAGATACCGCTTTACAGATGATTTGCTTTTCATAACTTTCAGGTGTTAATTAAGCTATAATATACTCCCATGCATCCACATACTTTTCATGTTCATTTTAGAATAGGTTCTGATATCCATTTTACACACAATTTATAAGAAGCAAATTTTCTCTTTGCTTGGATCTATATACTGTTACTAAAATAACTCCCATGAGTATCCATACTTTCTAACAAATGCACTGATATACAATGAATTTTATCTTAGCGTTCACGTTACTGCTTATGACATTTTATTGTTGGAAATCCAAATGTATAAGACAAAAATTTCCACTTATCCCATAGTCACGTGGAGGTCAATGTATAGCATATGGACTGGGATCATTTTTATAAACATCAGTTATATTAGTGTTGTGACGTCATAGTCGCATCAATATTTAACTTTTAATTCCCACTATCCAAAAAATTCATCAGGGTAGTATCTTACGGCCATCCTTTTTCTTACTTACAAGCACCTCAAATAATTCTATTGACGTTTTTCGGAGAAAATTCTTATCTAATTCAAATTAGAGGCCTTTCATTCGCTTAATGTGCATATAGGTGTTATACTGCCCCAGTAAAATATAAGATAAAGACTCTCGATTATGTAAATTGGTATGGTTTAACATCATATTAAAATTTATAATTAAAAAAAAAAAGTTTCACATTATAAAGCCAAAATTTTCGCGTAATTACACGATTTTTATTTTCTTCTACCAAAATGAGCCCAATCAGCTTTAGTAGTTTTGTATATATCTGTAAAGTTAATAACATAATTTCTCTACTTAATACAATTTTTTTGTAATATGTAATTATGAGTAGACAGCCTATAAATACATGGTTACATTTAATTTGAAGTTACTAATGAAAATTAAAAGCCAACTGGATCAGGAGCTGAACACACTATAGGGGATCAAACATTGATAATGTTGACGTTCATTAGGTTGTGAACAGGAAAACAAGATATATAATAAAAGTCAGTAAAATAGAGAAAAGGGATTGTGAATAGATGTGTATGCATGATTTTTTTTGTTTTTGCCGAAATTCAGGTTGCTTTTGTAACCAGGTCATTATATGCACAGGATTTTTGTTTTTGTAGAAAAAATATCAAGATTACTTCTCTTAAACTTTTTGGTTAAGTCCAATGAAACTTCACAGCAATGCAGGGGACCATGTGTAGATGTGCATACAGTTTTGGTTGCCATGGTGACCAGGTAGATGTGCACACAGGGTTTTTATTTTTGCTGAAATTTTGGTTGCCATGATGGTAACCAGGTTGCTATACACATGTTTTTATAGGAAAAAAATATCCAGATACGGTAATTCCTCCTAAAGTCTTGGGTTAATTTCATTGAAACTTCACAGCAATGTTGGGGGTCCATATAGTTACCATGGTGACCAGGTGAGTCACTATACATGTTTTGTAAAATTGACAATAAATTTGATCAAAGTGGTTCTGAAGAACAAGATAATGTTTTTAATGGTGGTCCAAAAGTTTGGGGTGTATGAGTTTCGTCGGAATTGTCTTACGTCATGATAAATAAAAGTGTACAATTAGCCGGTCAGTAAACATGCAAGAAATGTCGTACAAAACTTGTCGTAAACAATCGCTTTTGTGTTTTTGCTCATATCATGTTATATTTTAAATATCAAGTGTCTAAACTGGGGCTGCAAGGATATACCAGTACTTCCATACGATACGTATCACGATGCATGCCTCTTGATTTGATTATTTTCGATACAATACATTTGTTTTCTGTCATCTTACATTTCCCACAGTTTTAAGTGCGAGCATACTAGCACTATTATTTAACTTGTCTGGTGTAGAGTCCGTGTACATCCGCTATGTACAGATTCCAACTGCGCACATGATACCGGAAGTCAGTGTCTTATACGCTTAAATAGATGTTGCTGTGATTTAGTGACACCAAACTTTCAAAAACTTATACTAAGATATACTTCTCAGCAATAACCTCCTAGTACTATAAAGTAACAACAGTGATATTACACAGTGCTAAATGCATTTGTTTTTTGTAAACTTAAAGCGGCATATCATACAAACTCTTGCATCAGTCTCAATATTCTAAGCATCTGATCGACTTTGAAAACTTCTGAAACAATTATGATATTAATGCAAATCAGGTTTATAAAGTCCATAAAAGAAAATGAATAAATGGATAACTTTTAGTACCAGCCACGTGCACATATTTAATTTATTTCACATCACCTTAGCTAGGTCCTATTGCTTACTAAACCCTGTAACCACAGACCGCATTTGCTGCAGTTCTAATAAATACTTATAAAAAAACAGAATAGGAAAAATGTGTAAGAAACAGAATAAAAAAGAAACATTATAAAATATCAGTCTAAATGTTTGAGCTCTATATATATATTTTGATCTCATGTACCCCAGAAAAGAGTTCAAGCGACTGCTGCGTGCGTGGCACAGGTAAGTCACCACGTGCACAGAGACTGGACAGTGTTCTAGTGGACAACTATTTTAAACAGCGAAACAAGTCTATTGTATCAATATCAATATGATAATAAACATACTTCTATGTAACAAAGAACACACTTAACAAAGTTAAAAGTTATTTCTCTTCTGATGAAGTAAAGGAACACATATTTATTACAATACAACAAGGGCGTAAACCATCTCCTTGCAATAGTCCTTGCAAGGATAAGAGCAAAAGTGCTCCATACACCTCTTGCAAAGGATGATTTCATACTGGAAATAAAGTTTAGGAAGGAGTTAGCGAGCACTTAATATCTAACAGACATATTTCTAGGTTTTTTTAGCTCACCTGGCCCAAAGGGCCGGTGAGCTTATGTCATGGCGCGGCGTCCGTCGTCCGTCCGTGTGTCCGTCCGTCGTCTGTCCGGCTGTCAACATTTCCTTTAAATCGCTACTAGTCATAGAGTTCTGCATGGATTGTAACCAAATTTGGCCACAAACATCCTTGGGGGAAGAACTTGTATAAATTTTGGCTCTGACCCCCGGGGGCAGGAGGGGCGGGGCCCAATAGGGAAAATAAAGGTAAATCCTATAAAACGCTACTTGTTCTAGAGTTCTGCATGGATTGTAACCAAATTTGGCCACAAACATCCTTGGTGGAAGGGGAACAGAACTTGTATAAATTTTGGCTCTGACCCCCCGGGGGCAGGAGGGGCAGGCCCAATAAGGGAAAAAGAGATAAATCCTATAAATCGCTACTTGTCTTAGAGTTCTGCATGGATTGTAACCAAATTTGGCCACAAACATCCTTGGGGGAAGGGGAACAGAACTTGTATAAATTTTGGCTCTGACCCCCCAGGGGCAGGAGGGGCGGGGCCCAATAGGGGAAATAGAGGTAAATCCTATAAATCGCTACCTGTCCTAGAGTTCTGCATGGATTGAAACCAAATTTGGCCACAAACATCCTTGGGGGAAGGGGAACAGAACTTGTATAAATTTTGGCTCTGACCCCCCAGGGGCAGGAGGGGCGGGGCCCAATAGGGGAAATAGAGGTAAATCCTATAAATCACTACCTGTCCTAGAGTTCTGCATAGATTGTAACCAAATTTGGCCAAAAACATCCTTGGGGGAAGGGGAACAGAACTTGTATAAATTTTGGCTCTGACCCCATGGGGGCAAGAGGGGTGGGGCCCAATAGGGGAAATAGAGGTAAATCCTATAAATCGCTACTTGTCCTAGAGTTCTGCATGGATTGTAACCAAATTTGGCCACAAACATCCTTGGCGGAAGGGGAACAGAACTTGTATAAATTTTGGCTCTGACCCCCCGGGGGCAGGAGGGGCGGGGCCCAATAGGGGAAATAGAGGTAAATCCTATAAACCGCTACTTGTCCTAGAGTTCTGCATGGATTGTAACCAAATTTGGCCAGAAACATCCTTGGGGGAAGGAGAAGGGAAAATTGTATAAATTTTGGCTCTGACCCCCCGGGGGCAGGAGGGGCGGAGCCCAATAGGGGAAATAGAGGTAAATCCTTTAAATCGCTAATAGTCATATAGTTCTGCTTGGATTTTAACTAAATTTGGCCCAGAAACATCCTTGGGGTTAACAGAATTTGTATAAATTTTGGCTTTGACCCCCTGGAGCAGAAAGAGTGGAACCAAATAGGGGAATTCAGAAAAGAAACAATGAACTTGTATTCAGAACATTCCTAGGCATTACAAACCAGGTGAGCGATACAGGCCCTCTGGGCATCTTGTTTATATCTGGACTTTAAGATGTACAAGTAATGCATTAATAAACCGTAAGTGAAAGAGACAAATTAAAAAGGTGAGCATTTTTTACGTTTTATGACAACAAAAACATCAATAACTCAAAATACAAAAAACAAAAAAAAGAGAGATAAGTAACTGTAGCCAATGAAACTGTAACAAAAATAAAATCACGATTACACAGTTGGTATCTTAAAAACAGTTGTTCCCGTTCCTTTGTATAACTACCTGTTAATTCATTGTTTTACCCTTTACTTTTTTAGATTAACTTGCGGCTGATCTTAGTGAGTGGAAAATCCAAAGAATTTCTGTTTACACCTAATGAGTCCGCAGCTGATATAACAGAACTGGTATACAGCAACTGGCCGACAGGTAAGAAGCTTAAGGATCAAAGTTTCATGTTTCACTTCTTTTTCTCTGAAATATATTCTTTTTTTAGGTCATCTGACCGAAGGTCAGGATGACCTATTGTAATCCTGTTTCGTCCGTCGTCGTGCGCCGTCCGCCGTCCGCCGTCCGCCGTCCGCCGTGCGCCGTGCGTCGTGCGTAAGACTATTTATACAAAAGCCTACTCCTCCTTCATCCTTTGATGGATTTCATCCATATTTGGTTTGAAGCATCATTAGGGAAGGACAATCATATTTTATATAAATGAGCCTGGTCCGACCCCTAGGGGCTGAGGGGTGGGGCACCAAAAGGGCAAATTTTCTTATTTTAAGCTTTAAAATCCTACTCCTCCTTCATCCTTGGATGGATTTCATCCATATTTGGTGTGAAACTTCATTGGGGAAGGACAATCATATTTTTTATAAATGAGCTTGGTCCGACCCCTAGGGTCAGAGGGGCAGGGCCTCAAAAGGGCAAATTTTCTTAATTTTAGCTTTAAAATCCTACTCCTCCTTCATCCTTGGATGGATTTCATCCATATTTGGTGTGAAACTTCATTAGGGAAGGACAATCATATTTTATATAAATGAGCCTGGTCCGACCCCTAGGGTCAGAGGGGCGGGGCCACAAAAGGGCAAATTTTCTTAATTTTAGCTTTAAAATCCTACTCCTCCTTCATCCTTGGATGGATTTCATCCATATTTGGTTTGAAACATCATTGGGGAAGGACAATCATATTTTATATAAATGAGCCTGGTCCGACCCCTAGGGGCTGAGGGGTGGGGCCCCAAAAGGGCGAATTTTCTTATTTTAGCTTTAAAATCCTACTCCTCCTTTATCCTTGGATGGATTTCATCCATATTTGGTGTGAAACATTATTGATGAAGGACAATCATATTTTATATAAATGAGCTTGGTCCGACCCCTAGGGGCTGAATGGTGGGGCCCCAAAAGGGCAAATTTTCTTAATTTTAGCTTTAAAAACCTACTCCTCCTTCATCCTTGGATGGATTTCATCCATATTTGGTGTGAAACATCATTTGGGATGGACAATCATATTTTATATAAATGAGCCTGGTCCGACCCCTAGGGGCTGAGGGGTAGGGCCCCAAAAAGGCAAATTTTCTTAATTTTAGCTTTAAAATCCTACTTCTCCTTCATCCTTGGATGGATTTCATCCATATTTGGTGTGAAACATTATTTGGGACGGACAATCATATTTTATATAAATGAGCGTGGTCCAACCCCTAGGGGCTGAGGGGTGGGGCCCCCAAAGGGCAAATTTTCTTAATTTTAGCTTTAAAATCCTACTCCTCCTTCCTTGGATGGATTTCATCTATATTTAGTGTAAAACATTATTGGGGAAGGATAATCATATTTGATGTAAATGAGCGTGGTCCAACCCCTAGGGGCTTAGGGGTGGGGCCCCAAATGGGCAAATTTTCTTAATTTTAGCTTTAAAATCCTACTCCTCCTTCATCCTTGGATGGATTTCATCCATATTTGGTGTGAAACATCATTGGGGACGGACAATCATATTTGATATAAATGAGCCTGGTCCGACCCCTAGGGGCTGAGAGGTGGGGCCCCAAATGGGGAAATTTTCTTAATTTTAGCTTTAAAATCCTACTCCTCCTCCATCCTTGGATGAATTTTATCCATATTTGGTGTGAAGCATCATTGGGGAAACACAATTATATTTTATATAAATGAGTCTGGTATGAACCCTAGGAACTGAGGGGTGGGGCCCCAAAAGGGCAAATTTTCTTAATTTTAGCTGGCTCACTTCCTGTTTTAAGGTTTCAGTCTCCGATCTCAATGAAAATTGGTCTATAGGGGTTTTAATTGATGCCGAACAACATGCAAACATTTTCGTAAAGATTTTGGTATTCCAAGATGGCCGCTGGCCCACTTCCTGTTTTAAGGTTTCAGTCTCCGATCTCAATGAAAATTGGTCTATAGGGGTTTTAATTGATGCCGAACAACATGCAAACATTTTCGTAAAGATTTTGGTATTCCAAGATGGTCGCTGTCCCACTTCCTGTTTTAAGGTTTCAGTCTCCGATCTCAATGAAAATTGGTCTATAGGGGTTTTAATTGATGCCGAACAACATGCAAACATTTTCGTAAAGATTTTGGTATTCCAAGATGGCCGCTGGCCCACTTCCTGTTTTAAGGTTTCAGTCTCCGATCTCAATGAAAATTGGTCTATAGGGGTTTTAATTGATGCCGAACAACATGCAAAAAATTTCTTAAAGATTTTGGTATTCCAAGATGGCCGCTGGCCCACTTCCTGTTTTAAGGTTTCAGTCTCCGATCTTAATGAAAATTGGTCTATAGTGGTTTTAATTGATTCAGAAGGGGGAACTTTAGGTAAGGACAATCATATTTTATAAAGGACCGAGGTAAGACCCATGGGGATAGTATGACCGAGGTCCAAAATGGGAGCTTTGCTGAAATTTGGCTTTAAAATCTGACTCCTCCTTATATTAATCCTTGAATGGGTTTCGACCATATTTGGATGAAGGGCTACCAAGTTTGTTCAACAAATGACATTTACCTTTTTCAGAAACTTACATATTCAACTAAGGAGTTCCTTGTATTGTTTATATTAATCGTTAACCAATACTTTATACTGTGACTTTGTTGTTTTGTGCCATGAGTCAGATGACCGTTAAGGCCCATGGGCCTCTTGTTTATTATTATTATTCAATTTTCATCATATTTAACAAATCAAGACAGCACAAAAAATTAACTTTAATATGTGTATGTATAAAATGTATATAGAATAAATAAATGTAGTATGTCCTTGTGATGGAACAAAATATGAAAAAAAATATCTTCCTTCCCTAACATTTTCGCAGCTACTGCTGCTCTTCAAAATAAACATCCCCTGCAGAGCAAAGGTAGCTGCAAAAGCGCTAAGGAAGGCAGATTTGTTTTGTTATTTGATTTTTCATATATTTATATATCTAGATATATACAGAATAGACCTATCGACATGCCAAAATAGTAAAGTTGAAATCAAACCATTAATCTTATATAATATTCAAGTAATAATATAGTATTTTACAACACCACGTTTTGTCATAGTTTCGGTATGAATATTCTTCTATGTATATCACACGGTTTAAACAAGCAATTGGATAATTCATGCATCTATTATTAGAACTAGGGATGTCACGGTTCATGTTTTTTCAGCTCGGTTCGGTTTCAACTTTTTTTGATCGGTTTTCGGTTTTTTCGGTTCGGTTCAGGCAAATCTCAATTACACTTTTTTAAGTCTATTTTCTATCAAAAGCAAGTTCTGCTTTAGATTTAAAGATGGTATATCACTTAAACAAATGTTTTTTTTTTTCTTTATCAAGATTTCACTTCTAATTAAAAACATATAATTTTTATTGCGCCCTGAAAAATAATCCACAGCACTATATCCTATATACATTGAAGTTCTAAAAGTGCATGCAGCAAAGAAATTCATTAATTATTCTATATCATTTTGTGTGTCTTAATTAGACATATAACACGATTAAATACCATATTTTGTTCAAATATTGAGTATCATTTATGATCTCTCAGCAGTGGAACATCTTTAAAAAACATAATTGAACATTTTCTTATCTTTTTAACTCTTTCAGTACTATTGACACATTAATCAGTCACAGAGAGATATATGTCCTCGTATCCTTTATGATACATTATTTCGTCACTAAAACTTTTCTCGTATCCTTCATGACGCATTATTAATATTATGTGATGATTGACATGTGAAAATCGTAAGTTTTACCGCAAATCAATACATCGGTATTATCCCAGAAAAAGTGTTTTTAAAAAGTATTATGCATTTGAATTATAATAGAGATAAACATTATTACGTACCAGGTGCATGTTCAATCGTAAAATGGTTTAATTCACGGAATATTGGCCGACGGAAACGCGATTGTTTACAATCGGCAACACAATGGCGGCTTGATTTAGCTGCCGATATTCTGCGGGATTAATGTTATCGGAAAAATACATAATAAAAAATTATCAATTATAAAATATCAAACATTTAGTGAAATATATCATTTAGATATTATGTATGTGAAAAATCATGTCCGCAGACAGCAAAAAACGATCTTCTGAATGACTGAACTTGCACACGTGTTACACATACAGCTATATGTCGGTCAACAGGTGTATTTCTCGGGATTCTGACAAACTTCGCCGTATTTTCAATGAAATAATCTGCAATACAGTTTATACACGTAAATTACAGGTATTATAGGACAGTTATTTTTTTAATGAACCGAACCGAAACTTAGAATTATCGTACCGAACCGAACCGTACGGTTGAATTTTTCGGTTAACCGTATTTTCGGTTAACCGTGACACTCCTAATTAGAACTACTTACAAAGTTATTTCATGTATTAGTTGTCAGGTAATCGGTAAATCGAAACACATGTTCTCGATACTGGACGCAGCCATGATGTTAGTATGACAGCGGCGGAGCTGGCATATTACGGTAGTTTCGTATTTTCCCTGATGATTCGTAGTTTACATTGGAAACACTTCCGGCGTCTTGAATAGTTGCAGACGATAGTAATAATGATTATAAATATAAAGGTACGTGTGTTACCACAGTTATGCTCTGTAATGTTTGGGTTTATCATTATTAAATAATATTTCACTTTGGTTAGAGATTTTCCAGCAAGCGATCCAGCATTTCCAGCAAATCCAGCAATCGCTGCACGCGCTCGGATTCTAAACATTGCGTCACAACGAGTTTCAGTCAGTCTGCGTTCTGTCTCTGTCTGGGTCGGTCGTATATTGTTTAGGTGGGTGTGTAGCGATGGACAAAGAGGTGTTTCCTCAGTTCCAAAGCTTGTCTTGTCTTTATGTATTAGGTTAGGTGTAGTTTATATGTGTGGGATGGGTTTTCTGTATTTAAATGTAATGTTTCTGGGGATATATTGTAAATATGTGATTTATTAAGGGGACAGTTTTACCGTTATTTTGTAACGGGATTTTTTTACATTTCTGTTAGTTTAGGCTGGAATTCTACAGTTGCATTATACATAGATTATTGAATCAGAGGGTTATTTCAAGGAACCTTTAGGAATTACTGTAATAGAAGGGATTTATCGAATATTTTGGTATTTTATTAGTACAGTTGCTTTGGAAATAGATCTAGAGTTGTATTTATACTTGGATTTATTCTGCTGAGAATATAGGAGTTGATTATTCCAAGTTGAGAGTGGTTCTTTATTGATTATTTATTCTGTAAAAGAATGTTTATCATTTGTACTTGTAGTACAAATGTAATAGTAATAGTATAACTCTGAGATAGTGATTATTATTGAGCTTTAGTATGGAATAAATTATTTATTTATTGGATCAGATCTGAAACTATTTACAACATTGTTACTATTTATTATCAAAGAATTAATTTAATACTCATTATCCAAATTATATAACTAAATAACAGATTAGACAAGTATGGAAGAATGAGAGCTATTTTATCTATATGTAAAACTATTTATTTATACGTCTCATAAATAAATGGCTAAGTTTGTACCTGTATTTTGGAATCCTGGTTGTTTCTTATAGGATTTATAACTATTCAGGTGAAACCATGGTGTAACTAAGTCGTCAATGGTTAGGGTAGTTAGGCAAGAGTCTTCTACCCCTAAAATGCTTGTGTGGCGGTAGCCGCGCTACCACTGGTTATTTTCAAGTCGGTTCAGGATATAGATTCCTGACCACTTGACCGTCACATAGTATTTTTGGTGGCAGCGGTGACTGTTTATTTCTTCTTTTTGTGTTAGAATTTACAGTAGTGATGGAATCTATTGCTTTTAAATTAGTATTTATTTTATATAGTATCCACATATATAAGTGGAGTTTATGGATTTGTACACAAATTATTGGTTGTTTATTTTTTTTTATGGGACCTTTGAGGTCAAGGCTAATAAATTAGCATTATTTTTGTACTTGAATAGGTATTTTAGTATGGGATATATTCCGGAATAGATAGAGGGTAATCTTATAAATAGATACCTGTGGTATAGTGTAGACATATGGTTTTTTTTTTTTTTTTTTTTTTTTTTTTATGGGTTGGTGATGTACCGTTCCATCAACCGGAGTGAAAGTATTTATTTTGGTATATATTATATTTATATAAGGTGAAGGTGAAAAGTACGTTGATTCTTGGAGAATCGGGTTGAATATTTGTTTACCTATAGAAGTAGTTCTGGGAATGCTTCTTGAGAGAGGTATAATGTAAATTTCAACAAGTTTTTTTTATTAGTTGGTTATTCATGCATAATTTATGGGGTAACACGGACCTTCAGAGTTTTGCTTGTTATATGAATACTAACTATATTTTGGTATATTGGTGTATTAAATATATTTTGGTGGCAGCGGTGGTTGTGGTATACAGAATTGTAAAGTTGTAACTTGTACAATTATATCCTAGTAATGCCTGTCTAGTAATGTGAAGCTGGATGCATACAGTTATTACTTGTTACTCCGAGGATGAGCAGGGTTAGGAGACTGCTAGAGTACATAAGCAAGGATGTTTACTATAATGGATTTTCTGTTACCTGGATATGTAGATAATTTATGTACAAATCTTAATTAGTTAATTACCTGGTTAATTACTGGTGCTGTGGAGGACAGTACCTGAAATATTTGTATTTGTGTTTGTTTAGATACAAGACGTTGATTGACGAATCAAGCCGTTGATGAGAGAGAAGCAAGATTTAATTAATAAGCACTTTATTGATACTTGGACCTGAAGTAATACCTTGAGCCTACATTATAGAAGTAGATTGTTTCACGCAGACGAGGCATAGATTATAGGCCTATTGGATAGGATTATAAAAGTTCTTTAACCAAGAAGGTGTGTTTCACCAAGATTTGGTTGATATTTCCACAATAATTGTGAGTTTCACAAGAAAGTGAGTTCTTCCTCCAATCAGTATTGGCACGTACTGATAGAGAGTGGTATCGTATATCCATAAAGCTGGTGTTTACTAGTAAAGTGGTGTAAAATTTAGGATAAACTGCGTGTTTCCAGTTATCCTACATCATTCCTAGAAGATGCCTGGGGCGAGAACAAGACAGTCAAAAAGACAACTTGATACCATTATGTCTGAAAATGAAGATACAGATATTGATGAGATTACTGAAGTAGCTGATGACCAACCAGGGACATCACACTCCCAGAATGCCTCAGCCTATAAGTCATTACAGGACTTCCATCAGCCTGTAGAAGACCTACATCACAGAAGGAATGATAATGATGATGTTGTTAACACGACCATGATGCAGTTAGCTGAAACCATGAAGGCCATGCAGTCTACATTGGGAACCAGTTTGACAGCCATCAACAATGCTGTGACTGGAATGCATGAGACTATGAAGACTCAAGGACACAGTGCCAGAGTAACTGACCAGTCTAGGGGGAGGAGTCCGAAGAGATCTGCCAGAGGTTCCAGATACCGGTCCTGCAGTAATACTAGTTCATCTTATTCAGATGAAGAGAGGAGGGGAAATGGTAATTCCAGATACTCAGGAACTACAGACTCTGATTCTGACAGCAATGTACATAGCGGGGATGTCTATGGCTCCAGACCAACCAGGAGGAACAACAACACAAGACTTCCACCTTTTACAGATAAAGAGACTTGGAAGACATGGTTTAGCAGGTTCGAGACTGTAGCTGATAGATGTAGATGGGGAAATGAGGAACGCCTTGATCAACTTTTGCCGAAATTACAGGGTAAAGCCGGAGATTTTGTTTTTGACCAGCCACCCACCAAGCGAGAACGTAATGACTACAAAACACACTGGTTCGAGAACTGAATAACAGATACAGAGTCATTGAGTCATCGAAAAACTATGCAGCTCAATTTAGTAGAAGGAATCAAAAACCTGGCGAGTCAGTGGAGGAGTATGCGGCCGAGTTGAAGAGATTATATGACAAAGCTCATGAGAGAAGGGATACACAGAGAAGAACAGAGGATTTACTTAGGAAATTCTTTGATGGCGTTTATCACGAGAAGGCAAGCTTCGAGGTTGAATTTCATAAAGACCCAGCTGACATCGATGAAGCAGTATTCCAGATTGTTAACTACATTGAGACCAAAAGGGCACCAAACCGTACAGATGATTATCAGAAACATGGGAAGAAGACACGGAAGGTCAAGACAGTAATATATGAAGACTCGTCGAGTGATGATGACTATGAAGAGGTAAAGCAAGCTAAGCACATCAACCCAGTGAGAGCTGTAGAGATTGTAACTGGTCAGGATAAAGCTATACAGACAGAGAAGAAAGATGCTAAGAAATCTCAGAAACATAATGGACAGAAGAATAATGGAGGCAAACCAAAGAATTTTCAGTTAGAGGACATAGCAGATATTATCGAGAGAGCAAACAATGAAATTAAGAGTAGAAGGTCAGGAGGAAACGGAAGAAACAAAGCGACAGGGAATTCTAAAGACAAAAGATGTTTTACATGCGGGGGACCAGGACATTTTGCCAGGAATTGCCCTATGCGAGATCAGACACCCTATAACCAGCAGTATGGACCTGGACAACCATGGCAAATGGGAAATAATACTAATGCACGTCCCTTTAACGGACCATCCAACAATGGAAATCAGAGTCCTAATGCAGACACTACAGATAGGAATAGGAGCCGACCAAGCCCAGCTCATTTAAACTGTTAGCGGCTATTTCTAATGACCGGAGAGAGGCCGACATCAAGGATACTAATGGTCATATAAATCAGACCTTAACAGAAGAACATCATACAGATGATAGCGTTGTTATAAGACGACGGGTTCCTCAAGTAGATGGTTTATATATTAAAGGAACAGTACAAGGAGTTAAGACCGTATTTACAACAGATACCGGGGCGACCAAGACTTTAATATCAGATCGCTTATATCATAGGATACCTGAGAAGAATCGACCAAAGCTGAAACCTACTACGAAGCTGAGGGCGGCCAATGACTCTCCTTTAAAAGAGCTTGGGATAGCAGAGTTTGATTTACAACTCGACTCTTTGCAGTTGAAGAGAGAAATTATTTGAATTATTTATTCAACGGTTTGAACAAATGAAACAGAAGTTAACCAGTCCAGAGATAATGGCATATCCTAAAGATGAGGGAGAATACACTCTTGATACAGATGCCAGTGATTATGGTATTGGCGCTGTCCTTAGTCAAGTCCAAGATGGAGTCTCTAGAGTCATCGCATATGGCAGTCGAACTTTAAACAAAGCTGAGCGTAACTACTGTGTTACCGACAAAGAACTGTTAGCTGTGAGATATTTTGTCGACTACTACAGACAATATCTTTTAGGAAGAAAATTTGTTGTCAGAACAGATCACCAAGCTTTAGTATGGTTATACAGCATGAAAGAACCCAAGGGTAGAATTGCTAGGTGGCTAGAGATATTATCCTCATTTGATTTTTCTATAGAATACAGAGCAGGGCTAAAACATGGGAATGCAGACGGTATGTCAAGATGCGAGAATCCTTATGATTGTGACTGTCCAGAAGCTGACAATGCAGAGTATCTCAGATGTGGACCTTGTGCCAAGTGTACAAACGAGGCAGAGATATGATGAGTTCATTAGTCAAAGATGTAACAGATGAAGTCCGAGCAGTCAAGACCAGATCTCAAACAAAACCAGAGGTACCAGAGGAAGATCTTATATGGACACCTTGGAAAGATTCTTGTACTACCAAGAATATTAAGAAGCTCCAGTTAGAAGATCCTACTTTGAGAGATGTATACCTATGGGTCCAAGATAAAGCAAGACCACCACACTCTGAAGTAATCAAGTACAGTTTAGCAGTTCGCCATTATTGGCATATATTTAAGTCTCTTCTTATAAAGGATGACGTCCTTTGCAGAACTTTTCATCGTAAAGACGGAACCGGTCATCATATACAGTTACTGGTACCAAAGATCCTCAGAACTGAAGTATTACATCATATGCATAACAACCTCCTTGGAGGCCACTTAGGAAAGAAGAAGACCCGTGAGAAAACTATACAAAGATACTACTGGTACGAAGTCAGAGAAGACGTAAACCTATGGGTACTGAGATGTAACACATGTGCTCAAATGAAACAACCTGAAAAGAAGCCGAAAGCTGGATTAGGCGATATGCTTGTGGGAGCTCCGTTAGATCGTCTCGCCACAGATGTCCTAGGACCTTTACCACTAACTCCGAGAGGAAACAGATACATACTACTTGTCACAGATTATTTTTCCAAGTGGGTTGACATACTTCCAATTCCAGACCAGACTGCGAAGACATGTGCAGATGTTATATTGAACGAAGTTATCAGTCGTTTTGGATGTCCTCTATCTATACACTCAGACCAAGGAAGGAACTACGAGAGTACCATATTTAGAGAACTATGTTCTATATTAGACATAAAGAAGACTAGAACTTCACCTCGTCACCCCCAGTGCAACGGCCAAGTGGAACGATTTAATCGCACTTTACTCCGTATGATTAAAGCCTACCTTAAAGGACAGCAGACAGATTGGGACAAGAACTTGGGATGTTTAGCTGGTGCGTACAGAGCAACACCACAAGAGTCAACAGGACTTACTCCTAACATGCTGATGATGGGACGAGAGGTACGGCTACCAGTTGAGATAATTTTGGGCAGGAGAACTCCGGATTCTGATGACATTACCAGTTACAGTGAATACGTTACCATTCTTCGTGAGAGGATGAACCATGCACATGATGTCGCTCTTAAGCACCTTCACGACAATGCTCGCCGAAGGAAAGACCACTATGATGTAAACTTGTCCTGCAATCAATATAACGTAGGAGATTTAGTATGGTATCTAAATGAAGAAAGGAAAGTAGGAGTTGCACCAAAACTACAACCAACGTATTTAGGGCCATGTATTATTACAGAGAAGCCGACAGAATTCAACTACTTGATTCAGTTAGATGATAGGGGGAAAACTCGTCTTCTTCACCACGACAAGCTGAAACCATTCACTGGGGAGAACAACATCAGCTGGATATCACGTCTACAAAAGAAGATACAGAAACTTTAAAAATTGTCAACTATATAATATAATATATATACAGTATGAATGGTGTGCAGAGGTGATGAGACTCTATATTCAAAGCAGAATAAGTCATACTATTAAGGGGAGACAACCTAACAATTTCAATGAAGATCATATTTATGTTTTACAGTAGACATGGAGAACTCAAGAGGGAGAGCATATAAGTGCGGGCAATGTGAATTCACGGAGGAGAAAAGACGAGTTGTCTATCACTTCTACAAATATCACGCCGCCTTAGAGGATACCCCTTTTTATTGTTCGCTTTGTCTGTTTCGATGTCTCCGGGAACATGAGTTGGCCCGTCATGTAGATCATTATCCGGACCATCGCCAAAAGCTTCAACAGCGGGAGAGCCAGGGATTAGGGATTGCCTCCAACTATCTCCGGAAGAATCCGAACCCCAGAACTTTGGCCCTAGATAAAGATTTTTTCCAACTTAGCCGAGAGGAATCCGAGGTAGTGTGGAAAACCAGATCCAGAAAGACCGTGGAGGATGCCCCTGTTCCACAACTACCCATGCCGGAGGCTTTATTAACACCTGAACCAACTATACCCGCTCCATCCCTGCCAGACATTCCACTTCCGGTACCTGAAGTACCAGAAGTGGATGTCTTGGAGGAGTTGACTGGACTAGATGAAGCTTTACAAGATATCCAGACCCAGCACCAGCCAACTAGCGATGACAGGACACCGGCGTGGATGGGCCCCATCGTAACGCTCCTGGAGCAGCAACAGAAGATCCTTGCAGCCCAGGAGGAGACTATCTTGGACCTGTCCCGCCACGTTCGGAGCCCATACAGCAGCCGTGACAAAATTAGCTGAGAGTCTGGAGGAGGAGAGAAAGGAGAAGAGAGAGCTCGAACGTAAGTTGCGAGAAAAGGAGAATAGGTGTGTGTGTGCGAGTAAGAAGAGAAAGGTTGTGTTGAAGGAGAAACAGTAGGAATGTATATTGTTGTATATAGTTACCGGTGTTCTTTTTCATTTGTCTAGAATTATTTTATTCATGGGAAAGGATTTCTTGGGGTTTAACTAGGGTTGATGACATAACGTGATTTACAGAACAGGATACGATCCTCTGGCACACTGTAAAAAGTTGTAAGATCGTAAGTCACTGGCGTAGTCTGATCACTCGTAAACTTGGCCTGCTGTACATCAGAGTTTGTCATCTGTTTATTGTCCGGGGAAATTTTTCGGGAAATGTTGTATTCAGACATATGAAATAGATCATACGGACTATTTTTTTTAGGTGATTGTTAACTAGAGTATTTAAGTTCGAACTATATCGTATGTAAACAAGAGTGAATGTAAGTCGTAAGCTGTTAAATAGGATAACATTAGAGTTCAAATAATTGGTACTGGTGCTGAGTCTGGAATAATATATTATAAAGTCCCTGTAACATAGTTTAACTACATATATATATACATATCGGATAGAAATAGTTGGCTAAGTCTGGTATATCATAAATTTTAAAGTTTTCTGTCAAACATATTACTAGTTGAATCTTTGAGTAGTCGTGTAGTATAAATACTTGTAAAGTATTAATAGTCGAACAGTGTGAAAACTGTTATATTGTATTTTAATCTAACGCATTAACTTATAAAAGCTTTATAGCTAGGAACGGGTGGATATAAAGGAAGTCTGTGTATATTAGAACACACTTGTACTTTTTGTGTGTATCTAAAGTTGAGAAACAATCGTACTTATGTAGAGTAGCTCATTTCGGGTAAATACTGTATATTAGAACACACTTGTACTTTTTGTGTGGATCTAAAGTTGAGAAACAATCGTACTTATGTAGAGTAGCTCATTTCGGGTAAATACTGTATATTAGAACACACTTGTACTTTTTGTGTGTATCTAAAATTAGAGAAACAATCATTCTTATGTAAAGTGGCTCATATCGCGTATACTGTGCTAGAACATGCATGTAACTTTTGTGTGTATCTAGGTTTGAGAATATTGAGAATATGTATCATAACTTATTCAAGTAAATAATAGCACAAAGTATTGTAACTTTGCGTGATCTCATCTGATAACTTATATTTTTAATATAAGCTCACTGAAGTAAATAGAGCACACTTGTACTTTTGTGTGTATCTTTATCAGGAAGTATGGGAGTGTAACTGGAACACACCTGTAATTTTGTGTGTATCTAATTGTTGTGAAATACAATGGTATTGTGTCAGTATTGTGATGATAGTAAATAGCAGGGTACACTTGTACATTTTTGTGTATCCCTGTAAGCATTCAAAAGCGTGAACAAAACCATAAGTTATCAGAGACCTATTTTTTTTTTAAATATTGTTTCGTGTTCATGGGGACATTGAACACGTTAAGTGGGGGGTAATGTGACAACACCACGTTTTGTCATAGTTTCGGTATGAATATTCTTCTATGTATATCACACGGTTTAAACAAGCAATTGGATAATTCATGAATCTATTATTAGAACTACTTACAAAGTTATTTCATGTATTAGTTGTCAGGTAATCGGTAAATCGAAACACATGTTCTCGATACTGGACGCAGCCATGATGTTAGTATGACAGCGGCGGAGCTGGCATATTACGGTAGTTTCGTATTTTCCCTGATGATTCGTAGTTTACATTGGAAACACTTCCGGCGTCTTGAATAGTTGCAGACGATAGTTTAATAATGATTATAAATATAAAGGTACGTGTGTTACCACAGTTATGCTCTGTAATGTTTGGGTTTATCATTATTAAATAATATTTCACTTTGGTTAGAGATTTTCCAGCAAGCGATCCAGCATTTCCAGCAAATCCAGCAATCGCTGCACGCGCTCGGATTCTAAACATTGCGTCACAACGAGTTTCAGTCAGTCTGCGTTCTGTCTCTGTCTGGGTCGGTCGTATATTGTTTAGGTGGGTGTGTAGCGATGGACAAAGAGGTGTTTCCTCAGTTCCAAAGCTTGTCTTGTCTTTATGTATTAGGTTAGGTGTAGTTTATATGTGTGGGATGGGTTTTCTGTATTTAAATGTAATATTTCTGGGAATTTATTGTAAATATGTGATTTATTAAGGGGACAGTTTTACCGTTATTTTGTAACGGGATTTCTTACATTTCTGTTAGTTTAGGCTGGAATTCTACAGTTGCATTATACATAGATTATTGAATCAGAGGGTTATTTAAAGGAACTTTTAGGAATTACTATAATAGAAGGGATTTATCTAATATTTTGGTATTTTATTAGTACAGTTGCTTTGGAAATAGATCTAGAGTTGTATTTATACTTGGATTTATTCTGCTGAGAATATAGGAGTTGATTATTCCAAGTTGAGAGTGGTTCATTATTGATTATTTATTCTGTAAAAGAATGTTTATCATTTGTACTTGTAGTACAAATGTAATAGTAATAGTATAACTCTGAGATAGTGATTATTATTGAGCTTTAGTATGGAATAAATTATTTATTTATTGGATCAGATCTGAAACTATTTACAACATTGTTACTATTTATTATCAAAGAATTAATTTAATACTCATTATCCAAATTATATAACTAAATAACAGATTAGACAAGTATGGAAGAATGAGAGCTATTTTATCTATATGTAAAACTATTTATTTATACGTCTCATAAATAAATGGCTAAGTTTGTACCTGTATTTTGGAATCCTGGTTGTTTCTTATAGGATTTATAACTATTCAGGTGAAACCATGGTGTAACTAAGTCGTCAATGGTTAGGGTAGTTAGGCAAGAGTCTTCTACCCCTAAAATGCTTGTGTGGCGGTAGCCGCGCTACCACTGGTTATTTTCAAGTCGGTTCAGGATATAGATTCCTGACCACTTCAAGTAATAATATAGTATTTTAGTTTAAAGTCAAGCATTATAATTACTATTGTAATTAACAACATACAATCTAATTAAAGTTAGACTTGAAATTCCTCTCCACTATGATCCTCTACGCCCCTAGATGTTCTGATTCTAGTCCATGGGTCATGCTGAGGTGACCCAGAACAGGGCCTAGATGTTCTGATTCTAGTCCATGGGTCATGCTGAGGTGACCCAGAACAGGGCCTAGATGTTCTGATTCTAGTCCATGGGTCATGCTGAGGTGACCCAGAACAGGGCCTAGATGTTCTGATTCTAGTCCATGGGTCATGCTGAGGTGACCCAGAAGAGGGCCTAGATGTTCTGATTCTAGGCCATGGGTCATGCTGAGGTGACCCAGAACAGGGCCTAGATGTTCTGATTCTAGGCCATGGGTCATGCTGAGGTGACCCAGAATAGGGCCTAGATGTTCTGATTCTAGGCCATGGGTCATGCTGAGGTGACCCAGAACAGGGCCTAGATGTTCTGATTCTAGGCCATGGGTCATGCTGAGGTGACCCAGAATAGGGCCTAGATGTTCTGATTCTAGGCCATGGGTCATGCTGAGGTGACCCAGAACAGGGCCTAGATGTTCTGATTCTAGGCCATGGGTCATGCTGAGGTGACCCAGAACAGGGCCTAAATGTTCTGATTCTAGTCCATGGGTCATGCTGAGGTGACCCAGAACAGGGCCTAGATGTTCTGATTCTAGCTATATAGGCCATGGGTCATGCTGAGGTGACCCAGAAGAGGGCCTAGATGTTCTGATTCTAGTCCATGGGTCATGCGGAGGTGACCCAGAATGGGGCATTGTTAGATCTTGTATTGGAGTGTAACATTGAGCATTGTAGTGGAGGGGAATTACAAGTCTAATTTTAATTAGATTGTTACACTTGCAAACACATGAGGTCACTTTAAATATCTCCCTCAAGGGCAGATAACTCTGTAATATACAAAACTGAATACTTTCTATTAAGCATTTCAAGCTCTAAATCTCTATTTATTGTTAGATTGGGAAGATGAACCGCTACCACCAGCAAACATTCTGAGATTGATATATCAAGGAAGATTTCTTCATGGCAATGTCACGTTAGGAGGTAAGTACACCAATGGTGGTTGTATACTTCTTAATCTATATAATGTATGGACTGAGCAGAAGTACTCAAAGCATCTTAATATTTATATCTAGATTTGCACCTGATAATATTACATGCTTTAATGTATTCCCTGAAACTTGATGAAAGGGATATAAGCAAAACTTTCCACCTGTGAATATTCCCACTTTTACAGATTAAATGCCAAGTGTAGTTGTTTTGAATTTGAATCAATTAGATCAGTCCCAATGGTTTGTTTGCTCTGTAAATGTTAATATTCTAACTTTTAATTATAGCTTTACAGCTGCCGATGGGCAAAACCACAGTGATGCATCTTGTGCCAAGAGAGAACTTACCAGAACCAAACAATCAAGGTACACAACTCTTTAGTAGACCGATGTGTCATTCTGTGACTTGTCAAATTTTTACACAGATCAAAGCTTAATCCAGAATTAATATGGGTTCAAGATCATAACCTATATAAAACGGGAGTGGGGGGGGGCGAATATTTTTGGATAATGAAAATTCAACTTGCTATTAACCCTTAGACTGCTACATGCGACTATTTACGCGTTGGTTTAAATGGCCCACACTGCTACATGCTTAAAGTTTTCAAATGGTGGTCCGATCGTCTAATCTCCATCCTATTGCTAAAATTAGGACTGACAATGAAAGTAGAATGCTTTCAATTGGTTCTAATGTCATTACATTCAATGTTCTCAGGAATATATACGCTAAAAATAACCACAGGTGTACTTGGAAGGAATTCAAATGGTATACTGACTCAACAAAATGGCCGCTCCAATAGATCGAAGTGATGAAGAACATACAACAGTTCTTTTCTAGCGATATCTCAGAAGTTAGATTGGGATCCAATAGAAGGCAACATTATTTTAATTTCTCCTATAAATAAGTTGCTTTTTGAAAGCATTTTTGGATGATTACAGTATAGAAAATAAACTTGTTAAACCAAATTTATCAAATTTATATATTTTATGTACACAAAGTTTACCATCGATGACCGGCATGTTGAAAGAAAAATAGCAGTATTACGGTTTATGAGATGCAGGTGCTTCTTTTACGTTGATAACGGCTATGGGTTTTATCCAGATTAAGTGATTTACACCACTGTTGGTCAAGTCATGATGCACTTGAAAAGCAATTTTTCAGAAATTGTTTAGGATCGTTTTCTAGTTAAATTATCTAATTAACTTTCACCTGACTGAAAATGACTTGCCTGGATTCACCTGAGCTATAACAATACTTTTAAGGGTAACATGGTCTAAGATAGAGATAATATGTGGTACATAATGCAAATGCATACACTGTGTGATGGTTGATCAGAAATTAAACAGGAAACTAGCTTCTTTCCTTCATGAACAATTACCAAGATTTCGTTTGTGAATATTAATTAGTTTAAGAAGTTTTTACCTGGATTTTTTCAAAGACTTAACAACTAAATGAAGTCATATGCTTCTTAATACTAAGGTTACACAATTAAATTGGTTTTATTTCATTATTTTAATTAAGTTTTCTTGTTCTATTTGATACAACTTAAAACATTTACCTTTAGTCACCTGTATTGTTACCTGTATGCTTAACAAGAAGTATATTTGCGGGATAAACAGCATCAATACAAACAACAGGCAATAACAAGCAATTTTCATATAACTTTTATTTATATTATGCAAAATATTTTCAAGATATACTCATTTATAATGAAGTTATCATTTCCCTGGATTTCCAAAATTAATGCAGCACTGAGAGCCATTACTATATACAAACCATTGCAGCAGCCTATGGGTTAATCTTGTTAAAGGTTTTATGTAATGGAGGATTCATTAATGATTGCATATACAATTTATGATTTATATGATTTCATATTCATCATTATTGGATAATTATAACAATTCATTTGTCATTTGTTAAAATTATCTCTCCACTGTAAATGAAATTGATTTATGAAGTAACAATTCGCATCATGTTATGTGATCGTGTTCGTTTTGTATGTCTTGATAAAGGGGCAGATCGCCTCGAAAATTTGACAATTTTTTTGTCCACACGGTTGGAATTACTGCTTTGTGCCATATGTACCTAATCAAAACTCTTTGGTCTTTATTTTTACAGGGCAGTTAAAAAAGGACAAAAGTGGGGAAAGCAATTGTAGTAACTGTTGTGTTATACTTTGAGGCGTAATCATGTTATCATACAGCCAGCCATGATTGGACATGGATGTACATTAAGGAGTTGTCATACCTCCATGATCGGACATGGATGTACTCTATGGAGTGTATTCATTAAACAACCATGTTCTAACAATTTACATGGAGGTACACTGTCGTAAATGATGTCCCGTCGTCATTTATTGTGTGGTCCAGAAAAATGTTGTCTCATCATACCAAAAACACATTGTGCTCTAACAGGATCTGATTGGTCGACCTCGTGGCAGTGGATGAGGTTCTCTGATTGGTCGACCTCGTGGCAGTGGATGAGGTTCTCTGATTGGTCGACCTCGTGGCAGTGGATGAGGTTCTCTGATTGGTCAACCTCATGGCAGTGGATGAGGTTCTCTGATTGGTCGACCTCGTGGCAGTGGATGAGGTTTTCTGATTGGTCGACCTCATGGCAGTGGATGAGGTTCTCTGATTGGTCAACCTCGTGGCAGTGGATGAGGTTCTCTGATTGGTCGACCTCATGGCAGTGGATGAGGTTCTCTGATTGGTCGACCTCGTGATGAAGTTCTCTGATTGGTCGACCTCGTGGTGGTGAATGAGGTTCTCATTTTAACATAGCTAGTCTGTGATAAAGGTAAAACAAATAGAAGACAGTACTCCTCGACATTTCCTCAACTCTCTCAATCATCGGAAATGTCCAGGACTATTATCTCCCCTTTCCTATGTACTGACTGTTAGACGTTATGACAAGAAAATGTGTCGGTGGGACAATGTATTGCTCACCTAGTACAAAAATATTTAAATCATTCTGTAGTGTTTTCTCTATCATCAACATTAACATGACGTTTTTTTGTTCTACATGGCGGAGCGGATCCTGCTCCAAGCTGATCGTGTTACTGGTATATTCAGCTTTTGCTTGTTATTATGTTGTTAAAAATATACATTGATATGTCATTTATGTATTAACACAAATTTGTTCTATTACTATTATGTACTTAAATAATGTTTTTATGTTAAATTTTTACTTCTTTTTGTGAGATAAATACCAACGCATAGGTTTTATTGATAACAAACTTGTAACAAGAATGTGTTGAATATAAATTATGTTTGAAAGATTTTGAATGAAATTCTTCTATGTTCAGGATTGTAAAATTGTTGTAATTCAGTTAAATAGTTGTATATGATACTGCTTAATCTACATTTTTTTATAATACTAGGAGCTGTTGCAGTGCATCATCAATGTTATCTTCAGGATTTTATTTTCACTTTTCCAATATGCTGTCATACTTTCAGTATTTTGATTATTTCTGCTTTATTCATTCAGATCAGGGAGTTGAAAACAGATGCAAGTTTATTTCAAATGTCCAAGGATGTTTTGTGATTTTTCAGATATTTGTTTCACAAGTAGATATTCATAAATTAAAACAAAAAATTAAATTTGGTGTATATAACAACAACCAAAAAATGTTCTGCATTTCAGTCAGATTTTATTTTAAATTGCATCTGTCAATAGATATTTCCTCAAAGTTATTTCTCTTTTGTAAATCTGATAGTATATTGTGATCAGCTTATAATTAAAACAAACTTAGATCTGCATTCAGTCGTTAGGATACTTAAAAGGAAAATGTAATGAGAATCTTTTTAAAAAAAAGTTGTCTGTGATAAATAGTTAATTTTATAGCCAAATAATCGGAGATAATTATATAATCTAAAGTAAAGAAAATTAAGCTTGACTGGACTAAATATTTCCACTAATTCAATGTGAACAGTTTTTGTCAAAGGTGCAATTACTTGATTTGAACATTATAGTGATCAATATTTCCTTCAATATTCTTTACTGGAACTAGATATTTTGAAAACCAATTTTAATACTTGTATGTATCTACATTGTATAATAGTTTCTAGACACTGTATTTATATAATTATCAGATATTTACAGTATGTATAAAACACAATGTAATGTGAAATCCATATCTCTAGCTTTGAGTCTTCCCAGAGAGGATAATGCATTTAATATATAAACAGCTACTATAGACTTTTAATAGCTAGAATGAGTAAACAAAAGCCCAGATAATTAAAACTTTAGAAAACTTCTTGCCAAATATTGCGGAGAGATTGTAATTAGATTTATAATTTGATCACAGAATGGTTGAGTTGAGGAGTGGTATATGTGTCCTTGTATGTATGGTTATGTTTATTTCACACTTATTAGATTACTTATTAAAATTTGTAAATTGTTACTGGTGTATTGAAAGACATTTATCACTGAGCTATTCAGTGACTAAAAAGGACAGGTTTTGTTTATAATGTGTAGGTAACGTCGCATGGTAGTGTAGGCAATGCCGAACAACGTCCTCAAAAGTTCATGATCACCTACCAAGAACAAACAAACTTGGATAATTTTTGACCAAATTCATTTCATTTAGTCATTCAAGTTGATAATCTTACAAAAGATGACATAGTTAAAACAAAAATCACCAATGCTTTAGTATAAAGATGTGCTCCTCCGAGTACCAACTAAGTTATATTAAATAGATTTTTAAATTGTAACTCATATTCAGTGTTATGTACAAAATAAATTTTGTCATGTGATTTTTGTTCATTTTGCCAATTTTGTACAGTGTGTGTTGTACAAAAAAGTATTTTATGTGTATATATAAAAAGTTATAAATTATTTGTGTTTGATGGTAACATATATAGGTATATTATATATTATTTTGGCGATCTCAGTACCGGTAGTTTGCAAAGACCAAATTCTTGTGATATATGACAACAAATTTTTGTTGTGGAATGAGTTGTCAGCTGTTAGGCCTGGTTTTCTGTTGTCCACCTTGTTTAGGCTAGTCTTCTTGAGAAATTTGTTTTGACTTTAGCTACAAGGTGACGAAACAATGGTAATTGTATTCCCCTGCTCTTAGAAACAGGTATTTTGTATGTTTTAAAGTACGGTAGTTCTGATATTTGGATGGAATTATTTAATAGCTGCCTTTAAGACTTGTGATTTTTAGGAGTAATTATGATATTAAAAAAAATATTGTTTGAAATTACTACAGAGAAAAAACTACTTTCTTTTTAAAGTTGGATCAGAAAATGACTTTAGAGGACTATAAAATATTCTTCAAGCTGATATTTACATTGTAGGCCTAATGTTTTGTTGCCATTGTCTTCATAGGCACTGTAATGTGAACAACAAACCAAGATAGATAAGGTCTGTAATGGCCTGCTGTGATAACACGTACAAGTGCTAGCTTTTTTTCCTTTACATGTAAGAGTTCCAGTATTAATTAGATACAGAGATACCTATTATTTCAGGTCTGAACTCTCATTATTCCTGAACACTACTGATAGACTTAAATGTCATAAATTTGTGTTTTACAAAAGTCAGATACACAGTCTGTGACGCTAATTTTTTTTGCTGCTAGTCATTTGGACTTGTAAACCCCAAAATTTTACTAGTACGACTATTTAATCACTAGTCCAAATTAAATATACAGCCGTTTTGCTTCAGTACTTCAAATTCAGTCATGATTAGTTTACAATTTTTTACCCAAATTGCAGTCTAGATGCTTTCGTGAATACAAATTCTCACAAAATGCTGATCCGAACTGAAATAATCGCATAAAGAATGCATTCAACATGTGTTGAAAAATGCCATTGACCACTGCTCTTGTTTTTACATGGGATGTCCCAGTACTAGAGAGAATAATTTCATATACAGAACAATTAGCTCTGTGTCTAGACTCATAATGCAAGCCAAAAAAAGGAAATATTTCATAAGATTTATGAAAGTTGAAAAATCGACAAAAGCAGGGCTGTACCTATCTGCTGGATTATGATTAAGAAATAATTGATATGTAAGAGATATGTGTATGTAAGTGTTCATGTCTACGTTTACACAGTCTTGGTTTTACACTTTGTATAACATGTAATCACCACCGACCCACAAAACTTACACTTTCAGACCTACACCTGATGCATTATGATAAAATGTGTTCACTTATATATGTGTTAAGTTCACCTGATCATGCCGATACACACTAGGAATAGGAAGCATTTGTTCTCATTTTATAGTTCCTCAAGCTCAGCTTCAATCAATTAATCTAAAAAAAAATATAATGTAAAGTTACTTTTATTTGCAGGGGAATGAATTGACGGTAAAGTTAAATTCCACGAACTTCAATATTCTTAAACTTGAAAGATTGACGTTTATATTGTACCATGTTACTGTTAAAATTTCTTATTATAAGAAATTTCTACCCTCAAGTTATTATTATTTCTGATGATGAATAAGTATCGATTAAAGTGAATAACATAGATTTTTCTCATGAAATGGAAACAGCTTTATACATTTACAGTAGTTTAAATAATACTTTAAAGATGCTCCACCGCTGACAAATGTTTTTTTTTTTCACTATTAAAAACAGGAGCAGATGATTTAGTATTTTTCTTCAGTTACAAAAGTTACTTACTTTAGACCATTACCACCATCGAAAAGTTTGAGCTTCTGATTTTACTTCACGTTAAAAATATAAGAAATAATTAATTGCATCCCGAAAAAATTCCATGCCACTATATCCTATATGGAATGAAGTACTGATTGCGCATGCACCAAAGGCGAAGTAAATTATTTCATATTATTTTTTGTGTTAATTATATATATAAATACACAATTAAACACCAATTATTGTTCAAATGATGAATATCATTTATGCTCTGTCGGCTGTGGAGTATCTTTAACTCACTCCTCATGTATTGATGCCCAGATCTAGCTTTTCTCATTCTCTTTTGTCTGGAACACACAGGATTCCTCTTTTACTATACATGTATATAATTAGAGCTTGTGTCTGTTCTGTGCTTTAAAAAGTATTTATTCCATAAGTTCTATGGTTGTATGATTATTTAAACAAATTAATGTGGTAAAGTGTTTGATATTTCTCATACAATCAGTGTAAATGCTGCCCCTTTGGCATAGCTCATCCTCTTCTATTGGTTCAGATGATCTGCGCTGATTCCCCTGTTTGTTACAAGCTGGTGCGTGTTATCGTTGTGTGGTTGTTGTTATGGCATCGGATGCCTTAATGGTATGATATTTAGGTGTTGGCTGAATTCTAGTCATAGTGATAGAGGCGATTGTAGATGAAGCATCACATATTCTCAGATTACAGACACACATTGGAAGGGATAATTACACCTGCTGTATGCCTCGCCAAAAATTATTACACTGATCATTTAACTCTACAGCTTTCTCTATCTTAATTAAAAAGGAGCACCTTCATTTAATACAAGTGTATAGCTTGCAGAAATGACACTGGGCATTGTTGAATTGAAAATTAGAGTTTTGTGAAATAATACATGTAAAGGCTTGCTGAGCCTCGCTACTATTGGAGGTATATTTAATAGCTTGATATTAGTAGAGAAGACACAAAGAGAAGGAGTATACAATGTAGCTATAAGCCTATCGTGTGGGTTGTATGTGACAAGATGTGTATGTGATGAAGAGTTTGTAAAGGCCTTTTTTTAAATTATCAATTAATGAATTATAATTATGGTAATTGAGTGTGCAATCATACCAATTTTTAGAATCGCATGACTTTTTTTCTGACCTTTTTTACAAAAAAAGTTACTAGTAGTTTTCATAGTATAAGCTACATTCAAAACTTGCAATATTTATTTCATTCCTGCCTGTTCGGGCTGCCATATATTGTATCTAATTATCTCCCTTTATAAGTTTTTTCTTCAGTCCTGTGAATGAAGTAAAAGTATTGTCTACAAGTCATGTTCATTTTACAGAGACAGCCATTTGTCTTTGGTACAGTTATTCATGTGTATATATTGCTCATACTATGGAGGGTCGGACAATAGGACATACAGTGTCTGTCAGATATGTTAACATCAGGTGAGGTATTCTATAGTCTGTCTGTCCAATACAATAGAGAGTTGTACTAGAGGAGTATGTATATGAAAGTCTGCTGTATGTCTTGCACCTAAAGGGTCTGACTTCAGGGTGAACATTGTGGTCTGTCTGTCCTATACAGTGTTGGACAACAGGACAGACATTGTATCTTGTCTAGATGTCCCCCACTCAGGTCATGCATTATTTGTAATGTCAGAATTTAACACAACTTGTGGTAATTAAATATGAATAAAATTCAGAGATACATATGGTTGTGGTTGTCTGTTATTATTCATGCCTGGCATTGCCTATTGTTCATCGTCTATGATATTAGACCAGAAAATGTCATAAAAAACTTTTACATAAAATGTAAGTTCTTTTTTTAGCCCATCATCATCAGATGGTGGGCTGTTCAAATCGCCTTTCGTCCGTGGTCCATCCGTCCGTCCGTTAACAACTCTAGTTGGCAGGCAGCCATCTTGAATTTTGATAGTGAAAGATTGTTACTGCTATTTCTCACCAAGTTTTAAAGGAATCTTTCTCAAATTTTATATGTAGGTTCCCCTAGGACCCTAGTTATGCATATTGCATTTTGGGACCAATCGATCAACAAGATGGCCAACTGGCTGCTATCTTGGGATTTGGATAGTTAAAGTTTGTTACCGCTATTTCTCAGAAATAACAGAAGGGATCTTTCTCAAATTTCATATGTAGGTTCCCCTAGGACTTTAGTTAGTAACAAAATTTACATATAGTCAAGTACAACTTGCTTTGATTATCATTTACTTACTATAAACCAACTTTTTTGAAGATTTTAATGGAAAATTGATGCGATTAATTCGTAGATATAAACTTCAGCAAATTTACATGGATCACAAAATTCGCAAAAAAAAATCACACGAAAGAAAGTTGGTTTACAGTATTCATTACAGTTCCGAAGATTCTGAGATATCTGTTTTGTTTTCCTGTAACTGATAAATTGTTACATAGTAACAAAAATGTTTAGTACAGTATACAAAACACACCACGATGTTTAGTACAGTATACAAAACACACCACGATGTTTAGTACAGTATACAAAACACACCACGATGTTTAGTACAGTATACAAAACACCACGTCTTGATATTTAGTATTTCTCTTTTATTTCTAATAACAGAGATAAATAAGTAAGAATATATTAATAACTCTGAGGCTAAGTTAATGGTTCACATTGCCTTGTTTTGGAAATTGACTTTGACAACATCAGTCCCTTATTCATTTTCTCTAAAACATCTTCAGGGTCTTGTGTTGCTCTGGGTAGAGATCGTGCCAGTTCACCTATCAGTGATAATGAACTCTGAAACAAACAAAGTTTATCTCGTCATTAGATAAATAAAGTAATATTGAAAGTTAGATGGTGCTATTGAAAAAATCTCAACATTCTAATTTAAGAAATTGTTTGTGTTGCATATGAGATAAATGGAAATGAAGGTACAGTGCATCTTGTCTAAACCAAATACCACTGGGACCAGCATATTTGACTGGTATAGCCAGATTTCCAAAATATACAGGTTTTAATTTCTATATGAAGGAAAACAAGGACATAGTCATTCAGATCCCCCGCCAATGGCGATATCAAAGCTGAAGTAAGTTTGATTGTGGAGACTTATGTGTATGAAAAAAACAGGAAAAAGGAAGTTGAGCTAAAGAAAGATGGAGTATAATTCAAGTAGAGCGGGGCTGCAATTGTTGAATCAGGTATACAGCCTTGACATTTATATTAGACTATATACACAAAGATGGGTGGAGTTTTGCAAAGTAACATTTACCATTTACCATGATATTTTCAGCAATGTTTCCATGGTAATGGAAAAATTGCAAAAAATTCCATGGTAATGGAAAAATTGCAAAAAATGAAAACCTAAAAATAGCAAAAGGTACTACTAGACCATAAAAAGAATGTGTCTATGAAGTTTGTGGAAATATCTCTGCTGGTTTTAGAGTTATGCTCCGGAAATGAACCTGCTACAAAAATATGATATTTTCAGCAATGTTTCTATGGTTACAGAAAAAAGCACAAAAAAGTGAAAACCTAAAAATAGCAAAAGGCACTACTAGACCATAAGACTAATGTGTTATGGAGTTCCGTGCATATATCTCAACCGGTTTTTCCAGTTTATGCTGCGGAAAAAGAACCTGGTACAAAAAAAAAAATGTGATATTTTGAGCAATGTTTCCATGGTTACGGAAAAAAAAGTGCAAAAAAATGAAAACCTAAAAATAGCAAAAGGCACTACTAGACCATAAGAACAATGTGTCTATGAAGTTTCATGGAAATATCTCTTCAGGTTTTAGAGTTAATGCTCCGGAAACGAACCTGGTACAAAAATATGATATTTTCAGCAATGTTTCCATGGTTACAGAAAAGATGCAAAAAATGAAAACCTAAAAATAGCAAAAGGCACTACTAGACCATAAGACCAATGTGTGTATGAAGTTTCATGGAAATATCTCTACTGGTTTTAGAGTGATGCTCCGGAAACCATTCGTACGGACGGACAGACGGACGGATGGACGGAACCCATTTGTATATCCCCCGCCAACTTGTTGGGCGGGGGATAATAACATTCACATAGTACCGGTTTATAAACTGGAAAAGACAGGTATTCTGATTAGATTGTTCGAATAAGAATTTAGATTATAGATGTATGGATTTGTTGTTGTTAACGTCAGTTCTCGCCACTTGTAAAAGATATTAAAAAGTTCTCACCATTTGTATGAGATGTGACTGGATTCTGTCCTCGATAATCTCCTGCCTGATATATCGTGTCTTCTCCCTCACAAAGTTTCTCTCCGCTGCAGCAGCGTCCATTTTCAGCTGGTGAGTCCTACAACCAGCATAAAACTTAAATACAAACGCCTAAAAGTTGAGCAAGAGAATCTATTCCTATGGAGAAAGTAAACAACCTCACAAAATTGCTAGAGTAGTGCTTTAATCGTAATAATAGCCAGGGACATAGTGATATGCCAGGTTTAGTGGTGGAGGTAAACCTGAGTACTCGGAGAATCAAAGTACTGCAAATACAATGCAGCAGTAACAGAAAAATAGACTGAAATCAAATGAATTTTCAAAATCTAAATACATGTATATAAACTATTATCAAGATTTGATATTAATTATTTCAAGAATATATAACTGATCACAGAAAATACATAAAAGTTTTGTTTGACATTCTTCTTAATCAAAAATTTCTTAATAAAAAAACCCATTTTGAAATAAAGAAAACAACAGTCATGAAAATGAGTTTTTGTCCTATTCTCTTGACTCTTGTGTTGCACATACACTTATTTAGGTAAAACAACATGGGGACAGCTTTAAAATTTATAATGCATATGTTTTTTACCTCAGATCAGCTTTTTAACAATCATATCAAAACATTATTTCGATGTACACAGAAAGAGCCTCTGATTAGTTTACTGTATAAATTTCAGTTCCATATGTCTTAGATGGTAAGATTGTGTGTATACACAGACAATGTTTGTCAGGGAGTACTGACCTAGATGGAGTTGTGTATTACAGTCAGTATATTCTATAAACAGTCGTGTATTCTACCAATCAGAAGGCAGTCTTCTCATGACTGCTTTACAAGCAATGCAGTAATTCGAAGGCAACTTTCTGATTGGTCCAAAGGAATATTATTCAATGTATAGGGAATTCATGAATGGAAGTTTATGAATGAAATGGTTCAAGAGGTCACCACTAGATCTCATTGTAGGGCAAGTCCTACAGATATACTATATTGGATAGCTATAATACAAGCACTACTCGTTGTATTAAAAACCACTAAGCAGCAGTCATTATCTGGCAACTGTCCCACATGGGATTCAAAGTCTTAACATCATTATGCTACCATGGCCCAATGCCTTTCATAACATTATAGACGAAAAGCATGAGCTATATAATATTTTTTTTAGAATATTGGAAAAGTTAGCACCAGGGGCGTAGAGAAACACCATATGCATATCAAGGTGTTTATAGTTAATAAGCTATTAAAGTTAATAAGAGAAGGACAGCTGGAAGAAGGGGAATTGCCTCCCCTTCCCTAACAATTTTATTACAGGAGTTAATTTTGATGATCAAAAATGGTAACTATTCTCAGTTCAAATATCAATATTTTACAAATTATATATAACGTTGTATTATTTCAAATATATATATATTATTCATTTCTATCATATAAAGGGGAAAACTAAGCATTTGTACCTATAAAATTAGGAAATACATGTTCTAATATTTATAAGATGTATACACTGTAGCCTCTCAGTTTAAGATTTATTTTAAAAGAACATATTACTATGTGTACCTGCAATCTTTACATCGCCTAGGATCATGGATTTCTTCTTTGGCTGCCTAAAACAAGAATGAGAAATGTTATATGCTATACATGTATGCTGGTGTTTGAATGTTAATCTCCTTGAGAATGTAGAATGAGTGATTGAGAAAATTAATCTGTTTGAGAATGTAGAGTGAGTGATTTGAGAATATCAACCTGTCTGAGAATGTAGAATGAGTGAATTGAGGATAGTAACCTGAAAATGAAGAGTGAGTGATTTGAGAAAATCAACCTGTCTGAGAATGTAGAATGAGTGAATTGAGGATAGTAACCTGAAAATGAAGAGTGAGTGATTTGAGAAAATCAACCTGTCTGAGAATGTAGAGTGAGTGATTTGAGGATAAAAAGGCAAAAAAAAAAAAAAAAAAAGTCTGTTTAGGGTTACATTGGCAAAAAAAAATAGGATTTTTTTTTCTTCATTTCTTTTAATGTCTTTCATTCTAAAATGTTGGCCGGAACTGGACACTGAGATCAAAATCCTGACTTTAAAATTTTTTTCTTAGAAAAGTGGAAAAAAAAATTAGGGTCGGGGGTAAAAAGTTAGGGTCGGTCTGGTAACCCTAAACAGACATATTATTTTTTTTTGGCCTAAACACTTTATTATCTGTTTTTCTTATTGACCTCTTATCATCATAATAATTGCAAATCGAATTGACCAATTATTGCTCTCTCAAGTCTGCAATTTCACAAAATTATCTCGCCTGTTTAGTCTCCACAGTGGTAATCCCAATTCAATGCCCCGAGCCTTGCTAGTGAATCTCGGTCATACCCGTTTGTAACACTGTATCAACAAGCCACACCAAACTCTTTTTATTTGATATGCAGTGTTCAATCTTAATTAAAATTAGACTTGTAATTCAATAGACTAGTGGTTCCACTTCATTGCGATGCTTTATCTATGATAAGCTCATGTATCATAGAGCATTGTTAAGAACAGAATTACGTATTGGAACGAAATTTCAACGTCTTTTTTTTTAATCATATTGAGTTTACCCATTATAACTGTTTCAAATTTAAATCTCACTGGTTCATTCACTGCTTTCTAGTAACATCAAAGTTTTTTTACCAGGTTCATGTACATCTAAGTCAACATATAACCGTTTTGTGGCAATGAGTGTTATATTCATACAAGCTTTAAAAACACAGCAAAACATAATTTACAAAATATTATTCTGATGTTTGATAGTTTTCAAAAACAAATACAAGACCATACTATTTCCATCCTCTTGATAAAGTTTTTGAGCTTGAGCCGATCCATCAGGGCTGGGTTGATGCCATAATCCTGTATCAGTTCTCCTCCCTTCCTCGTTGATGCTGCGGTATCAGGTGGTTTCTGTGGAGTCTTTCCCTTACTCTTCATAGCTGAAACAGGAATATAGCATTTAAATATAGATTGCAAGTTGGACCATCAAGGACCGTCTAGGTAGGGATTAGAAAGGATACATCAAGATTTGAACCAGAAACTGTCATACCATGTAGAAACCAGAATATGCAAAAGGTAGTGTAAAACTGAAATTACTACCAAACTGAATTTTTTATTGATAAAATGAATATCATACTTTTTTGGAGAAAAAAATAGAAAACAAAGTTAAAGAAGCAGAAACAATATTGATATTATATGTAGGTATATATATGTAATATTGACATAACTATAGAATTTCGGACACCCAACATACCTGATGCAGATTTTTTATGTTTCAGCAAGCGTAGCTTCTTTTTGATGTATCTGTTTGAATGCCAATCTAATTCCTTTTCTACAATAAAAGGTTTAGAATGGTGCATAAATTCTATGTGATGATTCTTATGTCAACAGTATGTGGAAAACATCAAGTGACACAAAAAATATCATTTGAGCACAGATTTTTGATATTCCATATCTATCTGTGACAGAGTTATTTGCCCTTGTTTGTTATCAAAAATAATTTTCTCTAAAAAAAAGATTTTGCACTCAATCATTGATACCTTATTGCAGGTAACTTAAGATTTAATATGCAAATTATGGAATAACACTTCTACTTTAAATACCTACATTCATATATACATGTACATATATGTATGGGTCATGGAAGTA
This sequence comes from Argopecten irradians, assembly GCF_041381155.1. Taxonomy (NCBI): domain Eukaryota; kingdom Metazoa; phylum Mollusca; class Bivalvia; order Pectinida; family Pectinidae; genus Argopecten; species Argopecten irradians. The sequence goes on along the minus strand of NC_091140.1, from coordinate 8,856,664 downwards.
ATATCAACGGTTGTTATATATGTCTGACCTTTATCGGTTGTTTCCTGTGTTAGTAAAGACGAAACGTCTGTCTGTCTAATGCGCTTTTGTCGTAACCGAGACAACATGTCTGCTGCGAAGCTTGATTTTGTTTCCTCTGCCAGCTGGAGGAGTTCAGCTTCCTTTCTTAGCTATAAATCATCGCAGAAACATAATGTATCTTAACAAAGCTAATTACAAGTTTGTAATAAAAAATATCCTGAAAATAGCAACGATGATTAAAGTTTCTAATCCAAAATGATATAAACTGGTCCGAGAGAATCGTTAAATTCTGCTAGTAGTTAGGGCAGACAATCCCACCCCATTCCAATATGTACTGATTACAGAAATTCTTAACTTCTGTAGGTACTTAGGGTTCATCCCCTACACCTCATTAGATTTCAACTACAATACCCTCACTAAATCAGGGTTCATCCACTACCCCTCAGACCTGAGAAGTACCATACCTTCACCAAATCAGAGTTCATCCCTTACCCCTCAGACCTGAGAAGTACCATACCTTCACCAAATCAGAGTTCATCCCTTACCCCTCAGACCTGAGAAGTACCATACCTTCACCAAATCAGAGTTCATCCCTTACACCTCAGACCTGAGAAGAACCATACACTCACCAAATCAGGGTTCATCCCCCTACCCTTCGGACATGAGATATAAATACCATACCCCCACCAAATCAGGGTTCATCCCCTACCCTTCGGACATGAGATATACCGTAAATACCATACCCTCACCAAATCAGGGTTCATCCCCTACCCTTCGGACATGAGATATAAATACCATACCCCCACCAAATCAGGGTTCATCCCCTACCCTTCGGACATGAGATATACCGTAAATACCATACCTTCACCAAATCAGGGTTCATCCCCTACCCCTCATGCATGAGAAGTACCATACACTCACCAAATCAGGGTTTTTCCTCTTCCCTTCGGACATGAGATAAAAATACCATACCCCCACCAAATCAGGGTTAATCCCCTACCCCTCTGGCATGGGAAGTACCATACACTCACCAAATCAGGGTTCATCCCCTACCCTTTGGACATGAGATATAAATACCATACCCTCACCAAATCAGGGTTCATCCCCTACCCCTCAGATATGAGAAGTACCATACCCTCACCAAATCAGGGTTTTTCCTCTACCCTTCGGACATGAGATAAAAATACCATACCCTCGCCAAATCAGGGTTCATCCTCTACCCCTCAGGCATGAGAAGTACCATACACTCACAAAATCAGGGTTCATTCCCTACCCCTCAGGCATGAGAAGTACCATACCCCCACCAAATCAGGGTTCATCCCCTACCCCTCAGGCATGAGAAGTACCATACCCTCACCAAATCAGAGTTCATCCCTTACCCTTTGGACATGAGATAAAAATACCATACCCTCTCCAAATCAGGGTTCATCCCCTACCCCTCAGGCTGAGAAGTACCATACCCTCACCAAATCAGGGTTCATCCCCTACCCCTCAGACATGAGAAGTACCATACCCTCACCAAATCAGGGTTCATCCCTTACCCTTCAGACATGAGATATAAATACCATACCCTCACCAAAACAGGGTTCATCCCCTACCCCTCTGGCATGGGAAGTACCATACACTCACCAAATCAGGGTTTTCCTCTACTACTCCTCAGACATGAGATATAAATACCATACCCTCGCCAAATCAGGGTTCATCCCCTATACCTCAGATATGAGAAGTACCATACCCTCACCAAATCAGGGTTCATCCCCTACCCTTCGGACATGAGATATACCGTAAATACCATACCCTCACCAAATCAGGGTTCATCACCTACCCCTCAGGCATGAGAAGTACCATACACTCACCAAATCAGGGTTTTTCATCTACCCTTCGGACATGAGATAAAAATACCATACCCCCACCAAATCAGGGTTCATCCCCTACCCCTCAGGCATGAGAAGTACCATACCCTCACCAAATCAGGGTTCAGCCCCTACTCTTCGGACATGAGATATACCGTAAATACCATACCCTCACAAAATCAGGGATCATCACCTACCCCTCAGGCATGAGAAGTACCATACACTCACCAAATCAGGGTTTTTCATCTACCCTTCGGACATGAGATAAAAATACCATACCCCCACCAAATCAGGGTTCATCCCCTACCCCTCAGGCATGAGAAGTACCATACACTCACCAAATCAGGGTTCATCCCCTACCCTTCAAACACGAGATAAAAATACCATACCCTCGCCAAATCAGGGTTCATCCCCTACACTTCAGACATGAGCTATAAAAACCATACCCTCACCAAATCAGAGTTCATCCCCTACACCTCAGACCTGAGAAGTACCATACCTTCACCAAATCAGAGTTCATCCCCTACAGCTCATGAGCTGAGAAGTACCATACCCTCACCAAATCAGAGTTCATCCCCTACACCTCAGACCTGAGAAGTACCATACCTTCACCAAATCAGAGTTCATCCCCTACACCTCAGACCTGAGAAGTACCATACCTTCACCAAATCAGAGTTCATCCCCTACACCTCAGACCTGAGAAGTACCATACCTTCACCAAATCAGAGTTCATCCCCTTACACCTCAGACCTGAGAAGTACCATACCTTCACCAAATCAGAGTTCATCCCTTACACCTCAGACCTGAGAAGTACCATACCTTCACCAAATCAGAGTTCATCCCTTACACCTCAGACCTGAGAAGTACCATACCTTCACCAAATCAGAGTTCATCCCTTACACCTCAGACCTGAGAAGTACCATACCCTCACCAAATCAGAGTTCATCCCCTACACCTCAGACCTGAGAAGTACCATACCTTCACCAAATCAGAGTTCATCCCCTACACCTCAGACCTGAGAAGTACCATACCTTCACCAAATCAGAGTTCATCCCCTACACCTCAGACCTGAGAAGTACCATACCCTCACCAAAAGCAGCTATCTGATATGCCCTTGGTATGTGTTGTACCTTTTCGGGATCCTCAGTCTTTGTTGTGTCGGCTTCCTCAAATGTGTAACTGTAGTCATAACTGTCGTTCCCCAGGGTACTGTCTTCATCTGATCCACTGTATTCTCTGGGCAAACAAAATATCATAATATATAGTTAACTGATTGAATTTGGCCGCTGAAAAAATCTCTATACACACAATGTATTCTTTTCAAGGCTGCATGGTCATTGCTACTGAACTAAGTATATATACACACCTTTACAAGTTCTAGCTAGAGGTTATTTAGTTCTAAGACATTGATGACTTTCATATAGCCACGGAGCTCGAGAATATACATCAATGTAAAGATAGCACTTCATAGATTAATCACTAAGTTATATAGCGATAGACTTTTTTTCCTTTTTGAAGTTTAGATATTAACAATAATTAACATACCTTTCTAAATACGTGTCTGAATCGGTATGCCTGGTAAAGGACAGCTCACTGTATGTGTCTTCACTGCGTCGTGTTTTAGAGTCAAAAGAATCATAACGAGTATATCTGTCATCTGACTGTCCACTGACTCTATCTGTGTAGGTGGTCGACCCTCGTAACGGGCTGCTACTCGAGTCAAACGTGTCTGTATACGAGTATGGTCTGGAGTCATGCTGAAGTGTTTGTGAGTTTGAGTATTCTGACAAGCGGGTATCAGCTTGTTCTGTAGCTAGTGTGCCCTCCACAAATGTATCGCTGTAGGAATGAGCTGGCTCCTGATCACTCTCAAATGTGTCTGAGTAATGTCTGGTCTTTGTTGGTACAGTGTTTTCAAACGTATCCGAATACTGTACAACTTTTGCTGACAGGGAATCATCAAATGTGTCAGAGTAAGAATATAACATCGATGGAGAGACTTTTGGTGGTCCTCGAACAGGCATTCCCAGTGGGCGCACATTCTTAGCAGGTGTTGGTGACTTTGATGGAGTGGGTCTCGTGAAATTCATTCTGAACAATAATCCTGTAATGACATAAATCTTATCAATGAAACTGGTATACAGGTAATTATATTGCTGTTAAATTAACTTCTTATATGAATTTGGACTATACTACTGAATTTTTTTTTTTTTTTTTTTTCACCCACATATTCAATCAAAATGGACCATTTCTATTTTCAAATACATATCTGTCCTAGCCTTATCCATGATACTCAATGTGTTACTGTCACTGCTGTTACATTCACCCCTAGAGTATATGTCATAGCAAACCTGAATGCTCATGTGTAACATCAGATGAGCCAGGTAGTTTGGTCCTTTGATGGAAAGGCCTCATAGGCTACACATGTAGGAACAGAGTAAATGTGTCTGATCTAGATCAAATTTCAGTGGACATGGTTAGAATTATTTATCCTGCAACCATTATGACATTAAATTGCATAAGCGAATTGCCAGTTATTACTTGTATGGTTTCACTCGAAGCAAGACACTTCTTTGATGCGAAGGAAAATTTAAGATTTATTCACTAAACCAAATGAGAGTTTACTGCTCGTGGGAAATATATATATGCGCATTCGCAGTTCTAGTAATTCTATTCAGTGTGTAACATCACTGAAACAATATACTTTAAAACAAACATATTCACCCATCAAAGAATTACTTTACAATACATAACTTTGCCATGAGCCTAGTAAAAGACATCTTCGCTAGCCAAGGCTTCTGATTACGTCACACTCCAAGAATTACTTCTCCTCTTCGTGGAGTGTAACGTAATCAGAAGCCTTAGCTAGCGAAGATGAGTAAAAGACAACTCCAACATATAAGATTTTCCATATTGTAAAAATGATGTTGGTGAATGTGTCATTCCTTTTTAGCCGGACAAAATGTCATGTTTCATTCACCGATTAAGGTTAAATTTCTGGGTCAAGTTCGAAAAAGTTTCGTCAAATGTGGAATTAAGACATGTGATCGTATTGACGGATAAAGCATTTTGTATAAACTGATAAAGCACAAGTTTATCCGGCAGTAGTTTTCTGTCAGTATGGGGGCAGTTGCAGGATAAAAGTTGATAGAGAGCGCAGCGAACTCTTGCGATAGAGGTGTCTCAGTAACGTTATTCTATGTAAATCATCCAATATATGTAGAGTTGGAAAACTTTCTCAAAAACCGGAAACAGGAAGTCAACACAAGATCCAGCATCTCGCAAGACAGTATCCAAAGTCACACTCTCGCGTGATTACAAAATAACACTCTTGCGTGATTACAAACAAGTAACGCTTGGAAAAATTCAAAATGAAAACATTAGTGAAAGATTAACCTTCCAATTTATTCTTACCTGAATCTAACAATTACATTTTGTCCTGGATCTTAACTTAAAAGCTGTTTTACGTGAGCAGTTGCTTCGGAATTTTCCGCCTGGCAACGGAGAATGACGTTGAGATATAATTTGTAGCCGCAGTCACGTATTTTTGCAGAAAGTGGAAGTAGAAGTATTCTATGTTCAATATTGTTTTTCTTGTTATAAACTCAATGCCAGTAATTCAGCAAAGCTATTATTCTAATAATTAATAATTCTATAAATAGTTCCTAGCAGTACAATTATTCAGCGTATCCAATAAGCTATAAAAACAAAACACATGTCAATATCGATAAGACTGATGAGTCAGGGGAGAATACTCTTTCGCCGTTGGAAATCCTTCATTTACCTGGCATATTTCTATTTAGTAACACAGTTAAAAAACAATAAATGAAAGAATGGATTAACTGCTGCGCTCTCAGATAGGCTTGGCCTAATATTATATTATATATATGTATATACCTATGCTCTCAGATAGGCTTTGACTAAAATTATATTATATATATGTGTATACCTATGCTGTAATTACTCAGTTTCCAACAGTATTTTACACATTCACAGTGGAATAAAAGTATGTAAATACATGCAGTCATTTGTATATGAAGTTGTGTTTTCCAATACACTGGTGGTTTTTAAATGAAATTTAATGTTCTATTCGACAGACCTAGACCGTTTTCGTTTATTCGGAACAACCGGTTCGACCGTTTGTAAAAGTCATTATTTCAGGTATAAATCCTGACGGACCTGCAGTTTCTGAAACAGGCCTGTGAGGGTTTTGTCAAAGCTCGTCTGAAAACGATATAATATCACCAGGTCCGTCTTTAATTCATAAACGAACAACTAGGTCCGACCAGTCAAACCGCATAATCGAAAACGGCCCTATTGATGAATACCCTCCCAACTCTAGTTACAAGCCCCTGTGCTTAGCACAGAAACAAGCCACTTGAACCTTTGAAAATTTTATTTAGAATTTAAATCTGTCTAGTCTACTTTCTAATTAGTATCTTACTTTATCACTTTTGGCTGAAGCATACATGTATAAATTGGTCCATGCACAAGAGTTTGACGTGTTGGACGTGCAGTAGCCTGAGTAGGCCAACATGACTGCAGATGATAACTTGTTGACAAAATGACAAACCTTGGTTAGACGTTTTCACGACTGCACAAATAATTATGTCATTAGCAATCGTGTTATGTGCAGATCAGTAGACTAAAAATATTAAAATTAACTCAAGATATCTCCGATTAAATACAATCTCTGAATCTTACCGCTTGTCAAAACAATCGTTAATGTAAACAAGAATGAGCACGATCTTGTTCAAAACGCCACGTTCTTTACAAGAGCTTGAGTGATAGCGATTTTTATTTTGTTGGAGCGTAAGCGGCATGTAATTTATTCAAACAAGTTGGGTAGGATGCTGATGCTGGCGTCGTGTCTATATGTACTCAATGATGCATGAACGATTACGCCTTGCTGATATTACAAAGGAAATGGCTTATTTTATGTTTTCACATTCATGAATCCAAGGGTAAGTTGTATGACGCGATGTAGTCAGTGGTTTTAGCTGTGTTTGTTAGGGATGCTGAAGAGATATATGAAGACTGTTGACAGGTGTCCCACCTGTCAAATTACCTGAAAGCTACAGGTTGACGTTATGCTCCACTGACCATGGGTCTACATACATGACAGATAGCTTATCAAAACAAATTTTCTATATCTTACTATTAATATTAGATTGTAAAGTGCATAGTGAGGAATAGATGTACATTTAAATGGGTTACACACACAAAGCAATCTAATTAAAATTAGATCGTCTATGTCGCTCTCCGTACCGTCCGTTCGTTCTAGCGGACGGTCTACGGAGAGTGACATAGAATATCTAATTTTAATTAAATTGACACACAAAATGGGTTCAAACATATTATATAATGGATACATTTATAATAGATAAGGCTTACTGTTTGTATCATAAGATAGACATAGTGCTCAAAATGAAAAACATTGATATCAGGCAATCGGCTACTTTTAAAAGTGACAGGTACACTAGATAAAGTTTAAAAAATTTCCCAATTTAATATCAAATCTTTTAAGTCCCCTATTATCATGATTATAGTCATCATGCTTTGTCCATTGTTGTGCGCTGTGCACCGTCTGTAAACTTTTTATTCAAACGAATTCTTCTCAAGAACCGAAAGGACCAGGGTACCGATAATTGGCCTGTAGCATGCTGGGATGAATGGCTACCAAGTTTGTCCAAATAAATGACCTTGACCTTCATTCAAGGTCACAAGGGTCAAAAAGGTTAAAATCTTTCAACGACTTCATCTCAAGAACCAAAAAGGCCCAGGGTCTTGATATTGGGCATGTAGCATGCTTGGATGAAGGGCTACCAAGTTTGTTCAAATGAATGACTTTGACCTTCAGTCAAGGACACAGTGGTCAAAAAGGCTAAAATCTTTCAATGACTTCATCTCAAGAACCAAAAGGCCAAGGGTATTGATATTGGGCCTGTAGCATGCTGGGATGAAGGGCTACCAAATTTGTTCAAATGAATGACTTTGACCTTCATTCAAGGTTTGGTTTGGTTTGGTTTGGTTTATTTATTTTTACGTCCTATTAACAGCCAGGGTCATGTAAGGACGTGCCAGGTTTGTTGGTGGAGGAAAGCCGGAGTACCCGAAGAAAAACCACCGACCAGCGGTCAGTACCTGGCAACTGCCCCACATGGGATTCGAACCCGCATCCCAGAGGTGGAGGGCTTGTGGTAATATGTCGGGACATCTTAACCACTCGGCCACCGCGGCACAGGGGTGTATAAGGCTAAAATATTTAAACAACATATTGACAATAAATACAAAGGCTAGAGACCTGATTTGTAGTCTATAGTATGTTGGAATGAAGGGCTACAAAGTTTGTTAAAATGAATGACTTTGACCTTCATTCAAAGTCACAGGGGTCAAAAAGGCTTAAATCATTAAACGTGCAATTTACTGTGTATTTCAGTTCTACTTTATATATATTGTATTAATGGCCAGATGACTGTTATGGCCCATGCATATTTTTTTCCGAGTAAAGCATATTCTAATTGAATGGGTAATTATGATCTTCGCTCTTTGAATATAGCTTAAAATTAAACAAATAATGAATTTAAATATGCAAAAATATACAGCCTAGAATTCCCATATGTTATGTTATAATTATGAAGTCTCAGGTGACCTATTCTACTGCTAATCGCCTTTTGTCCATTTTGCGTCGTATGGCCGTAAACAATTTACATCTTCTTCAAAACTGCTGAAGCAATTTCAATAAAATTTTGCACAAACCTTCTAAGGCATAAGGTCAATCAAAATTGTGAATTATATGGTCCCCACCCCGGTGTAAAAGTGACTAAAATTTCAAAGATCTTGATGTGTCGACCGGTTTCATTTTTTCCGACCAACATTCAAAATGGCCTCCACAGCCTTTCATTGTTCAAAATTTAACTGCTTATCGATGTTTAGCTATTGGTCTGATTTGCCTGGAACTGGTTTCAATATGTAGTTTAAATCAAATTCTAAATTTTAAAAGTAAAAAATACCAAGATTATTTTATGACTTTCAAACGTTCTTAAACCAGATCCCATATTAGGTCCATGTTCATTTTTGTTGTATTTTTCAGTAATGGATCATATTGTTACTAGTGACATAAAACTGGGTTTTTTTTAAACTTTTTTTTTTGGGCAACTTTTGCAGACCAGGAACCAAGATGGCCGCCACAGCATGCGATTTGTCAAAATTGAACAAAATGAACATGCCATGGTTGAACCCATGGCCAACCTAATATAGTTATAGGCATTAGAGTGCTTATATATTACATTTAAATGATATGGCTTTTTAAAAAGCATTTTTCTTCTGCAAAATAAAATTTATTTACCGGTAAAATAATGTCATTTCTTCATTCAGGGGAGGTCACTCTTGTCAAATTAGGCCCTGTCGAGATTGGAGGAACTCTATGTGATGGCACCTGTCACAATTAGATCTTGTTTTATTTGATTGAGCTCAGTGAGGAGAGTTTGTAAGTCCTGTACTGGAAATAAACTTAAATCAATAAGTGTAACTTACGATTGTGCTTAATTGGCTTAATTAATACCCAGTAAAGAATTGTCATGATACAAAAAAATATTGACAATCTGACTATTTTTTGTCATTAGGGCATAATTACAACTAGTTGGGATATATGTTCTGCTTAACCTTTTCAGAAATACTTTTGTTTGTTTGTTTGTTTGTTTGATTAATTAACGTCCTATTAACAGCTATGGTCATGTAAGGACCGCCTCCCATGCATGCGGTGTGCTGCGTGTATGTTGTGCGAGGTGTGTGTTTTGGGAGACTGCGGTATATTCATGTTGTGTCTTCTTGTATAGTGGAACTTTTGCCCTTTTTATAGTGCTATATCACTGAAGCATGCCGCCGAAGACACCAAGCAACACACCCCACCCAGTCACATTATACTGACAACAGGCGAACCAGTCGTCCCACTCCCTGTATGCTGAGCGCTAAGCAGGAGCAGAAACTACCACTTTTATAGACTTTGGTGTGTCTCGGCCAGGGGACAGAACCCAGAGCCTTCCTCACAGGGGCGAACGCTCAACTCGAGGCCAAAAGTGAGGCGGTGCCAAGGGAGGCATTAGGAAAGATAAAGTCAGTTAGGAAGAAAAGAAAAGATAAGATCCTAAATTTAGTCGCCTTTTACGATCATGCAATAGGGACAGCAGGTACAATTCTAACGCCCTACCTGCAGGGCTGTTCAGAAATACATTTATTTATAAAAAAAAATTATTTATAAAAATTTATTGATACCAACTGCATTATATCTTTCAGATTTATAAATACTGTGGAAAAAAGAGAAAATGACTCATTAAAGTTAAGTCATGTTCAGCTCAATTGTCCAGGATTTTCTCCATGTGATGTCTGTCTAGGATAGGGAATCTCCAGGATGGCTCTGAGCCGTGAGGCAATAGTCGGACTCATTGTGGTGCCGATAATGTTGGCCATATCCTTCATGTTGCTAGTCACCTACCACATGACAAGACAAATACTCTGTGGAATTTTAGGATGTTTCTGGCAGAAGAAAAAATGCCTGTGTTGCCAACATGAAAGCTGCAAGAAAAGACAAAGTGATATAGACTTTAACACCCCCGACCACCAGCCATTGGACATAGATGAAAATGTTCATCCTGAAAAGTCAATATCCAGTATAGAGGAGAAGCCGTCATCAGCTGCCACACAGCATTGTAATTGTGAGAGCTGCCAGGTATAAGGTGGTGGTAATTTAATACACACAAAGGAATTAGACCAGATCAGAGGAACATTGTGATACAGCGGAAATGAGAATGATTTACAGACAACTTTTACCCAGAAATGATGTAATGTAACAAGAAAATTATGTTTTACTGTGAAAAGATAAATACAATAGAACAAGAAAATTACATTGTATAAATAACAACAATATGATGCTAATATTACTAGCGTCAGAGTGATATCATGTAATAATGGAGCAAGATTTTTACAAACTTTTAAGACTTTATAAATATTTGGTAAAAATCAATATTAATAATGAAATGCCAATGATATGCATGTAAGATAAACTATTTTATTACTTTGATGAAAATTTAAAACAATGGTTTTATTACTGGTTCATGTGTTTGAATGTTTGAATGTTTGAGGCACCATGATGTTACTAAATGTAAAAAAGATACTTTAATGATACACCCAGGTTAATTGGAGTTCATAAAGTCCTCAAACCCAACTCAACCCAACCCAATATATCACTGATACAGCAAAAAGCATGAAAATGAAAATATTTGTTTGTGCTACTTCCATTTCAGCTGCACCATTCAGCAATGAATAATGATCCACATAGATGTATATATGATAACGTGTAATCAATTCTTAAGTAACCTGTATATAATTTCAACAATTTCCTGGCATTTCAAACAAAGGAGTGTCCTTATAACAAATTTATCACCATGATTATATGGTAACTACTTATTAATAATTATCAAACATATTAGGAGTATTTTGATCATTTGATTGGTTAACTTCAGTCTAAATTTGGATTTTACTGAACGAAAACGCGTTATAGATAAAAATGTATTTGAATCACATTTCATTGTTACACATTGTATGCTGATTGATTCCATAATTAAAAATGAAATACTATCTAAACCAGCATCGTTGGAGACCCACAGGTGATCACACTACATTACGTTACACTTATCATAAGTGTAGTGTAGTGTGCGATCACCCGTGGGTCTCCAACGATGCTAAACCCACTGTTACACCTGAGAAATTATGCGACTTGCCAAGGAATAAAAAGAAAGGTTTTTGATGTACCAGTCCATGAGGTGACTATATACTTTTATGGATGTATGTTTAACTTGCCATTGATTGGGCAGTGCCATATACATGGATTTCTCTACATTTAATTAAGCTTGGTAATAACATTTTTATACATACTTTTTGGTAACAGTATTTCCATGTGTTTTCTACATTTTGTATTTTTCAATGTAAATTTTTAAATATATCTTTTTTTATTTTTATATTTTAAAGCATTATAAGAATATGGATATAGAACTCATGTTATTCTTAATATACGTGTCATTTCTAATAGGTCACAAATTCTCAAAACATTCTATACCGTTTTTGAAATAAATGTATTTTGCAATATGTTTGTCCCATGTAAAATCTCTTTAAAGTCTTTATTTTTGTGTTCAAATACATATCTGAATATGTAACCAACTTGTATCCCACCCAATAATGCAGATTGAATATTTCATCTAAAAAGATTCCATTATTTGCATTTTTTCAATATTTGAAGGCTTAAGATTTATTTATTTCAAAATATATTTATGATATTAAAGAATATGATGTTTATATTTTCACAAAGGAAACATCTTTACTGCAGCAGATCCCCTCTATCCTACCTCAAACACAGGTATGAAATCTACTGCTGTATTCTACTTCAATAAAAGAGACTGGTTTTAAAAAATAAGCATAACAGTGACCTTAATGAATACAAGTAGATTCTTATCTAGAGATTTATGTAACAATTCTGTACAAATCATACATTGGATACAAATAGATTCTTATCTAGAGATTTATGTAACAATTCTGTACAAATCATACATTAAATACAAATAGATTCTTATCTAGAGATTTATGTAACAATTCTGTACAAATCATACATTGTATACAAATAGATTCTTATCTAGAGATTTATGTAACAATTCTGTACAAATCATACATTGTATACAAATAGATTCTTATCTAGAGATTTATGTAACAATTCTGTACAAATCATACATTAAATACAAACAGATTCTTATCCAGAGATTTATGAAAAAATTCTGTACAAATCATACATTGAATACAAATAGATTCTTATCTAGAGATTTATGTAACAATTCTGTACAAATCATACATTAATACAAACAGATTCTTATCTAGAGATTTATGTAACAATTCTGTACAAATCATACATTAATACAAACAGATTCTTATCCAGAGATTTATGAAAAATTCTGTACAAATCATACATTGAATACAAATAGATTCTTATCTAGAGATTTATGTAACAGTTCTGTACAAATCATACATTGGATACAAATAGATTCTTATCTAGAGATTTATGTAACAATTCTGTACAAATCTTACATTGTATACAAATAGATTCTTATCTAGAGATTTATGTAACAATTCTGTACAAATCATACATTGAATACAAATAGATTCTTATCCAGAGATTTATGTAAAATTCTGTACAAATCATACATTGAATACAAATAGATTCTTATCTAGAGATTTATGTTAACGATTCTGTACAAATCATACATTGTATACAAATAGATTCCTATCTAGAGATTTATGTAACGATTCTGTACAAATCATACATTGAATACAAATAGATTCTTATCTAGAGATTTATGTAACAATTCTGTACAAATCATACATTGAATACAAATAGATTCTTATCTAGAGATTTATGTAACAATTCTGTACAAATCATACATTGAATACAAATAGATTCTTATCTAGAGATTTATGTAACAATTCTGTACAAATCATACATTGAATACAAATAGATTCTTATCTAGAGATTTATGTAACAATTCTGTACAAATCATACATTGGATACAAATAGATTCTTATCTAGAGATTTATGTAACAATTCTGTACAAATCATACCTTGAATACAAATAGATTCTTATCTAGAGATTTATGTAACAATTCTGTACAAATCATACATTGAATACAAATAGATTCTTATCTAGAGATTTATGTAACAATTCTGTACAAATCATACATTGAATACAAATAGATTCTTATCTAGAGATTTATGTAACAATTCTGTACAAATCATACATTGAATACAAATAGATTCTTATCTAGAGATTTATGTAACAATTCTGTACAAATCATACATTGAATACAAATAGATTCTTATCTAGAGATTTATGTAACAATTCTGTACAAATCATACATTGGATACAAATAGATTCTTATCTAGAGATTTATGTAACAATTCTGTACAAATCATACATTGAATACAAATAGATTCTTATCTAGAGATTTATGTAACAATTCTGTACAAATCATACATTGGATACAAATAGATTCTTATCTAGAGATTTATGTAACAATTCTGTACAAATCATACATTGAATACAAATAGATTCTTATCTAGAGATTTATGTAACAATTCTGTACAAATCATACATTGAATACAAATAGATTCTTATCTAGAGATTTATGTAACAGTTCTGTACAAATCATACCTTGGAATACAAATAGATTCTTATCTAGAGATTTATGTAACAATTCTGTACAAATCATACATTGAATACAAATAGATTCTTATCTAGAGATTTATGTAACATTCTGTACAAATCATACATTGAATACAAATAGATTCTTATCTAGAGATTTATGTAACATTCTGTACAAATCATACATTGAATACAAATAGATTCTTATCTAGAGATTTATGTAACAATTCTGTACAAATCATACATTGGATACAAATAGATTCTTATCCAGAGATTTATGTAACAATTCTGTACAAATCATACATAAGGATTATTTATACACATATACAGAAAATATAGATTTATCTCAAAAGGTGCCAATTGGTTGTTACAGCATATTCTTTTTTTTTCCAAATTTAGTGAGAAAGATCTAACATAATTTTGATATATTGTAGTCATAATCGTTTGGTTACAATATATTGCTGAGAAATATCATTTTAAAGCTATCCTTAATGAATCACATTAATTATCTGAAATAAAAATGCATACAAAATACATCTTTTGGAAAATTTCTTTTTATTTACTGAACCTCAGATTTTGTAGTTAATTTTAGATTGTTGTTGTAGCATAACATATTTGTCATATATTCCCCAGAACCTACTCTATTGCTGTAATGGTTCATGCTGTAACTTAGAAGATTGGCAATATGATATTTGTATTGTAATATGATATTAGTATTGTAATTTTATATTAGTATTGTAATATGATATAATTATTGTAATATGATATTATTATTGTAATATGATATTATTATTGTAATATAATATTAGCATTGTAAAATGATATTATTGTATAATGATATGTAATATTATGTTATTATAGTAATATGATATTGATATGTAATATTATGTTATTATTGTAATATGATATTAGTATTGTAATATGATATTTAATAATATTATTGTAATATTATATTAGTATTACAATATGATATTATTACTGTAATATGATATGTAAAATAATCTTATTATTGTAATATGATATTATTGTAATATGATATTATTATTGTAATATGATATTATTGTAATATGATATTATTATTATTATATGATATTAGTATTGTAATATGATATTAGTATTGTAATATAACAACTCCTGTGATATTAATGAAGCTGTTAATGTTCATTCCATTTAGGAATGTTGATGAATTATATTGTCATTTTTTCGTTGTGCAATATTATCTGTTTTTGTGATACTAACAACACTTATTAATAGTACAATTTATTATTGTCAATTCGTATGTGTATGTATAGTTGGATTTACTGATGGAGATGTTGTTTTATTCATTAAAATAAGAAACATTTAAGATGAAACATTAAAATAAGAAACATTTAAGATGAAACTAAATTATATACATTTTATTTTAATCAAATCATAAGAATGGTAGGGTTAATGCACATTTGTATCAAAGTGACAAAAATTTGAAATATTTTATTTTGGTAAATGTACATATTATGTTATTCTAGTCATGTGTTCAATGTCTGTGATGTAGGCTAAATGTTAAGCTATTGTGTGCAAATATGAGACTTGTTGTGGTCGAAATCTAATAATCTTAATATTACAACTAATAGGACATGTAACAAAATAGTTTTATTTGGTTCTGAGGACCAAAACCCCATAGCTTAGATTAAATATGTTTTCATCAGCTTCTGTACTATTTTTACTGTTTCTTTATAAGATTGGTATAATCTCTACCTGCATGCTAAGTTGAAATATGGTGAAATTATCTTTTTGTGGGTTTATAAAATTAAGTTGCTTGCCCTGTGCTAATAACACTCTGAGTCAGGTGATGCTAACCTTATCCCATTAAGATATAAAACCAATTCAGGATATTTAGGCTGGCAGTAATTATGACAAGACAAATCTAAATTGGATAAATTGTATCATTTATGGAAAATATTGAACATTTTTTAGACCCTTGCTAAGTTTGTTTTAGATATACTCTAACTGCAGCTGTTGACTTCTATATGTAATTACAGTTTTAGTTAAAGTAGAAGAAACAAAGAGATTCTGTAAAAACTCACAAACATTTATAGGTCAGTACCTTTTGATGTATGCCTCTAAAGCTCAATCTACATGTATCAATTGAGAACTAGTGTTCAGGTTTTGATCCACAGAGGCTCCTAGCAAGGAAATCCCAGGGAATTATTTGTGATTACATTATGCATACGATTGGTCTTATGCAAAGGATGAATTCCTCTTTATACTCCTGGATATTGTTTTAGAGGTAACTATAGAGTAGGTGAGAATTTTTGTTTCTTAGATGAATTTAAATGTTTGATATCAAAGTTGTTCCTTGAATTTTTTTTTAATTTTTACTGGTAAGTGAAATTAACCCCCACCATCCTGTTACTTGGTGTTTTACATACATGTATTTGAAGGATTTTAAACTATAGGGAATGGTTTTGTATGCCTTGTGTGTTCTTTTGTTAGCATGTTTATCAATTTAGGTATATTTATTGTTTACATTTACACTGTATAGTTGAACTTAATGTTATTATTTTCTTTTTACATGTGTCTGTGTTTACATGTGATGTACACACTCACTGTAAATCTGTTAAATGTTGTTTAATGTGTTAGAATTGACCCAAATCTACAGATAATCTTTCAAGGTTGTGTCCAATTCAAAATACTCTAAAATGTCTCTGCTGACCTAAGATCATTTTAAAGTGAACAGTCAGGCAAGGATAGCTAAAGTCGGTAAAAATGGTGTGAATGTATCCAGTATAATTTCTTATGAAATAGAAAAATAAAATCTCTCATCAAAATCTGTCTGCGTACAAAGAAATTAATGTAAAGTATAGGAATCCTAAAACACCCTCCCGGCTGACTATGTCTGTGGTTACATTTCCACGCAGCCTCGCTTTCAATGCTTTCAACTTTTCTTTATTTCAATGGTCAGAACTGGGAAACGTAAGCAGAACTTGACCGTCGTATTAATATGTGAGAACTTTTGGAAGGCCAATGAACGCATTTAGACTGGTTTTCTTTGCCCGACTATTCACTTTAAGCAACAGTGTAAATTCTTATTGCATATTTTAGTCTATAGTAAAATAAAGATAAACCTTGAAAGTCATTTCTGAACTGTTTGGGATTGTGGTACAGACATTTACCTATTTTTTTTCTCAATTTTGAAAACTTGAGCTTCAGAAAAGCCACCAACTGCTTTTTTTTACATGTTCATCAGATGGTGGGCTATTCAAATCGCCTTTCGTCCGTGGTCCGTCGTCCGTCCGTCCTTCCGTCCTTCCGTCCGTCCGTCCGTCCGTTAACAATTCTTGTTACCGCTAATTCTCAGAAAGTGCTGAAGGGATCTTTCTCAAATTTCATATGTAGGTTCCCCTAGGACTCTAGTTGTGCATATTGCATTTTGGGACCGATCGGTCAACAAGATGGCCGACAGGCGGCCATCTTGGATTTTGATAGTTAAAGTTTGTTACCGCTATTTCTCAAAAAGTACTGTAGGGATCTTTCTCAAATTTCATATATAGGTTCCCCTAGGGCCCTAGTTGTGCATATTGCATTTTGGGACCGATCGGTCAACAAGATGGCCGACAGGCGGCCATCTTGGATTTTGATAGTTAAAGTTTGTTACCGCTATTTCTCAGAAAGTACTGAAGGGATCTTTCTCAAATTTCATATGTAGGTTCCCCTAGGACCCTTGTTGTGCATATTGCATTTTGGGACCGATCGGTCAACAAGATGGCCGACAGGTTGCCATCTTGGATTTTGATAGTTAAAGTTTGTTACCGCTATTTCTCAGAAAGTACTGAAGGGATCTTTCTCAAATTTCATATACAGGTTCCCCTAGGACCCTAGTTGTGCATATTACATTTTGGGACCGATCGGTGAACAAGATGGCCGACAGGTGGCCATCTTGGATTTTGACAGTTAAAGTTTGTTACCGCTATTACTCAAAAAGTACTGAAGGGATCTTTCTCAAATTTCATATATAGGTTTCCCTAGGGCCCTAGTTGTGCATATTGCATTTTGGAACCGATCGGTCA
Source organism: Argopecten irradians (assembly GCF_041381155.1). Taxonomy (NCBI): domain Eukaryota; kingdom Metazoa; phylum Mollusca; class Bivalvia; order Pectinida; family Pectinidae; genus Argopecten; species Argopecten irradians. The sequence continues at coordinate 8,838,502 of NC_091140.1, read as the reverse complement.
ACAAGATGGCTTGGATTTTGATAGTTAAAGTTTGTTACCGCTATTTCTCAAAAAGTACTGAAGGTATCTTTTACAAATTTTATGTGTAGGTTCCCCTTGTACCCTAGTTGTGCATAGTACCTTTTAGGACTGATGCATAATGCCTTTCGGGACTGATCGGTAAACAAGATGGCCAACCGGCCGCCATCTTAGATTTCATTGTTGAAGTTTGTTACCACTATTTCTTAGAAAGTACTATAGCGATCTGTCTCAAATTTTATATGTCATGTGTTTGAAAAAGTTTGAAAAGCAGGGAAAAGATCCCTCTTTCCATTGTCAGACATAGATCTTTCTTTGGTGGGCGCCAAGATCCCACCAACTGCTTTTTTTTACATGTTAAATTTCTCTGCGATATGCTCAATTGCAAAGTTCTACATTTTTATACATTTGATACTTTTGTACTTTCTATATATAGAGTCTGTGGTATAACGAACATCTTTAAAACACGACTCCAATAGCTATATAAAGTCTATGTCCTAAAATTAAGTAAACCTACCAACCATAGACTTTTGTATTTAGTAACAGGTCAACCATACACTTATGACAGGTCAACCATAGACTAATGACAGATCAACCATAGACTTATGACAGGTCAACCATAGACTTATGACAGGTCAACCATAGACTTATGACAGGTCAACCATAGACTTATGACAGGTCAACCATAGACTTATGACAGGTCAACCATAGACTTATGACAGGTCAACCATAGACTTATGACAGGTCAACCATAGATAAATGACAGGTCAACCATAGACTAAAATGACAGGTCAACCATAGACTCATATCCTTAATGGCAGGTCAACCATAGACTTATGACAGGTCAACCATAGACTTATGACAGGTCAACCATAGACTTATGACAGGTCAACCATAGACTTATGACAGGTCAACCATAGACTTATGACAGGTCAACCATAGACTTATGACAGGTCAACCATAGACTTATGACAGGTCAACCATAGACTTATGACAGGTCAACCATAGACTTATGACAGGTCAACCATAGATAAATGACAGGTCAACCATAGACTTATGACAGGTCAACCATAGACTTATGACAGGTCAACCATAGATAAATGACAGGTCAACCATAGACTCATATCCTTAATGGCAGGTCAACCATAGACTTGTGTCCTTAATGACAGGTCAACCATAGACTCATATCCTTAATGGCAGGTTAACCATGCATAGACTCATATCCTTATAGCCGTGTAGCTTCTGTTGTAGCGGAAAAATCACCTTCTGACTGACTTTTCCGGACATTGTTTTCCCCCAAATTATTAAATGCGCAAAATATACCGATAGTAGATTTTTCAGCATTTTCAGCCCTAAGAAAAATTACATGTGCAAAGTACACTGGTGTTTAAGTTTTTACAGTATTTGTAACAATTACAATTGTGTTTGGTACAGCTAATATAGCCAGAGCGCCCGCAATTTACCTGTGGATTGGCGACAGTACTCAAGTCTATAAATAACTAGCTACACTCATTCAATACATTGATACAAGTCAGCGGTAGAGCGGTAGGGGTTTATATACACGCATCATTCTCAGTTGGGTTAGCACGGCTGTAATGACAGGTCAACCATAGACTCATATCCTGAATGACAGGTCAACCATAGACTCATGACCTTAATGACAGGTCAACCATAAACTCATGTCCTTAATGATAGGTCAGCCATAGACTCATGACCTTAATGACAGGTCAACCATAGACTCATACCCTTAATGACAGGTCAACCATAGACTCATGACCTTAATGACAGGTCAACCATAGACTCATGACCTTAATGATAGGTCAACCATAGACTCATACCCTTAATGACAGGTCAACCATAGACTCATACCCTTAATGACAGGTCAACCATAGACTCATGTCCTTAATGATAGGTCAACCATAGACTCATGACCTTAATGACAGGTCAACCATAGACTCGTGTCCTTAATGATAGGTCAACCATAGACTCATACCCTTAATGACAGGTCAAACCATAGACTCATGTCCTTAATGACAGGTCAACCATAGACTCATGTCCTTAATGACAGGTCAACCATAGACTCATGTCCTTAATGACAGGTCAACCATAGACTCATGTCCTTAATGACAGGTCAACCATAGACTCATGTCCTTAATGACAGGTCAACCATAGACTCATGTCCTTAATGACAGGTCAACCATAGACTCATGTCCTTAATGACAGGTCAACCATAGACTCATACCTTAATGACAGGTCAACCATAGACTCATACCAGGTCAACCATTAATGACAGGTCAACCATAGACTCAAATGTCAACTTAACTGACAGGTCAGCCATAGACTCATACCCTTAATGACAGGTCAACCATAGACTCTCCTAAGACATGTCCTTAATGACAGGTCAACCATAGACTCATGTCCTTAATGACAGGTCAACCATATACTCATGTCCTTAATGAAAGGTCAACCATAGTCTCATGACCTTAATGACAGGTCAACCATAGACTCATGACCTTAATGATAGGTCAACCATAGACTCATACCCTTAATGACAGGTCAACCATAGACTCATGACCTTAATGACAGGTCAACCATAGACTCATACCCTTAATGACAGGTCAAACATAAATTCATGTCCTTAATGACAGGTCAACCATAGACTTGTGTCCTTAATGCCAGGTCAATCATAGATTCATGACCTAATAACCCCATGATATTATTGACAGCACTCTGAAAGTGACTAACCCGGCGGTCAATGTAGGCTTGCCATGATTTATATGTTTTATTCATATGACAATACTTCCAAAGACATGTAGCTAGGATTTCTGTAAAACTGCTGTGACCCATGTGGTAATTCAAATATTATTTTTGTTTGTTAAACTTTATCTTGTTTTCATTTTTATGAGATGGAATATATTGTATTAAAACAATTTTACATTTCATTAACATTGGGTTTTGTTATTTGTTGATATTTACAATTTCCTGAATACATTGAACTGAGGTAATCTGAATGCAGATAATCTGGAAAACTCACAGTCTAGATTGATGGAAATATCAGGAAACAGACATGAATGTTGACAAAGTAACTGAAAGTCCCAGAAATTAGCAATCATAATAGTTTGAGAAGATACTTGAATATTCGGATTGTTAAGGATCCACTGAGTACTATTCTCTGAATCATTTAGGGCTAGATTAAGCTCCTTAATTGGTTGGCTGTAGCCTGTCATACTTTTGACATACATTGGTTGGTATCATACATTGGCCTTCCTACATTATAATGATTGTCTGTGGCCTGTCATACTTTTGACATACATTGGTTGGTATCATACATTGGGCTTCCAGCATTATCATGATTGTCTGTGGCCTGTCATACTTTTGACATACATTGGTTGGTATCATACATTGGGCTTCCTACATTATAATGATTGGCTGTGGCCTGTCATACTTTTGACATACATTGGTGGGTAACATACATTGGGCTTCCAGCATTATCATGATTGATTGTGGCCTGTCATACTTTTGACATACATTGGTGGGTATCATACATTGGCCTTCCAGTACATTATCATGATTGTCTGTGGCCTGTCATACTTTTGACATGCATTGGTGGGTATCATACATTGGGCTTCCTACATTATCATGATTGTGTGGCCTGTCATACTTTTGACATACATTGGTGGGTATCATACATTGGGCTTCCTACATTATCATGATTGTCTGTGGCCTGTCATACTTTTGACATACATTGATGGGTATCATACATTGGGCTTCCAGCATTATCATGATTGTCTGTGGCCTGTCATACTTTTGACATGCATTGGTGGGTATCATACATTGGGCTTCCAGCATTATCATGATTGTGGCCTGTCATACTTTTGACATACATTGGTGGGTATCATACATTGGGCTTCCTACATTATAATGATTGTCTGTGGCCTGTCATACTTTTGACATGCATTGGTTGGTATCATACATTGGCCTTCCTACATTATAATGATTGGCTGTGGCCTGTCATACTTTTGACATACATTGGTTGGTATCATACATTGGCCTTCCTACATTATAATGATTGTCTGTGGCCTGTCATACTTTTGACATACATTGGTGGGTATCATACATTGGGCTTCCTACATTTATCATGATTGTCTGTGGCCTGTCATACTTTTGACATACATTGGTGGGTATCATACATTGGGCTTCCTACATTATAATGATTGACTGTGGCCTGTCATACTTTTGACATGCATTGGTGGGTATCATACATTGGGCTTCCAGCATTATCATGATTGTCTGTGGCCTGTCATACTTTTGACATGCATTGGTGGGTATCATACATTGGGCTTCCTACATTATCATGATTGGCTGTGGCCTGTCATACTTTTGACATGCATTGGTGGGTATCATACATTGGCCTTCCTACATTATAATGATTGGATGTGGCCTGTCATACTTTTGACATACATTGGTTGGTATCATATATTGGCCTTCCTACATTATAATGATTGTCTGTGGCCTGTCATACTTTTGACATACATTGGTTGGTATCATACATTGGCCTTCCTACATTATAATGATTGTCTGTGGCCTGTCATACTTTTGACATACATTGGTGGGTATCATACATTGGGCTTCCAGCATTATCATGATTGACTGTGGCCTGTCATACTTTTGACATGCATTGGTGGGTATCATACATTGGGCTTCCTGCATTATCATGATTGTCTGTGGCCTGTCATACTTTTGACATACATTGGTGGGTATCATACATTGGGCTTCCAGCATTATCATGATTGTCTGTGGCCTGTCATACTTTTGACATGCATTGGTGAGTATCATACATTGGGCTTCTCACATTATCATGATTGTCTGTGGCCTGTCATACTTTTGACATACATTGGTGGGTATCATACATTGGGCTTCCAGTATTATCATGATTGGCTGTGGCCTGTCATACTTTTGACATACATTGGTGGGTATCATACATTGGCCTTCCTACATTATCATGATTGGCTGTGGCCTGTCATACTTTTGACATACATTGGTTGGTATCATACATTGGGCTTCCTACATTATCATGATTGGCTGTGGCCTGTCATACTTTTGACATACATTGGTGGGTATCATACATTGGGCTTCCTGCATTATCATGATTGGCTGTATCGTGTCATACATGTAATTTTGACATACATTGGTGGGTATCATACATTGGCCTTCCTACATTATAATGATTGGCTGTGGCCTGTCATACTTTTGACATACATTGGTTGGTATCATACATTGGGCTTCCTACATTATCATGATTGGCTGTGGCCTGTCATACTTTTGACATGCATTGGTGGGTATCATACATTGGGCTTCCAGCATTATCATGATTGTGGCCTGTCATACTTTTGACATACATTGGTGGGTATCATACATTGGGCTTCCAGCATTATCATGATTGTCTGTGGCCTGTCATACTTTTGACATACATTGGTTGGGTATCATACATTGGGCTTCCTACATTATCATGATTGTCTGTGGCCTGTCATACTTTTGACATACATTGGTGGGTATCATACATTGGGCTTCTCACATTATCATGATTGGCTGTGGCCTGTCATACTTTTGACATACATTGGTGGGTATCATACATTGGGCTTCCAGCATTATCATGATTGTCTGTGGCCTGTCATACTTTTGACATACATTGGTGGGTAACATACATTGGGCTTCCTACATTATCATGATTGCTGTGGCCTGTCATACTTTTGACATGCATTGTGGGTATCATACATTGGCTTCCTACATTATCAATGATTGGCTGTGGCCTGTCATACTTTTGACATGCATTGGTTGGTATCAAACATTGGGCTTCCTGCATTATCATGATTGGCTGTGGCCTGTCATACTTTTGACATACATTGGTGGGTATCATACATTGGCCTTCCTACATTATAATGATTGGCTGTGGCCTGTCATACTTTTGACATGCATTGGTGGGTATCATACATTGGGCTTCCTACATTATCATGATTGGCTGTGGCCTGTCATACTTTTGACATACATTGGTGGGTATCATACATTGGGCTTCCAGCATTATCCTGATTGGCTGTGGCCTGTCATACTTTTGACATGCATTGATGGGTATCAAACATTGGCCTTCCTACATTATCGTGATTGGCTGTAGGGTCAGTCACCATTATACAAAATCTGTTCCCTTTCCCCTAAGAATGTTTCTGGCCAAATTTGGTTAAAATTGGTTGAAAATTTTTAGACTAGTAGCATTTTAAAAAATTACCAAAAGGTCCCCTATTGGGCCCCGCCCCTCAGGCCCCAGGGGGGTCAGAGTCACCATTTATACAAAATCTGTTCCCCTTCCCCTAAGGATGTTTCTGGCCAAATTTGGTCAAAATCCAATAAGAACTTTATGACTAGTAGCTTTTTGAAGGAATTTTCCTCTATTTCCCCTATTGGGCCCCGCCCCTCAGGTCCCAGGGGGTCAGAGTCACCATTTCTACAAATTCTATTCAATTTTCCCTGACAATGTTTCTGGCCAAATTTGGTTAAAATCCGTTGAAGACTTTTTGACAAGTTGTGTTTTAAAGAATTACTAAAATTTCCCCTATTGGGCCCCACCCCTCGGGCCCAAGGTGGGGTCAGAGTCACCATTTATACAAAATCTGTTCTCCTTCCCCTAAGGATCGATGTTTCTGGCCAAATTTGGTTTAAATCCATTCAGAACTTTTAGACTAGAAGCAATTTAAAGGAAAAGTTTACGCACGGCGTACGACGCACGCCTCACGACGACAGACGGTGCATGATGACAATACGTCATCTTGACCCTAGGGTCAGATGACCTTAAAATATCATGCAGTGGCCTTAGTCCAATGTTGTAACAGAAAAATATCATCGGTGGCCTTAGTCCAATGTTGTGACAAACAAATATCATTTAGTGGCCTTAGTCCAATGTTGTTTCAAAGAAATACACATTGGCCTCAGTTGATTCAGTTTACATTAGAAATGTTAATACGTGTAAAAGAAGTTGAATGTGAAAAGTACCGGTATACTACACTGTATTATCATGGCAGCAGATAGTCCACAGAGAACGATGACAGTTGATACACTGTCCTGGTCAGACAACAATAATAGAAATAGAATTCAGTTTTGATACAATTTTATTTTTTGTAATTGTCTGTTTTAAACAAAATGATACTTGTAGACATGAGGACAAAGAAACCTACTATAATTTTCATCATGTGACCTTCAAGTTTTGTTTTTTAAATACCAAGAGTTTCCACTAAATAAAATTTAATTTTCTCTGATTCAATAGAAATATTTAGATCATTGAGTAGCAAAGAATGGAAAGATATATTTTCAAAAAATGTGTTACACAGAACTAAATATAAAACTTAACCATTCTCTGCATTTACACTGAAATAAATCATTTCTACAACTTAAGCATTTTCATAAACAGGTAAAAAGAACTAAATGTTGTTTGCCCTCATACCAAACTACCTTAAAGTAAGTGATTTCTGTTGGTCAACTATTTCGCAAATTTAACTAAAAGCAATGCAATAAAATTTTAACGGTTTTAAATTTTCGCGATCAGACTTCAATCATATATAAATATCTCTCAACCATTTCTCAATATTTCACGGACCAAAATCTTAACATTACAGTACAGTACCATCAGATAGACTAAAGTACTTGCCCTGATATACTACAGCAATAAGATGGACAAAGTCTTTTGCATAACCTTTTGTTGTGTCTGCCTCTGAAAATCATGTAAAAAAGAAACGGTTGAAATACAAAAGAATGATAACCAACGTCATTAAGACAAAAGTTCTTTCACAATAAATGCTACTAACAGGCAAAGAGTGCTTAATTAAAGTACCATTGGTTTTTTTCTTCTAATTTTGTAATTCTTCATGCTGTTTCATACAAAATGATAAAGATAGATCACCAGTCACTTTATATATGGAACACCAAAACAAATCATTCAGAATCTCAAAATCTGATATTGTGTCCACAGTTAATGTACAATCTCCATACAGACACCGACCACTAGCCCTGATCACATGATACACTGCAGCGATAATTTACACAACACAAAGTCATCAATACAATGTCAAATGAGCAGACCATAGATACTAAACTTGGAATCATAATACAGAATGTGGCAGCATTTATCTTCAGTTTTTCGTAATGCATATAGAGCTAAAATACACAATCTGAATGAGATTTGGACGTGTGTAAAAGATATTGACAATATGACAGTCACAATTATCTCTCAGTTTATGTAAACATGCATATATGTCATCAGCACTTAAGTCGACACTCTGTACTTAGAAATTAATTATTTTATTTTATTGAAGATTTGACTGTCAAGTATTCCATCAAAATCAAATGTTGCTGTTTTTACTTTTATGAAGCCAAATAACCTTTCAATAATATATAATACCACAGAGATGAAAGTACGAAATGGCACTTCATGTGGGACTTTGTCTTCATAACTCACCAAGACAGAGTTATTCTTCAAAGACATGTACTGTGATAGTTTGTCAATTACAAAACTGCCCAAATTTCTCGAAGCAAATTTAAGTCAAAAACTGACTTAAGTCATAAATTTTCATATAAGTTATAAAAGGAGAAAAACTTAAGTTTTGACTTAAGTCTGCACTTTTGTTTTGAGAAAACACGGCCAGATATTGTCATTTTGGTGAGGAAAATGACAATGTACAGAATGCCACTTGCTCTCTTTCCTTGCACAAGTACCAAACAATACTTTATTTCTCTTATGTCATTGGAAAATAACAGTAAATACATAGCAATATAAACAAAACTGTCTGTAATAACTTGAAAAGTTTGCTATGGTGATCGAGGTATCCTCCAACAAGTTTGTTTAACCTGTTGTCACCAGTGCATTATAAGCCAAGGGGTTATCACTGAAATGTATGGTCATAAGCAGACAAGATTAGCACTATACTGTACCGACCCACGTAGATATTGGATATTACAAAGCACAGACAAATAATTAAAATCTATGGTAAACAAATAAATATAATTTGAAGGTGATTACTGTTAGCTATAGTCGATCATCACACTAAACTCTATGATCTAGATAATAAATATAACGATTCCCATAAATGTTTCTTATAATCAATCTTTGATCGATGCTGAATAAAGTTGATTGTAATTTACAACATTTACTATATCTTTATGACTACATATAATGTGAAGATCTGGTCTCTGTTTTACAAAGTAACCTTACAATCAACATCCGATTGGGGTATAAATATATTCCAGTTCTAATACAACAAACTGGGGAACCTCTAATAATTTCATCACAGATATTTTTCTTCAATTGAAGGTGCCAAGGTTGAATTGCTGATCAGTTGAAAGGTTGTAGAGGAAGCCATACCCACTAATATTGACCGGCAGTAATACTGGTGATATACAAAGCAGAAACAACATTAAATTAGATTGAGGAGTTAGCACTGTAGAGAAGTATATGTAACACAACATTTTAGATTTTACATTGGCAACATCTCACGTTTGTATGTTTATTTACCAGAACAGTAACATAATCACTTTCCCATGTTATTCTGGTTTCTACAAAAATATTTTGATGAGAAATCATCAACACCATTTGATTAATAGTTATTCATTAACTAAGAAAACAAACCAAAGAAAGATAATTGAAACAAAAATTAAAGCTGAATGGAAACTGAGGGAGAACTGCTAAATAATTAACATAGGAACAAGCTGGATAGAAATTATAATGAGTTGAAAATCATTAAAAATAAAAATTTTGCGATTTTGCCGTTTTCAATGTAGGTGACGATGTTAAACAAATAATGTTTGCCTTTGATAAGTATAACATTACTAAAAGTGTGTGGGGTGTTAAATAGGAGATGATGAGTAAAACCTGTTGAACAAGAATTACATGTACAGATCTCTACACAAATCATACAAAACACATCACAATGGGTTTGCCCAATATAAACACCGCTAAATTCAGCAGTTAAAATGTCAACAATTTTTATCAGTTATTCATAATACACAGTATAAGGAATTTCTCTGGGTGAGCTTCGTCAATAATAACATCACAAAGTGTGGATCCTACAGCATTCCGAACCCCTTGGAGTAATTGATAGCCTTCAGTAGTCTTTCATTGAGCTTTTCCTTTGAAGAATAGTCTGGTAACAGAAGTACATTGAAGCAGGTGTGTGCGGTAGGCAGCCTGCAACAAACACAGATTTCCGTGTCAAAATCAAATTTCATTGTCAGAAGATAACACAAATATCACTGTCAAAATCAGATTTTATAGTCAGAAGATAAATACAGATATCACTGTCAAAATCAAATTTACTGTCAAAATCAAATTTTATAGTCGGAATATAAATACAGATATCACTGTCAAAATCAAATTAACTGTCAAAATCAAATTTTATAGTCGGAAGATAAATACAGATATCACTAGTACTGTCAAAATCAAATTTACTGACAAAATCAAATTTTATAGTCAGAAGATAAACACAGATATCACGGTCAAAATCAGATTTTATAGTCAGAAGATAAACACAGATATCACTGTCAAAATCAAATTTTATAGTCAGAAGATAAACACAGATAACACTGTCAAAATCAAATTTACTGTCAAAATCAAATCTTAGTCAGAAGATAAACACAGATATCACTGTCGAAACTAATTTTAAAGTATTGACAAGCACAAATATTACATGTCACCAATAGTATTTAGTTATATTTCTTATTACAACTCTATCATCTGATCAATCGTAGTACTATAAATAGCCTACATAGTTTTTTGAGTGTGTGTGGGGGGGGGATTTTCGTAATTGTGCAATACATTATTTTCCTGATTCTATGGAAAATAAAAGAGGGAAAATCATATGCACTCTTGATGCCAAATGTGAAATTCAAACTTTTTGAAAATTAAATTTTCTCCAATTGAGTCGGAAATCATGAATTGTTTTATCCACAAAAACAACCTGGTATATTGAATTACTTAAATATTAAACATGCAAAATTTTATGAAAATTGGTTCAACTAAGGGTTTCAGACTTCACTTAAAAGATGCTATTGATGTTGAATTCTTGAGGCAATCACAGAAATCTTTTTTCACTCGAACGAGGTGTATATAATCTTACCTATCTGAGTCTGGCCCATTACGGGCGATGATGAGCTTGAGCTTAGAGAGGCCTCCAACGGGCACTCGGTCTGTTCCTGTGGTGAATTGCACCAGCTTTCGCTTCTGTTCGTCTGAAAAACTATGGACAACTTCCCAGAAATTCCTGAAACAGACATCAATGCTTTAGTGTGAAAAAACCTAATTTGTTTAAAGATAACTGCATAAGAATTGAATAATTCTATTCATTCTTTTTAATAAAAGCTATTTGTAGAATTAATTTATTGAACACACAAACACATTAAAAAGCACAAGTAGTAGATGTCTAAGATCTACTTCTATTCAAACACATAACTATTCCACTATAATTTTACTTAACTCAACCCTCATCCCTTCTACAAAATCTCTGTATATATGGACTGCAATCTGGTAACTAAAGCAATTAAAGCCTTTCTTATTGACAGTCCTTGTAGTCTTTATGAAAGCTTCTGATATCTATAACTTACTTGACTGTTGTGGAATCCACGGTGAATCCTCCATCATAGTCTGTAGCTTCTTCCAATTCGTGGAAGTCAAATTGCTGTGAAAGCAATACATGAGATACAAATTTGTTCGTGTACACAACAGTCACCAGACACAGCATGCTCAGGATGATAATATGCATGATTACTATCCATACATCTGAGGAATTTACAATATTTTATGGTTATGTGTAATTAAGCTAAGTATACATGAATAACTTGTACAATGTTTGGTCAGGACCAACAAAAACACTTTAAATTGCATACAACTTTAAGTTTAATGTAAAATCAATTCTGTAACACAATTAAGAGACTTTCATTTCAAGAGACAAAGTAACATTGAAATTGGCACATAAAATTCCATTCCCAGTTCTGTCTACTCAGATGCCATTAATCATACCTCACTGCCACAGATCAACAGCTCAATCTCCTCGGGCAGAAAGAGTATTCTCAACGGGCTCTCATTGGTCACCATGTGAAATCCCCTTTTGAAGGCATGGAACTGTTTCTCAATGGCTTTGTTCAGAAGGAAATCAGCATACATATCAACAAATTCCTGGAAGAAAATCATAAAGGAATTTAGTAAGATATTATTTAAAGGCATTCATTAGTCAATTATATATAAACAGCTGCAACTTCATATCAAGATTGTAATACTGTCATACATAATATATTTTATAACTGTGTGACACACAAGAAAAGTTCTTATTTATTTAATGATATTTTGATCAAAAAATATTTTTATCAATTAATTGTTATCAAGTTTTGAATTGGTATCTACACATCAAATGCTATTACCTTACCAAATCATCAAATTATAATTTAATTTTTGACTTTTTTTTTTATAAATGTCAGAACACTAAATTAAGGAAATTACTACCAGCAATGGATTTTTAACTGACTAGAAAAATTTTGTAGTCATCATCAGCAATAGACACATACCCAGATATATACAAGTATGCCCTGCTTCCACATGTCATAACGGAACAAGACAAGCCAGACTTCAGTAACATGGTAAAAACATAAAAGATAAATTCTCAAATGTCTCCGCCTCCATATATCATAGCTGAACAAGATGGGACAAGCTTTGGTTACATAATGGGGGCATCATGTATCCACTCTCAAAGACAAACTTACCTGTTTATTTTCTTGACAGACCATGATTTGGTCACCATTTTCCTTTAAGTCGTGAGTTAAAGCACTGCCAAACACATCTTTGTAGTCGATACGGAAGGACTGGGGGAAAACCTCCTCAAAGTCTGTCTCCTGGTACTCGAGCATCTGCTTCAGACTGCTGGCCATTGTCTGGGGCAAAGATTGATACCTTTTTATCAAGGTTTTATATCCTGTTTTTAGACTTTCCTTCAATGGCTATCAAATGTTTCTTATATTTGTTATTATATGTTTTGGAAGAGAGAGAATAATTTGTCTCTCTGATCCTATTTACCATAACCATCAGTGCCAAATGTTAGGAGCAAAAAGATACAATTTGAATAGAACACTTCATACTTTACAGAAAATCTCATTCCACTATAAGACTTTCTAATAAAATAATTCCGGGTCAACCATTGTGGTTCAGCTCTTGACAGCTTATGATGTACAGTAAACTAAAATACTTACAGGATCAATATCCTTGAGGTCAGCCCACACACCCTTTTTGCCCATGAGTTTTCGGTAGACAACTGGCGGGAAGTGGACATCCACAATAGTGTTGTTGTAGATGGCAAGACCAAGCATTATACCAATCAGAGTGAACTGACCATCGTTTTCAAAGGAAGTAGGATTGAACCAAAAGAAGTGGGTATCTTCGTTGTATGTAAACATTCCTAAAACAAATAGTTACTGAATGATTACAAACAAACTTTTATTTTCCAGGAACATTTACATAACTTTCAAAACCAGTTGTGTTGTTAAATCAACTGCATCATAGTGATCAGTACAATCTGAACTGTTATTTTTTACTTTTGTGATTCTTATTGCTACATAACACACTTTAAGAGTTTTGACAACCAATATACTCTAACAACTTTTCTAAAGATTCTAAAACAATGTGACATTTATATACCATAACACTTGCCGGAAGATGAGATTAGTTTTACTTGGCCCAAAAGCGACATTTATATACCATAACACTTGCTGGAAGATGAGATTAGTTTTACTTGGCCCAAATGTGACATTTATATACCATAACACTCGCTGGAAGATGAGATTAGTTTTACTTGGCCCAAAAGCGACATTTATATACCATAACACTTGCTGGAAGATGAGATTAGTTTTACTTGGCCCAAATGTGACATTTATATACCATAACACTTGCCGGAAGATGAGATTAGTTTTACTCGGCCCAAATGTGACATTTATATACCATAACACTCACTGGAAGATGAGATTAGTTTTACTCAGCCCAAATGTGACATTTATATACCATAACACTCACTGGAAGATGAGATTAGTTTTACTTGGCCCAAATGTGACATTTATATATATATACCTTAACACTCGCTGGAAAATGAGATTAGTTTTACTTGGCCCAAATGTGACATTTATATACCATAACACTCACTGGAAGATGAGATTAGTTTTACTTGGCCCAAAAGCGACATTTATATACCATAACACTCACTGGAAGATAAGATTAGTTTTACTCGGCCCAAATGTGACATTTATATACCATAACACTCACTGGAAGATGAGATTAGTTTTACTTGGCCCAAATGTGACATTTATATACCATAACACTTGATGGAAGATGAGATTAGTTTTACTCGGCCCAAATGTGACATTTATATATATATACCATAACACTCGCTGGAAGATGAGATTAGTTTTACTTGGCCCAAAATCGACATTTATATACCATAACACTCGCTGGAAGATGAGATTAGTTTTACTTGGCCAAAATGTGCCATTTATATACTATAACACTTGCTGGAAGATGAGATTAGTTTTACTTGACCAAAATGTGACATTTATATACCATAACACTCGCTGGAAGATGAGATTAGTTTTACTTGGCCCAAATGTGAGATTTATATACCATAACACTCACTGGAAGATGAGATTAGTTTTACTTGGCCCAAATGTGACATTTATATACCATAACACTCACTGGAAGATGAGATTAGTTTTACTTGGCCCAAATGTGACATTTATATACCATAACACTCACTGGAAGATGAGATTAGTTTTACTTGGCCCAAATGGGACATTTATATATATATACCATAACACTCGCTGGAAGATGAGATTAGTTTTACTTGGCCCAAAAGCGACATTTATATACCATAACACTCACTGGAAGATGAGATTAGTTTTACTTGGCCCAAATGTGACATTTATATACCATAACACTTGCTGGAAAATGAGATTAGTTTTACTTGGCCCAAATGTGACATTTATATACCATAACACTTGCCGGAAGATGAGATTAGTTTTACTCGGCCCAAATGTGACATTTATATACCATAACACTCACTGGAAGATGAGATTAGTTTTACTTGGCCCAAATGTGACATTTATATACCATAACACTCACTGGAAGATGAGATTAGTTTTACTTGGCCCAAATGTGACATTTATATACCATAACACTCGCTGGAAGATGAGATTAGTTTTACTTGGCCCAAATGTGACATTTATATACCATAACACTCGCTGGAAGATGAGATTAGTTTTACTTGGCCCAAATGTGACATTTATATACCATAACACTCGCTGGAAGATGAGATTAGTTTTACTTGGCCCAAAAGCGACATTTATATACCATAACACTCACTGGAAGATGAGATTAGTTTTACTTGGCCCAAATGGGACATTTATATACCATAACACTCGCTGGAAGATGAGATTAGTTTTACTTGGCCCAAAAGCGACATTTATATACCATAACACTCACTGGAAGATGAGATTAGTTTTTACTTGGCCCAAATGGGACATTTATATTATATACCATAACACTCGCTGGAAGATGAAATTAGTTTTTACTTGGCCCAAAAGCGACATTTATATACCATAACACTGGAATATGCTGGAAGATGAAGATTAGTTTTACTTGGCCCAAATGTGACATTTATATATACCATAACACTTGCTGGAAGATGAGATTAGTTTTTACTGTGGAGCCCAAATGTGACATTTATATATATACCATTAACACTCACTGGGAAGATGAAATTAGTTTGAGATTTTTATTGGCCCAAATATTTATATACCATAACACTCACTGAAGATGAGATTTAGTTTTTTACTTGGCCCAAAGGCGAAATTTATATACTTGGCTTGGCACCAAAATTGCGTGACATTTATATACCATAACACTTGTGAAGGTATGAGATTAGTTTTACTTGGCCCCAAATGGACAGGCATATTGGCCCAAAACGGACATTATATACCATAACACTCCTGGAAGATGAGATTAGTTGTTACTTGGCCCAAATGCGACATTTATATACCATAACACTCACTGAGAATTTAAGATTAGTTTTACTTGGCCCAAATGCGACATTTTTTACCATAAACACTCACTGGAAGATGTGTGACATTTATATACCATAACACTTGCTGGAAAATGAGATTAGTTTTACTTGGCCCAAATGTGACATTTATATACCATAACACTTGCTGGAAGATGAGATTAGTTTTACTTGGCCCAAATGTGACATTTATATACCATAACACTCACTGGAAGATGAGATTAGTTTTACTTGGCCCAAATGTGACATTTATATACCATAACACTCACTGGAAGATGAGATTAGTTTTACTTGGCCCAAATGTGACATTTATATACCATAACACTCGCTGGAAGATGAGATTAGTTTTACTTGGCCCAAATGTGACATTTATATACCATAACACTCGCTGGAAGATGAGATTAGTTTTACTTGGCCCAAAAGCGACATTTATATACCATAACACTCACTGGAAGATGAGATTAGTTTTACTCAGCCCAAATGTGACATTTCTATACCATAACACTCACTGGAAGATGAAATTAGTTTTACTTGGCCCAAAATGTGACATTTATATACCATAACACTCACTGGAAGATGAGATTAGTTTTACTTGGCCCAAATGTGACATTTATATACCATAACACTCACTGGAAGATGAGATTAGTTTTACTCGGCCCAAAAGCAACATTTATATACCATAACACTCACTGGAAGATGAGATTAGTTTTACTTGGCCCAAATGTGACATTTATATACCATAACACTCACTGGAAGATGAGATTAGTTTTACTTGGCCCAAATGTGACATTTATATACCATAACACTCACTGGAAGATGAGATTAGTTTTACTTGGCCCAAATGTGACATTTATATACCATAACACTCGCTGGAAGATGAGATTAGTTTTACTTGGCCCAAATGTGACATTTATATATATATACCATAACACTCGCTGGAAGATGAGATTAGTTTTACTTGGCCCAAATGTGACATTTATATACCATAACACTCGCTGGAAGATGAGATTAGTTTTACTTGGCCCAAATGGGACATTTATATATATATACCATAACACTCGCTGGAAGATGAAATTAGTTTTACTTGGCCCAAAAGCGACATTTATATACCATAACACTTGCTGGAAGATGAGATTAGTTTTACTCGGCCCAAATGTGACATTTATATATATGATTTAAGACTAACACTCGCTGGAAGATGAGATCAGTTTTACTTGGCCCAAAAGCGACATTTATATATCATAACACTTGCTGGAAGATGAGATTAGTTTTACTTGGCCCAAAAGCGACATTTATATACCATAACACTCACTGGAAGATGAGATTAGTTTTACTTGGCCCAAATGCGACATTTATATACCATAACACTCACTGGAAGATGAGATTAGTTTTACTTGGCCCAAATGTGACATTTATATACCATAACACTCACTGGAAGATGAAATTAGTTTTACTTGGCCCAAATGCGACATTTATATACCATAACACTCACTGGAAGATGAGATTAGTTTTACTTGGCCCAAATGTGACATTTATATACCATAACACTCACTGGAAGATGAGATTAGTTTTACTTGGCCCAAATGTGACATTTATATACCATAACACTCACTGGAAGATGAGATTAGTTTTACTTGGCCCAAATGTGACATTTATATACCATAACACTCACTGGAAGATGAGATTAGTTTTACTTGGCCCAAATGTGACATTTATATACCATAACACTCACTGGAAGATGAGATTAGTTTTACTTGGCCCAAATGTGACATTTATATACCATAACACTCACTCGCTGGAAGATGAGATTAGTTTTACTTGGCCCAAATGCGACATTTATATACCATAACACTCACTGGAAGATGAGATTAGTTTTACTTGGCCCAAATGTGACATTTATATACCATAACACTCACTGGAAGATGAGATTAGTTTTACTTGGCCCAAAAGCGACATTTATATACCATAACACTCACTGGAAGATGAGATTAGTTTTACTTGGCCCAAATGTGACATTTATATACCATAACACTCACTGGAAGATGAGATTAGTTTTACTTGGCCCAAAAGCGACATTTATATACCATAACACTCACTGGAAGATGAGATTAGTTTTACTTGGCCAAAGCGACATTTATATACCATAACACTTGCTGGAAGATGAGATTAGTTTTACTCTGCCCAAAATGTGACATTTATATACCATAACACACTCGCTGGAAGATGAGATTAATTTTATATGGCCTGCTTTGTTATAGTATCTCAAAACCCCTGTATTCTCATGCAAGTATCTGGAAAGCAATAAAGAATATTTGAATCCTTGCTTTATAATCAAGAGATTGCCATAAAACTGGACATACAGATCATTATTAATCTGTTTGTGTTACAACACTTACCAAAATCAGGATTAAATAGCTCTTCAATTACAAGCTGAAAGAACTCCTTGGACACTCCTCCTTCGTCGAGACCCTGTTCGCCCTCAAACTCCACGATGAGCTGCTTCTTCAGGTCCTGAGGATTGTCCATAGCAGTCATCTCCAACTATTAGAGAATAAGGAAATTTGAGAGTTTGAAAACAAAAAAGACTGAAAGACTTGTCACAAAATCTATTATTCCTTATTATAATCTACAGTAATAAAATGTGTAAACTTTATATTATCATTCAATTTTTCATTTTAAGTTTCTGACTCCACGAGAATAATTATTTATGACAATGACACAGTTAATAGCAGCAACATTATTGTTATTGCAATTATTGTAAAATCTGCCAGTATCAATTAAAGTGTAGCCTTATTAACTAGAACTTGTATACCTCTATGACCATTCTTTACTTAAAGGAATTTCTTATAATAACTTAAAATTCTTCAATGGAAAACATTATAGACGTTAAGTAAAGTTCCTTATTCCTAAACTTCTGTTGTGCTTTTCTGTGTTAACTTCTGTACTGTAATGTTTTCCTTTGTATAATTTTAAGTTTAATAAGGAATTACTAAAAGTCATGAGAAGTTGATGAATCTGGATCCATTTTCCATTGGAACTATTTAGCTGGTCCATATATATATGCAACTCAAATTCTTTCATAACAATTTTTTTTTACCATACGGCTTTGGCAACAGTTTATAGCTATAATGGTTTGATTGCATTTCTTAAATGTTTCCTTATTTCTTAATATAAATATACAAAACATGCTTAAAAGTTTGTAAATTTATCAAAATTTGAAAAAGACTTTAAAACAAACATCATTCTATGCAAGAAAAAACTATTTTCAACAAACATAATACATACAGCTACTAAAGCATCGTCAATGAGGTGGTCTCTTCGGACCCTGAGCCGAAGGAACGGTGTCGGTGGAATTCCAAATAAAACTGTCTGCTGGATAGAAGTCCGTCTTTCGTTATACATTCTCACTCGGTTGTCAAAATTCATGCACTTTTGCTTTGATGCAGTTGTTAATATAAAACAGTGATTCATGAATGAAAACTTTGATTCATTTTCTAATTTGTATTTATAGTCAATTTCGAGGTCTACATATTCATTCAGTATTTCGTTCACATAATCTTCATATGCTACTAAAGGCTGTCTGGAATCCAGGGGGGACACCTCCAGTTCTTGACCTAATGAATCCTCTTTTGGTTGGCGAGATTCCTTAGGTTCGTTGCCGAATGCACCCTGAAGTTGAAACATGTCCTGTAGTGTCTTTTCATTCAGAGACTTGTCATCCTCCACAGAATTTTGTAAGTCTCTTTCACTCCCATAAATGCTGGCATAGTATAGAATTTTCATGACTTTGGTAGCACTGGTGATGCCGTCGTCATCGTTGATATAGTACCCCCCACCCCATCGTGACTCACTCTGAACGATTCTCATGGTGATGAGCTGATGAAGAGCCTGCACCATCTCATGGAGACGTTCAGCACCAAACCTGGACCAGACCTTGGCCAGTCGGGCCTGACCCTTTAACGACAGCTGGCCCATAGCTTTACAGAACTGGGGAAACGCTCCCTCTATGAACTCCGGACTCGACATTAAGGGAATTTCCATCACAATGATAAATATATTGATGTAGTTTGGATTTCTGTCCATCACCTTGTGGTGTTTTAAATCCATTTCTACTGAGCGAGCCAGGGACATGAGAGCATTGATCAAGGCACCCTTCACTGGAGTGTCCTCTATCTCCATTAAAGCGGCGTAGGCCCTGCGTAATGAAGGAATGTCCACGGTTAACTCATCTTCTTCCTCCTCATTGGATTCATCTATCACCATTTTCTCTTGACCAGCAAGAGATTCCTCTTCTTTTTCATCTGTATCCTTATCTATGTCTCTTTCTTTTGGCACACTTGATTCTTTGGTTTTTCGAAAACTTAGTAACAATGAGTCTGTGTTATTATAGGTAGAACCAATCAGCCTCACTAACTTTGACCAACTCTTGTTTTCTTTACAATCAGCTATCAGCTGGACAAGTATCTCTTCGGTGAGGAACTTTATTTCACCTGCAGGAACAAAAAATATCAAATTAATTTCCAAGTGTGATATAAAAAATATCTATTGGAGAATAAAAATCCACTTATAGATATAGCTGTCTTAGCAAACACCTGTGTTTAATAAGACCCTTCTGGTCTCAAATGGTCAACGCCAATACTGTTTGACACGGGCACAAAAACCACTTGGCTATTCAGATAATATTTTCTTTATACCTAGGGTGATTTTTATATACAGGTTTGCTGTATATAATTGATAACAGCTAAAAGAAATTAAGATTTTAAATAACTGAAGAAAGCCAAACATAATACAGTATTTTGTTACCTGGTATTTGTAAAAGCATTTTGCGAACACAGACTTCATTTTATAAAAGCAAATTTATAATCAATTTTTACTTTTTCAATAAATGCTAAACATGCTCACAACTTTCACTTTCATTTTTCAGCTATGTGAATAGAGAATTCGACCATGATCTTAGAACTAGGAAAGTCTGTCAGACATAAATGCCCATGCCTCCTTTTGAAATTGAGATAGATTAGAACACAATATTGGTTAAACTATATATATATGTTTAGTCTCCATTTCATGGTTGGGGAAAATCTCTGCAGCAGCCCTTACCAGGTGACACAACTTCTTTCTCTGGAGAAGAACTACTAGTTGGTGACAGCTTTTTTAACATAGGTAAGGGGAGACTACTCATGCTAGCTGATGGCCCCGGGAGAAGAAGAGCAGTAGCCGATGTGACTTCTGGTAGATGTCCAACATCACGACTACTACAGGGGCTAGGCTCACAGTCTTCTGGCATCTTGGCTACTTTACTTGGTTGTAGTTCACATAAAGTGGCTTTACACTTAAACATTTCCACTGCCTGTATAGCCAGTTCATTTCTGCTACGGTCCCTGTATGTGAAGCCCGAGGACGAAGCACATGCATTATTTTCGCATGCCTCATTTCCACAGCCATCGGTCAGCTGGTAATAATACTTCTCAATCAGCTGTTTTGCTAAAGCCCGCTTCCTGTTTATAAATAAAATATTGCAATTATTGATTGAAGCTATATAAGAATATTAGTCAATGTTTAAAATGAAGTTAACACATGAATTTGCCTTCAATAACCAGGCAATCAATTCAAACTTAACACTTAATCAAATTTTAAATGCTATTTTTCACTAGACTCAGTGTACCAACGCACAGTCACAAAAACAATCTTTTTTTTTTATTTTGGAGACTCTATATCGATAGTTGGATAATGTTTTGTTGCTGAAAATCGGGACAGAGCAAGAACCATTATTTCCGTAGAAAGCTTGATCATGTGACATGTAGCATCTAATTTGGATAATCAATCTAAAATATTGATTTTTTATGAACAAAAAGAAAGGGAGAAAATAACTAAAACTGACGGCAGTGTGATCATAATTATCTAAACTTGATAAAAATATCAACATATGACAGTAAACACAGTCAATATCATCAGAAATCAACAGCCAAGTACGTTCTCAGAGAAATTTTAGTGACTGAGCATTGGTAGTGACAGAGTATTTGTAGGATGAGTCTACTTGAATAATATATTACTGGCTGGTGTGTAAATCTAGTTCAATGAACACATTATATAATGTACAAGACTGAGACTGCCACGACTGCTGTTTATGTGAATTTTCAAGATCAGGAAGAGAAAATAATATGTTTGGTATGTTTTTTTTTAATACATTAAGATGTATGACTTACATTCCGTCACCAGTTTCTGGTCGGTTGGATGATAATGAGGATGGGGCCTTACTGAAATACAAACACATACATTAATGGTAAAATAATAGTACTATATTACTGAAATCCAAACACATATACATTAATGGTAAAATAATAGTACTATATTACTGAAATACAAACACACATACATTAATGGTAAAACATGTAGAGTAAGAGTATCCTTTTATTCTTTGATTAATGGTAAAATAATAGTACCGGTACTATATTACTGAAATACAAACACACATACATTACTAGTAAAATAATAGTACTATATTACTGAAATACAAACACACATACATTAATGCTAAAATAATAGTACTAGTACTATTAGTGATTGTATATTGTACTGATTTGACTAATTTTCCATTGTCCAATATATATGGTCAATTTATTCATTCATCTGATTGTAGGAATCGACAAATCTATAAAAAAAAAAAAATAAAAAAAATCAGAAATAAGGTTGAGTTTTCTTCAATTACAAGCCAAAAATATACGAGTACCAGTATCACCTATTATGTCAATTCCATTCTAAATATGACTCACCTATTATGTCAATTCCATTCTAAATATGACAATCTTTTTTTTGTGCTAATTTTTTGCATTAATAATATGCTAATTCTCATTAGAACTGTTTTTTTCCGATATATGTACAAATTTCAATGTTCTCATAGACTGAATTGTCCCTTTAAGATATACATGTATATATGTGGTGGATTGGACTGGAAATCCCATTTTGTCTTAAAATAGAACACTAGAGAGTTTTACATTTATTGAGATGGTGGAGAGTTCTCTGTCTTCGTAAACACGTGCGGCATATTTCTTTGGAATATTGAACTTTTAAAGAAAGTTCCGCTGATAAATCATTGTAAACAGTACTCATTATCGTATTAAGTCTTTGTTTCTATTTAACAAACCCACATTAACCTGTGTCTATATTTTAGCAATACAAACAATAGAAGATCACCTCTCAAAATACTTGCTACTTTGACAGGGCGAGTATAGTTTGACAGATCGATTAATAAGATGGTGTCATGGGGGCTATCTTGGATTTTGGATCAACCCAAAATGTAACATCGCTTTGTCAGGACCATATCAGGATCATTTCAAGCAAGTTTCAGCCAAATTGCACTGGTAGAGCTTGAGAAGAAGCTCAAAATGTGTTTTCAAGATGGTGGCTGTTGCAACCATCTTGGATTTTAGATCAACACGAAAAATAATAAAACTTGGTGGAGACCGTTTCAGGATCATTTCAGGCAAGTTTCAGATTGATCAATCCCACAGGTGGAACTTAAGAAGTTTAAAATGCAGAGTTCGACATTAAATATTGCCCGACTGCCCGAGGCAGGTTATCAAATTTATATATTCTGTTAGCCAAGCCGGCTATATACTCACTCTTTCACTATGGCACAGTAGAATATTGTTAGCTAATAAGACACCTGTTCATCTAATAAATTATTCACTGATATGTGGACTAAGAATAAGATATATCAAAGCAGATTTGTAGAGTCAAGGGAGTTGTTAGGTCTGGAAGGTTCCTTATAATTATCACTAGGCCGACTGGACAATAGGAGCAATTCATTCGCAGGTAATTCGCAGGTTTCCGGCCTCATTGGAAGTTAGGAGACTTATGGATAGGCATTGATGGGCTCCGTGATTGCGGTGACTGATAGGCCTAACAGGAGATATTTTGTCATAAAAACTTAAAAGTTGCTATTTACAACAGTGTAATTGTAATATCATGAATTTTTCAATATGCTCATAGAAAACACAAATATTAAGAAAGTCAAATGGAATAATAAATCAATCATAGAAATAGAGAAATTTTCTCAAACTAAATTTTAATAGGAAATTAATCATTACTGTAGATATATAAATGAGTACTTAAGTTACAGTATACAATAATTTGAAAATATACAACTGCTTAAAACACATATTACACTATTGTTATCATTTTTCATTAAATTTTATTGGGCAAGTCAAATTTCCAACTGGACAGGAAAGGTTTTTGTGGTCGGTCACCTGCCCGACAGGGCAAGACCAAGTCCTTTAAAAAGTTAATGTCGGGCCCTGAAATGTGAAAAGTTTTCTGACTGTGAATAATGGATGGCAGATCTAGACAACTACGGACGAAGCAAGATGACTTTAGATCACCCTGACCCTTTGGGCAAAGTGGTGTAGAAGAATAGGGAAAATACACATTCCTGTAGAGTGCCCCGACCAGGAATCGAACCCGGGTCACCGGCGTGGAAATCTACAGCTCTACCGACTGAGCTAAAGAAGCATGCTCCGTCAGCTGAGTGACAGAGACCGTATTTAACACTATTTACAAGCCACACCGACCAGCTCCTTTTACAGTGGCAATAGGTTTGAGTGATAATGAATATGATCCATAGGCTTGTGTGTATGGGGAATTATAATATTTTGAATATAATTCAGTCTGTAGATTAGATTTATGTAATAAGTTTGAGAAGTTCTGTGTAAGCGGGGCCAGGTCATGTGCATGGATTCAAACATAATGGACAGTTTATCTAAAAGCATGACATGCACTTTTTGATTCAAACTAGATCTGTATATAGCCTATAGATGTCTACTTTTCACAAGAAATATTTGGCATTTATTCTTAAATGTCGACAAATTATTCTTTTAAATTAGTTTATATATATTAGCTGAAATAAATGAGTGAAAGTAAGACGATTAAATAGATTATCGACTACGTGTTATTTCAATAATTTCATATTTCCTTCATCATCATTTTCTGACATTACAAATCGAAAGAAGCCTACAGCTGATTGCAAGGGATCATAAATTACCTCGCGGTTGGATTTCCGCTCTGTTCTTCGTTTTCCTCGTTAGAGTTCATACGAATGATTTATGTAGCTTTCTTATGAAACCCATATACCCAAACTACGCAGTTTATCTGTGTACAACAAAATCCGAGAGACCCTGAACCCCTTCATCGGACATTCGCCATTTTGACTTTCAAACGCGCGATCATCCGAGAAGTTATAAAATGCGGTAGATTTGGAAGAATTTCTCAAATATATTAATGAAATTTTTATATTTGAAATAAAACTACACCAATAGGTCTAAAAGAAGTTTTAATACATAAAAGGAACATTTAAAAATGCGCTTCATTTCTCCCATCAACCCTCATTCAATATGTCAGCGTCCTTGCAACAGGAAGTTAATGTTGCAAAAAAAATGAGATTTGTGCAATTGAATTTTAATGATCAGTGATGGTTGTATGAAAAAGGTAATTGATATATCGAGTATATATTTGTTATTGATTTGTAAGAAATTTGTAATTGTGCTTTACACTGATCCTATTTTCGGCGTAAAACTGTCGATATGCATGGTCTAAGCCTCTGTCTGCAGACACCATTTTTCGGTTCAACATATTTTAGCATTGAATTTGACACATTTTATCAGCATATCCGTTTTAGTTCATTAACAACTGTTTTTATTTGTGGCGTAAGTAAGTAAGTTCAATTTTCAGGGATTTTCCGCGCAGTAGCCTGTCTGTATGACATATATACACGGATATAGACACGTCCCTTTGGTCAGTCTTGCTCAAGTCCCCAGACACGAGTGTTCACTACCTTTCCGTTTATTTTTTGAAAATCATCATAGCTTGCAATTGTTTCCATACTCATTTTGATTTCTTTGTTTCATTTATTTTCTTATTTCAAACAATCAATGAATATAGTTCCATTTCGTTTTTTACAAACAATATGTACAATTTTATATAAAAGTAGCTACTGTTGTAGCGGAAAATATATCGCATAATTCTGACTGACTTTTCCGCTACTGCAAGGTCTCTGTATAAATCAGGTAAGACTGACCATTGATTATGTCTTGTCAAAAATATTCTGATAAAACTCAGCTTAACATGAACACTTACATGGATGTAGGCCATGTTATTCTAGCTCTAGAAGTCAAGTCTTTAACTTTGCAGAAAACTGGAATGGCCTCAATGATTTCTGCCAAAGATGAAAAACTTTGCTACATGCTATGACTCAGGAATCTGGCATCATGGTTCATGGCGTCAAAGCTGATAGTAACATACACTTGCACCTATGGCCATGTAGAGCTGCACTGCACTGTTATAAATGTTGATTTATTTTCAGGTGACAAATATGTCTGAAGTTCCAGCATATTTAAAGGGAAGGGGTAGAGGGAGAGGTCAGGCTCCTGCAGCTGCTGGTAAAGGATGGGGCTCACAGCTTTGGGGAGGCGACAACTCTGTCAACAGCAGGACAAATGGTCAGAGGAACCACAGTACTGCTTCTAATGGACTACAGGGTAACTAGATTGTCAGCATTTAATACAAGTTAGTTTGATAAAGTGAATTTTGTTAGATATCACAGTAAGGTACAGAATACAAAAAATGTGAATGTACATGTACTCCCCAAACATGTGAGACTACTGCTGGTGAGCCAATTTAATATCAGACATTATAGAGAGCGCAACAAACTCTTGTGATAGAGGTGTCTCGGTTATGTTTTTATGAATGCTCTACAAATTAAACATCGATGATCCTTATGAATTTATCTTTACTTAATTTTGTTCAAATATGTGTAGTTTCGACAAAAATACATATTTGAAAAAATATATATAAATAGAACATTGTCAAATTTTCGAGGCGATCTGCCCCTTTGTCAAGACACAAGAAGAACAAATAAAATTACATGTTAAGGACGGTCACGGACATACACAAAAACATAAACAATGAACACATATAGAAGTAATATCAACAGTTATATATGTATGTGCCTGTACGTACCCCGATGATCACCAGGTAAATAGCAGCGACACCACAGGGAAATTTAGAACATGTTTAGATTTATTCAATATTTTATAATTTTCATCCTTATAAAACTGGTTCTTCTTTCCACACTAAAAACAATACTTCAGTAGAACTGTATACTCTATTCTGACGACTTTAAACACATACTTGTACACCAAAACTACAAAAGAGTGAATTAATTCGAAGTAGAGAATATCCCTCAGTTGCCTCATAATCGAGCGCATGTACCCGCTTTGCTCTTACCTGTGTAGAGTGCATTATATGCATGGTCTCATGTAAAACTGTTTGTTCGCTTAATACTTACTTATTCCCAAGTAATTAACTTTGCATGGTTAACTTCATAACTATTTTTATATAACCAATGTCTGATAATAGTTTTTAAGTATTTAAAGTATTTAATTTATATTTAAAGAGACTTTTTTTTTTTTTTTTTGTAATTTTTTATAGTAACATATTTGACATGACAAACGAGGACACTTTTACATACACACACATATACTATCAAATTAGAGAGATAGAGAAAAAAAAAGATAGATAAAGGGAGGGATAGACAGAGAGATGGATTTAGAGTGGCAAAGAAGATCGAAGAAATAAAAAGTATTGATAATAATGGAAAAAAAATAGATAATTAGAAACAAAGAACAAAAAAAAATAAAAAAATAAAAGAGACTTGACAACAAAAATAAGATGACAATGCATTAGCGTCGTCTGTCAATATCTATCAGTTGACAAACATACCTTGGGTCAAAGGTTATACAATGTGGTTTTCATATTTTACATTTTAGACTTCTTCTCCAAAACTGCTGAAGCTTTTTCAATGAAATTTTGCACAAACCTTCTAAAGCATAAGGCCAATCAAAATTGTGAATTATATGGTCCCCACTCCCCAGGGGACTGTGGGAGGGGCCAAAAGGGGTAAAATTGAGTAAAATTTCAAAAATCTTTTTCTCTACTCACTAATGTGGTAGAATCAAATACTCTTCCTAGATAGAAAGGTCTTAAAGTCCTTTACAAAAATTGTGAATTATAGAACCCTTGGGTCTCTCGTTTCCCCCTGGGGAGGGGGTTAAGTTTACCATAGTTTATAAAGGGAAAGCATATTTTTGAGCATTATTTGGTCATTTGTAATAGCAAATAAGCCAAATATTGTGAGAATTATCAATATGAGATGGCCATTAAATCCTATTAACAATTTTTTTATGACTGACCCCCAGGGGCCTTAGGGGCAGGGTTAAAAGGGGTCAAATAGGCTAAAACTTCAAAAATCTTCTTCTGTAATTCTTGAAATGGTAGAATCAAATAGTTTTCATAGATAGAAAGGTCTTAAGGTCCTCTACAAAAATTGTGAATTATATGGCCCAGGGGTCTCACGTTTCCCCCTGGGGAGGAGGTCAAGTTTACTATAGTTTATATAGGAACACATTTATGATCATTTTTTTGCTCAATTTTCATAGGAAATGAGTCAAACTTGTTTAGAATTATTAGGCTGAGAAAGCATTTTTATATTGATATCATATCCATATTGGTCCTGCTCGACCCCCTGGGGGCAGAGGGGCTAAAAAGGGTCAAATAGGCTAAAACTTCAAAAATCTTCTAAAATTCTGGAAATGGTAGAATCAAATACTCTTTATAGATGGAAAGGTCTTAGGGTGTTTTTATATAGAAATTGTGAATTATATGGCCCAGGGGTCTCACGTTTCCCCCTGGGGAGGAGGTCAAGTTTACTATAGTTTATATAGGAACACATTTATGATCATTTTTTGCTCAATTTTCATAGGAAATGAGTCAAACTTGATTATGATTATTAGCCTGAGATATAGCATTTTAACATCCATATCCGTCCTCGCTGACACCTTGAATTGGGGGACCAGAGGGGCGAGACCAAACAGGGTCAAAATGACTAAAATTTAAAAAAATTCTTCTTATAAGTTCACAAGTTTGATGGAAGTAAATACTCTTCATAGACTAAAAAGTCTAATTTATAAAATCACTGACCAACTTCAAGGCCCAGTATATGTAGTGTTTATATGTCTTTAATTTGTTTCATTATATATTCAAACTCAGGTGACCGTTAAGGCCCATGGGCCTCTTGTTAATAAAGAAATGTTGCCATAAGGATATTAATTCTATCACTTGATGAAATTTGGTATTTTTTTCAATTAAATATATCACGAAAACATAACGGTAAACTGCATTCATAACAATTACATATTTCTATTCGGTAACAGTTACAAAAACCAACAAAAAGGATGGATTAACTGCTGCACTCTCAGATAGGCTTTGCCTAAAATTGTATTAATTTTGATGACTGTGGCAATGTTTTGATTCTAAATTTCAAACATTGTTGGAGTAGTCAGGCAAGTAGGTTTTTGTGGTTTACCTCCCACAGGGCAAGTCCTTTAAAAAGTTAATGTTGAGCCCTGAACATTGTTGACACAGTCATGAATGGTACCTTCATTGCAGATAATAAAAGGTTTAGTTTTAGGGGCCCTCAACCTTTCTGGTAGTTTTGTATGCATACTATGTCTTCTCTAAGCTAACAGAAATGTTTTTGTTCAAAGACCACAAAGGAGATGCTGGTGGTAGAAAATATGATGGTCCTGCCAAGAAAGAAAGAAAAGTGACAGGAAGCAGTGATGAGAAAAATGGGGACGGCGATGAAAAGTTTCGCCAGGCCAGTGTCCAGCACCAACAAGCCATACAGCAATACCTACAGGATCAACCTGAGTCTAATGATGATGAATCTTCAGAGGACGAAGATGACATTGGCAATAACATTCTCTCATCTGTCTTCAAATCCTACTCTTCTTCTATTGGTATGTATTCAAAGAGGGTGTCAGGGTTTTTTCTAACTGGGGAAAGGCCCTTGAGTGAATTAGGAAAAAATGATCGCCATATCAACAGATGTTCGTTTGTTTAAAGATAATAAAATGACCAAATATACATACTAACTCTCTTTATTTTGTCTTCAATGACAGATACCTATATTTTATTTGTTCTTAGCTTAGGACGTATCCTGTAAATTGCTGGAAACCTGAGTATTGTAAAAAAAAAAATTGAAAATGTTTTCATTTTCAAATACAATTTAAGGCTATTTAATCGAAAATATTTTCAGATTGGGGAAAAAAAATATGAAATTGGGAAAATTCTAGCCTAAATCTCTTTGGGAATGGGGCTGAATATTGGCCACAGAGAGACCCTAGAAAAAGCCCATTGTGTATACATATTGTAAATGTAAGTCTGGGATAAGAATCTTTGTTTTGTTTAGTTACAAAACACATAAGCTATTATTTGCTTGTATTTTTGATGAACATGAAATGAAGGGGCACTTTATAGAACCGAGATAACCTGGGTTAACATTTGACAATTATTTTTATGCAAAGTAAGCCATTAATCAGTTTTCAAATTAATCTGACAAATAAACCATATTTTTAGTCTTCATCTAATTTTGAGGTATGTGAATTGAGGTCTCAAATGTGAGAGGGCAGCTTATTTGGTAAAATGTGGTATTAATCATAGATTATTTAATGCATGAACAATGGGAAAGGACATACACGCATTAAGTCAAGAGGGCAGGTTATTGTGATTCCACTACCTAGCAAGCCCTCGAGTGACAGCTACATGTATTGGCACTAGTACTTTGTGAAGGTGGTACCATTCATTATTTTTAAAAACCTTTTGTTTAATCCATAGGTGAGGAGGAGAAAGACGTCAACCAAGCACAAGAAGATCTTGTGTACTCCTTCAGATCTGGAGTGTCAGCCTGTCTAATCTGTATAGAGACGATAAAGAAGAATGAAGCTGTAAGTCTTTTGTCTGAATATATACATACCCCTGTAACTGTGTATCGTCCTGTCTCATCTGTATAGAGATGATAAAAAAGAATGAAGCTGTAAGTCTTTTGTCTGAGTATATACATACCCCTGTAACTGTGTATCGTCCTGTCTAATCTGTATAGAGACGATAAAGAAGAATGAAGCTGTAAGTCTTTTGTCTGAATATATACATACCCCTATAACTGTGTATCGTCCTGTCTCATCTGTATAGAGATGATAAAAAAAAATGAAGCTGTAAGTCTTTTGTCTGAGTATATACATACCCCTGTAACCGTGTATCTTCCTGTCTCATCTGTATAGAGATGATAAAAAAGAATGAAGCTGTAAGTCTTTTGTCTGAGTATATACATAACCCTGTAACTGTGTATCGTCCTGTCTCATCTGTATAGAGATGATAAAAAAGAAATGAAGCTGTAAGTCTTTTGTCTGAGTATATACATACCCCTGTAACCGTGTATCTTCCTGTCTCATCTGTATAGAGATGATAAAAAAGAATGAAGCTGTAAGTCTTTTGTCTGAGTATATACATACCCCTGTAACTGTGTATCGTCCTGTCTCATCTGTATAGAGATGATAAAAAAGAATGAAGCTGTAAGTCTTTTTCTGAGTATATACATACCCCTGTAACCATGTATCTTCCTGTCTCATCTGTATAGAGATGATAAAAAAGAATGAAGCCGTAAGTCTTTTGTCTGAGTAATCTGTTATAGAGTGATAAAGAAGAATGAAGCTGTAAGTCTTTTTCTGAGTATATACATACCCCTGTAACCGTGTATCTTCCTGTCTCATCTGTATAGAGATGATAAAAAAGAATGAAGCCGTAAGTCTTTTGTCTGAGTATATACATACCCCTGTAACCGTGTATCTTCCTGTCTCATCTGTATAGAGATGATAAAGAAGAATGAAGCTGTAAGTCTTTTTCTGAGTATATACATACCCCTGTAACTGTGTATCTTCCTGTCTCATCTGTATAGAGATGATAAAGAAGAATGAAGCTGTAAGTCTTTTTCTGAGTATATACATACCCCTGTAACTGTGTATCTTCCTTTGTTACTGTCGGTTCAGTCTACATGCTTCTTGTGTCTATGATACAGTGTTATTGTTGTCATTGTTGACTTTGTTTACAGATATGGAACTGTAGGGGTTGTTGTGCCATGTTCCACATGCAGTGTATACAGAAGTGGGTCAAGGAAGGTGTATACCAACATATGTACAGATCAGACGATGACAGCATCCCCAAGGATCTACCCTGGTACTGGTAAGTTGTCTGTATATGTACCGATCAGACCACGACAGCGTCCCCAAGGATCTACCCTGGTACTGGTAAGTTGTCTGTATATGTACCGATCAGACGACGACAGCGTCCCCAAGGATCTACCCTGGTACTGGTAAGTTGTCTGTATATGTACAGATCAGACGACGACAGCGTCCCCAAGGATCTACCCTGGTACTGGTAAGTTGTCTGTATATGTACAGATCAGACGACGACAGCGTCCCCAAGGATCTACCCTGGTACTGGTAAGTTGTCTGTATATGTACAGATCAGACGACGACAACGTCCCCAAGGATCTACCCTGGTACTGGTAAGTTGTCTGTATATGTACAGATCAGACGACGACAGCGTCCCCAAGGATCTACCCTGGTACTGGTAAGTTGTCTGTATATGTACCGATCAGACGACGACAGCGTCCCCAAGGATCTACCCTGGTACTGGTAAGTTGTCTGTATATGTACAGATCAGACGACGACAGCGTCCCCAAGGATCTACCCTGGTACTGATAAGTCCCCTGTATATGTACAGTGACGACACGTACTGGTAAGTTGTCTGTATATGTACACGATCAGATGACGACAGCGTGGACAGATAGTACGATCGCGCACCCCCCAAGGATCTACCCTGGTACTGGTAAGTTGTCTGTATATGTACCGATCAAACGACAACAGCGTCCCCAAGGATCTACCCTGGTACTGGTAAGTTGTCTGTATATGTACAGATCAGACGACGACAGTGTCCCCAAGGATCTACCCCGAAGTACTGGTAAGTTGTCTGTATATGTACCGATCAGATGACGACAGCGTCCCCAAGGATCTACCCTGGTACTGGTAAGTTGTCTGTATATGTACAGATCAGACGACGACAGCGTCACCAAGGATTTACCCTGGCACTGGTAAATATAATTTGTCTGTATATGTACCGATCAGACGACGACAGCGTCCCCAAGGATCTACCCGAAGATGACGACAGCATACTATGTAAGTTTGTCTGTATATGTACAGATCAGACGACGACAGCCGGCCCCAAGGATCTACCTCCCTGGTACTGGTAAGTTGTCTGTATATGTACAGATCAGATGACGACAACGTCCCCAAGGATCTACCCTGGTACTTGTAAGTTGTCTGTATATGTACAGATCAGACGACGACAGCGTCCCCAAGGATCTACCCTGGTACTGGTAAGTTGTCTGTATATGTACTGATCAGATGACGACAACGTTCCAAAAGATCTACCCTGGTACTAGTAAGTTATCTGTATATGTACAGATCAGATGACGACAACGTCCCCAAGGATCTACCCTGGTACTGGTAAGTTGTCTGTATATGTACAGATCAGACGACGACAACGTCCCCAAGGATCTACCCTGGTACTGGTAAGTTGTCTGTATATGTACCGATCAGACGACGACAACGTCCCCAAGGATCTACCCTGGTACTGGTAAGTTGTCTGTATATGTACAGATCAGACGACGACAGCGTCGCCATATCCCCTGTAAGTCTGTATATGTACCCCGGGGATACCTGGTACTGGTAAATGTCTGTATATGTACAGATCAGACGACGACAATGTCCCAAGGATCTACCCTGGTACTGGTAAGTTGTCTGTATATGTACAGATCAGACGACGACAGGTCCCCAAAGATCATCCTGGTAAATTGTCTGTATATGTACGATCAGACGGTGACAACGTCCCCAAGGATGTACCCTGGTACTGGTAAGTTGTCTGTATATGTACCGATCAGACGACGACAACGTCCCCAAGGATCTACCCTGGTACTGGTAAGTTGTCTGTATATGTACAGATCAGACGACGACAGCGTCCCCAAGGATCTACCCTGGTACTGGTAAGTTGTCTGTATATGTACCGATCAGATGATGACAACGTCCCCAAGGATGTACCCTGGTACTGGTAAGTTGTCTGTATATGTATATGTACAGATCAGATGACCAATCAGACGAACGTCCCCAAGGATCTACCCCTGGTACTGGTAAGTTGTCTGTATATGTACCGATCAGACGACGACAACGTCCCCAAGGATCTATCCTGGTACTGGTAAGTTGTCTGTATATGTACCGATCAGATGACGACAACGTCCCCAAGGATGTACCCTGGTACTGGTAAGTTGTCTGTATATGTACCGATCAGACGACGACAGCATCCCCAAGGATCTACCCTGGTACTGGTAAGTTGTCTGTTTGTCTGTATATGGACAAGCTACTTAACTGCAGCATTAGAGCACATGAAGAACACTTAGAGACATCCATTATCAAATAAGTTGTACAATATTAATTTTATTCATAGTTGTATCTTTTTCTTTGTGAAGGGATTGAACCAAACCAATACAGTAAAGAAGAATTGTTCATTCTCTTTATAACTTGTATTTTATTCATAATTGATATTATATTTAAGGATTAACTTGAATAGATTTTTAATGTTATGGAGATATAACACAAAAATCTGAGTATACTCTAAATAAACCCTGAAGCGGTTCATGATGAGAGTACACTCAGAGTTTTATGTTATATCTCCATAACTTAAAAAATCTATTCAAATTAACTCTTATAATTAAATTTACTAAAGATTATCTCTTCAATATTCAAAATTCATTTTGGGACTCTTTTGTCTATGAAATCATTACGCCTTCATCTCAACCAATCAGAAAATGCTCGTAACAAGCAAAATTGAATTATTACCTGATACTGTAAAGTGAAAGCCACAAAATAAATTTATCTAGAGTAACGTCTGTTACAGTCCCAAGTGTCGTCTGGAGTATAAACCGTACGAGTGTCCGACCCGCTACATGTGTTTCTGTGGCAAGGTTGAGGACCCGAAGTTTGACCCCTGGCTAGTTCCTCATTCATGTGGTCAAACCTGTGGACGTCAATTGAAACCAGAGTGTGGACACACCTGTCTGTTACTGTGTCATCCAGGTAATCTTAATTAGACAAACCTGTCTGTTACTGTGTCATCCAAGTAATGTAAATTAGACACACCTGTCTGTTCCAGTATCATCCAGGTAATCTTATTAGATACACCTGTCTGTTACTGTGTCATCTAGGTAATTTTATTTAGATACACCTGTCTGTTACTGTGTCATCTAGGTAATCTTAGTTAGATACACCTGTCTGTTACTGTGTCATCTAGGTAATTTTATTTAGATACACCTGTCTGTTACTGTGTCATCTAGGTAATCTTATTTAGATACACCTGTCTGTTACTGTGTCATCTAGGTAATTTTATTTAGATACACCTGTCTGTTACTGTGTCATCTAGGTAATCTTAGTTAGATACACCTGTCTATTACTGTGTCATCCAAGTAATGTAAATTAGACACACCTGTCTGTTCCAGTATCATCCAGGTAATCTTATTAGATACACCTGTCTGTTACTGTGTCATCTAGGTAATTTTATTTAGATACACCTGTCTGTTACTGTGTCATCTAGGTAATTTTATTTAGATACACCTGTCTGTTACTGTGTCATCTAGGTAATTTTATTTAGATACACCTGTCTGTTACTGTGTCATCTAGGTAATTTTATTTAGATACACCTGTCTGTTACTGTGTCATCTAGGTAATTTTATTTAGATACACCTGTCTGTTACTGTGTCATCTAGGTAATCTTAGTTAGATACACCTGTCTGTTACTGTGTCATCTAGGTAATTTTATTTAGATACACCTGTCTGTTACTGTGTCATCCAAGTAATCTTATTTAGATACACCTGTCTGTTACTGTGTCATCCAGGTAATCTTAGTTAGACACACCTGTCTGTTACTGTGTCATCCAAGTAATCTTAGTTAGATACACCTGTCTGTTACTGTGTCATCCAGGTAATCTTAGTTAGACACACATGTCTGTTACTGTGTCATCCAAGTAATCTTAGTTAGACACACCGGTCTGTAACTGTGTCATCCAGGTAATTTTAGTTAGATACACCCGTCAGTTACTGTGTCATCCAGGTAATCTTAGTTAGACACACCTGTCTGTTACTGTGTCATCCAGGTAATCTTATTTAGATACACCTGTCTGTTACTGTGTCATCCAGGTATTCTTAGTTAGACACACATGTCTGTTACTGTGTCATCTAGGTAATTTTATTTAGATACACCTGTCTGTTACTGTGTCATCCAAGTAATCTTATTTAGATACACCTGTCTGTTACTGTGTCATCCAGGTAATCTTAGTTAGACACACCTGTCTGTTACTGTGTCATCCAAGTAATCTTAGTTAGATACACCTGTCTGTTACTGTGTCATCCAGGTAATCTTAGTTAGACACACATGTCTGTTACTGTGTCATCCAAGTAATCTTAGTTAGACACACCGGTCTGTAACTGTGTCATCCAGGTAATTTTAGTTAGATACACCCGTCAGTTACTGTGTCATCCAGGTAATCTTAGTTAGACACACCTGTCTGTTACTGTGTCATCCAGGTAATCTTATTTAGATACACCTGTCTGTTACTGTGTCATCCAGGTAATCTTAGTTAGACACACCTGTCTGTTACTGTGTCATCCAAGTAATCTTAGTTAGATACACCTGTCTGTTACTGTGTCATCCAGGTAATCTTAGTTAGACACACCTGTCTGTTACTGTGTCATGCAAGTAATCTTAGTTAGACACACCGGTCTGTAACTGTGTCATCCAAGTAATCTTATTTAGATACACCTGTCATGTTACTGTGTCATCCAAGTAATCTTATTTAGATACACCTGTCTGTTACTGTGTCATCCAGGTAATCTTAGTTAGACACACCTGTCTGTTACTGTGTCATGCAAGTAATGTTAGTTAGACACACCTGTCTGTTACTGTGTCATCCAGGTAATCTTAGTTAGACACACCTGTCTGTTACTGTGTCATGCAAGTAATGTTAGTTAGATACACCGGTCTGTAACTGTCATCCAGGTAATTTTAGTTAGATACACCCATCAGTTACTGTGTCATCCAGGTAATCTTAGTTAGATACACCTGTCTGTTATTTTGTCATCCAGGTAATTTTAGTTAGATTCACCCGTCAGTTACTGTGTCATCCAGGTAATCTTAGTTAGACACACCTGTCTGTTACTGTGTCATCCAGGTAGTTAGACACACCTGTCAGTTACTGTGTCATCCAGGTAGATAGACACACCTGTCTGTTACTGTCACACCTCTTCGCTGATGTCATCTGGGTTGTATTGCTTATGAAAATTAATGTTTCCTTAATTACTTTAATCTGTAGGTATCAGTTTATATCTTCTGGCTATTTCCTTACGGTTAAAAATACAGAAAAATGTGTTTAATAACGATTATATACAGCATCCCATCAAAATAAACAATAAACCGGGTAATTTCCATTACCTGCGAAACGTAGGGGTTGAAATGAATGTGTATTTTCACCTAATTACAGGTCCATGTCCACCTTGTCCGAAGACGGTCAAGACACCATGTTACTGTGGAAAGAATGCCCCTGTTGTCCGGAGATGTAGTGCTAAAACCTGGTCTTGTGGTCAGCCATGTGGCCGGACTCTGACCTGTGGTCAGCACAAATGTCAGCAGCCATGTCATGCAGGTAAGTACACTATAACTATCAGTAAGATATACAAAGGCTAGTTAGTCTTATATTGTTAATGGGAGAATTAGCCATGAGACAACAGGTAAAAGATTATAGATTACATACATTGTTGAGGATAAGTTCTGATCACTTTTTCTGATATTATCTAGAATTTTTACTTTTCTTGTTATATTTGTAACCCAAGCAAATACTAGCTGCAATATACAGCTTCTCTTTAGCTTGATTAGTTGAGTGACAGACTAGTTATCCAGAGAGGCCCCGAGTTTGATCCTTCACAGAAGCAGTTATTAAGTTAATATAAAATCCTGCACCCTGTTACATATTTTTCCTATACCTATGTTACAGGTGAATGTTCCCCTTGTCCTAAAACCAGTCAACAGAAATGTTTGTGTGGGAAGTCGACGTCAGTACGGCCGTGTGCTACACCTCAATGGCAGTGTCAACAGGTAATTTGGGGCATTCTAGGGTAGGGAGTGGTATCAATAGAAATCCCAAGTAAGGGAGCATTTAGTGGAAGTGGTGATAGAAGTGTAGTAAAGAGTTACAAATACATGTAGTCAATTGACTTTAATTATAATCATACCATGTAGGATAATATTCTGTATCTAAATGGAGATATTTGTTGTGGGAAAAAAAGTTTACAAGTTGTGAATAGGAACTGAGATCATCTACAACTCAGTAACATTTATGAGAATATTTATTATCATGGTATAACATGATAAAGGACTCAATGTAGATAGTTCAGGCCAACCTTAAATGTACATTCAATATTTTGCCTTGAGCCATAGACTATGTATTATTTGAAAACTAATTCCCTACAGTGTTTAGTAACACTCAGATTTGAATTACTGGATATAACCTTCCAACAAAATTATAATAGATATGAATTGTATGAAAGAGTGGGAAATCTGTTAAATAGGTTTGTGGGAAGAGACTAGGTTGTGGTAGCCATGTTTGTGAGAGAAGTTGCCATGGTGATGATTGTGGTTCATGTCCGAGGGCCGGGGCCAGGACATGTCCGTGTGGAAAAACAGGTAAACTAAATATCAAAGCCACTAGAACTGTATTATAAAAGTACTTGTATTTTAATATGGATATTTTGATTCACAAAAGCATAGTTTTATGCTATTTTGATTGCTAAAAGAATAGTTATATGGATATTGTGATTGCTGAAAGAAGAAAAAGCATAGATTTATGGATAATTTGATTGATAAAATGTTGATCTAAAGGTTAAATATAAATCATTAAAGAAAACTCTTGTAGTTATGTTGTTTTAAAATCGAAGAATGTTGCTGAATAGATATAAAAGAAAGAGCCAGTACTGAAGACATATAAATTAATGGACTTTTATACATTATAGAATACAAGTTACCGTGTACTGAAGACATCTATAAATGAAGGGACTTTTATACATTATAGAATACAAGTTACCATGTACTGAAGACATACCAACATGTGGCGACACCTGTGGAAAGATTTTGGACTGTGGAATACACAAATGCTCACAGCGGTGTCACTTTGGACCTTGTGGAACTGTATGTAGTTTCGTCGTACACACTGAAATTACCTCAATAACTTGTGAATCATTGTGCATAGAATTCTCTGTTGGGATTATGAGAATATTTTAATTACTGTACAGTAAATTCAACTTATTTTTGCAGGTGATGATTTTTCTGATTGTTTATATTACTGTTTCAGGAGGGGTTAGTTTTTTTCTGTTTTACTAGTAAATGTAATACATTTCTCCCAAATCAGTAGGTAAGATTACCAGTATAACAATGTTACCTGTATAACCATGGTCTTGTAAAGCTTATGAAGGATGATTATTTCTTTTAGTGCCGACAGATGACCAAGAAAAAATGTCGATGTGGACAGAAGCTGAAAGAGATTCCATGTTGTAAGGAGTATCTGTGTGACACCAAATGTAGTAATACGAGGGACTGTGGTCGTCATCAGTGTAAGAGAAAGGTAAATATGAGTGGTCAACAATGGTGTAAGAGAAAGGTAAATATGTGTGGTTGACACCAGTGTTAGAGAAAGGTAAATAAGAGTGGTCAACATCGGTGTAAGAGAAAGGTAAATAAGAGTGGTCGTCATCAGTGTAAGAGAAAAGTAAATATGTGTGGTCAACATCAGTGTAAGAGAAAGGTAAATATGTGTGGTCAACATCATCAGTGTAAGAGAAAGGTAAATATGTGTGGTGGTCATCAATGTAAGACAAAGGTAAATATTTGTGGTCAACATCAGTGTAAGAGAAAGGTAAATATGTGTGGTCAACATCAGTGTAAGAGAAAGGTAAATATGTGTGGTCAACATCATCAGTGTAAGAGAAAGGTAAATATGTGTGGTGGTCATCAATGTAAGACAAAGGTAAATATTTGTGGTCAACATCAGTGAAAGAGAACGGTAAGTATGCGTGGTCGACACCCGTGTAAGAGAAAAGTAAATATGTGTGGTTATCATCAGTGAAAGAGAACGGTAAATATGCGTGGTCGACACCCGTGTAAGAGAAAGGTAAATATGTGTGGTCGTCATCAGTGTAAGAGAATGGCAAATATATGTGGTTGTCATCAGTGTAAGAGAATGTTGAATATGTGTGGTCTACACTGGTGTAAGAGAAAGGTAAATATGTGTGGCAAACATCAGTTTAAGAGAAAGGCAAATATGTGTGGTTGTCATCAGTGTAAGAGAATGGCAAATATGTGCTGTCAACATCAATGTAAGACAAAGGTAAATATTTGTGGTCAACATCAGTGAAAGAGAACGGTAAGTATGCGTGGTCGACACCCGTGTAAGAGAAAAGTAAATATGTGTGGTTATCATCAGTTTAAGAGAAAGGTAAATATGTGTGGTCGTCACCAGTGTAAGAGAATGGCAAATATGTGCTGTCAACATCAGTGTAAGAGAAAGGTAAATATGTGTGGTCAACATCAGTGTAAGAGAATGGTAAATATGTGTGGTCGACATCTGTGTAAGAGAGAGGTAAATATGTATGGTTGTCATCAGTGTAAGAGAAAGTTAAATTTGTGTGGTCGACACTGGTGTAAGAGAAAGGAAAATATGTGTGGTCAACATCAGTGTAAGAGAAAGATTAATATGTGTGGTCAACATCAGTGTTAGAGAAAGATAAATATGTGTGGTCGTCATCAGTGTGAATGTAAATATTTGATTTATTATAGAATTACAAAAAATGTAGACTTTTAGAGGATTGATTACAATGAAAATTGAATTGATTTCAAAATTATTTTCAATGTTAAATCATTAACTTGCACAAACTCTGTAGATAAAGACTTAATGATTGGTAATTATGATCTTGGATACCTGATGTATATTGTATGTTCCAGTGCTGTGATCGTAACTGTCCATCCTGTGAGCAGACGTGTGGTAAACTCCTAGGCTGTAAGAATCACAAATGTTCTAGTCGATGTCACAAAGGTAGGATATACTTCCTTTTCACTTTGTTTAATCATGCTGTGGTAAAGTCTGTGGACCCCCTTATCCTTATTAAGAACATCCGTGCAGATACGAACCCGCTGTATCTGTAACGGAATGCGTTGTACCAGCCGAACCAAACAGGTACAAGTGGTTCGTTTTCAGAAGCATACCACTTGTATCCAAGATGGCGAACCCAAGATTCTTCATTTGTCACCGGCATGTTTTCTTTGTTGGAAACAAGGCTGAGCGTATTTACATCGGATAAAATTACATGAATCTTTTATTTCATAGTGTGCTGAAATTATTTAGGTGTTATTTTTATATCCATTTCATTGTTAATACCAAAAATACTTAGCTTTTATATTCCAATCGTATTTTTCATATGGGTGCCTCAATAATGGAAAAATCCAAACGCGTTCCATTTGGCGGTGCCGTATCACTTTAGTGCAGCTGGTACGAATCCGCAAATGGAACGCACGGTATGTTTCCATGTCTTTATGGTGCTGTTGAAGGACTCCAAATCTTCATTCTTGTATCCTATTTAATGCACCCTTCCCATGTTGATAAGCTGGTCATCCATATTACAGGTGGGTGCTACCCTTGTCCTCTGACAGTGGAGATCACCTGTTTCTGTAAAGCCACGCGGATCACAGTTCCATGTGGGAGGGAGAAGTTCACTAGGCCACCCAGGTGTAAACAATCATGCAGGTAACATCATTACAATGACGGAACAATGTTCATAAAAGTCAAAGGTGCTTTTAAATGAAATAAAGATATAAAAAGCAAATGTACAAAATAAACACAAATACATGCTGTCATTATAATGCATTGCTCAGATTGGCTATAGATAACAATGTCCAGTGTAACATATTTGTTTGTTACTGATGATTCACGAATATAAAAACAACATCATTGCTTTTATGCATAATTGAAGCACTGTGACTTCAGCTAACAGGGTTCCCACACAACCTTGAAAACTGGAAAAGGTGGGGAAAATTGAAATAAAAAATCAGGATAGGGAAAACCTTGAGAAACAAGGAAAATTTGTTGAAATACCTTGATAAAGCCTTGAATTTTATAACTTGATTTAATTTATTTAACTGTGTTCAATCAGCAACAAGCTCATTTATTAAACTTTTAACATAAGAGGCATGAAGAAAGCTACACAAACAAACCAATGTTAGTATATAGTTTATTAATTGTTTTCTTTCATAATGAATGTAGTTTTATGTTGGAATAGGTCCAGTCAGCATCATTCAAGTTGTATTGCTCTTAAAAAATAAGAATACAACTTGTGAAAGGTGTCTGGTGAAAACATGACTTGAACTTCACTTTTGTCCTTGAAAAAAAACTTGAAAAAGCCTTGAATTCTTACATTTCTTCCCATGAAGTAATTTGTAAGTTTCAATATGCCAGAAAAAGTGCTCACGAGTATTTCATATAAAACATTTACTTCTCCCAGAAGACGATTATTCTTAGATAATGATATACTTGGATACCCAGTATTAGAAAATTGCTGTCATTAAGTTCACCTTAATGAACACTCTTTTTGTGTGTCATTTTAAGACAATACATCCCCCTGTCTCTTATTTTGTGACTGTGTTACTTTGCAGACTTCCTCCAAAGTGCCACCACCCCGAGCAGGTGCCCCATCGCTGCCACTTTGGGGACTGTCCGCCCTGTCGTTTGATGTGTGCAAAGGTCCATAAATGTGGCCATATCTGTCCTGTTGGGTGTCACACCGCTGTCAGGGTCAAGGTCAAGGATAACGTAAGTATAAATTATATTTATTGAAGATGATACACTGCAGACAAATGGTAATTTTCATCTATTCAAAACAGGAGCAGATAGATTAGTATTTTTCTTCAGTAATACAAGTTAATTATATTAAACCATTACCATAAATGTAAAGTTTCTTATGATACTTCAATGTGAAAGCATGTAAAATAAATAATTGCGTCCCCAAAAAAATCTATGACACGATGCCCTGTATGGAATGAGGTACTGATTGCGCAGACAAGACATGCAAGACAAATTAATTTATTTTGTCACTGATGTTGTTAACTGTGAAAGTCTTGGTGTGGTGATGTTGACACATCTCTGTTATTGTCCTCTAGGTACAGAGAGCAGGCCCCTGGGAAGGTCGGCCTACCATGAGGGATGAAATCGTGGAGAAAATTTGTCCTCCGTGCCTGGTCCCTGTGCCAATTACCTGCCTTGGTGGACACGAGGTAGGTTCTATACAAAGACAGATCTTATCTTTCTATATGTTTCTGTATCAGTTTTATATCATTGTCTACAGCATGGATGTTCCCTTCAATAAGCATATTACTTACAAAAGTCGTTAGCACACCTAGAATAAAATGGCAATCTCATTTCTGGACATTGAGCAAGGCAGATGTCCAGGAAAAGTTAGTCTACACAGAACTCCTCCTAAACGACTTGACAGATTTTGATAAAATGTGGTACATGGAATCCTGACATAAAGAGGAGTTGAGTAAACTATATAGAGTTCTGCAATGTCCCCTACTAATGGAGTTATTACTAAATTTGTGCAGCGGGGGGTATTAGTCATCCACTCTGGCAACACTTCTAGTTTTAAAACAATGTCTAGCAAATATTATGTTTGACAAAATAGCAAGATTGATTATGGAGACCCATTAGACAGGTTCACTTGTACTGATATTTGTACTATTTCTGTACTGATATTTGTACTCCTTCTGTACTGATATTTATACTCTTTCTGTACTGATAGTTGTTCACCTTCTGTATTGGTATTTATACACCCTCTGTACTGATAGTTGTACTCCTTCTGTATTGATATTTCTACTATTTGTACTCCGTCTGTACTTATATTTGTACTCCTGCTGTACTGATATTTGTACTTCTTCTGTACTGATATTAGTATTCCTTTTGTACTGATATTTGTACTCCTTCTGTACTGATATTTGTAATCCTTCTGTACTGATAGTTTGTACTCCTTCTGTACTAATTTTTGTACTTCTTCTGTTCTGAATGATTTGTACTCCTTCTGTACTGATATTTATACTCTTTCTGTACTGATAGTTGTACTCCTTCTGTACTGATATTTGTACTTCTTCTGTACTGATAGTTATACTCTTCTGTACTGATATTTATACTCCTTATGTACTGATATTTTCACTCCATCTGTACTGATATTTGTACTTCTTCTGTACTGATATTTGTACTCATTCTGTACTGATAGTTGTACTCCTTCTGTACTAATAGTTGTACTTTCTGTACTGATATTTATACTCCTTCTGTACTGATATTTGTACTCCTTCTGTACTGATATTTATACTCCCTCTGTACTGATATTTATACTCCCTCTGTACTAATATTTGTACTCTTTCTGTACTGATATTTGTACTCTTTCTATACTTATAGTTGTACTCCTTCTGTAC
This sequence comes from Argopecten irradians, assembly GCF_041381155.1. Classification (NCBI taxonomy): domain Eukaryota; kingdom Metazoa; phylum Mollusca; class Bivalvia; order Pectinida; family Pectinidae; genus Argopecten; species Argopecten irradians. The sequence continues at coordinate 8,793,803 of NC_091140.1, read as the reverse complement.
TGATAGATGTACTCCTTCTGTACTGATATTTTACTCATTCTGTACTGATAGTACCCTTGTACATAGTACGTCCTTTCTGTACTGATAGTTGTACTCCTTCTGTACTGATAGTTTGTACTCCTTCTGTACTGATATTTGTACTCCTTCTGTACTGTGTTGTCTCCTTCTGTACTGATAGTTGTACTTTCTGTACTGATATTGATAGATTGTTTACTCCTTCTGTACTGATAGTTTGTACTCTTCTGTACTGATATTTGTACTCCTTCTGTACTGATATTTAGTACTCTTCTGTACTGATAGTTGTACTCCTTCTGTACTGATATTTTACTCCTTCTGTACTGATAGTTGTACTTCTTCTGTACTGATAGTTGTACTCCATTCTGTACTGATAGTTGTACTCCTTCTGTACTGATAGTTGTACTTTCTGTACTGATAGTTGTACTCTTCTGTACTGATATTTGTACTCCTTCTGTACTGATATTTGTACTCCTTCTGTACTGATATTTATCCTCTGTACTTCTGTACTGATATTTGTACTTCTCCTTCTATACTGATAGTTGTACTCCTTCTGTACTGATACTACTTTCTGTACTGATATTTGTACTCATTCTGTACTGATAGTTGTACTCCTTCTGTACTGATATTTGTACTCATTCTGTACTGATAGTTTGTACTCCTTCTGTACTGATATTTGTACTCCTTCTGTACTGATAGTTGTACTCCTTCTGTTCTGATAGTTATACTCCTTCTGTACTGATATAGTTGTACTTATTTCTGTACTGATATTTGTACTCCTTTCTGTACTGATATTTTACTCCTTCTGTACTGATAGTTGTACTCCTTCTGTATGATAGTTGTACTCCTTCTGTACCTAATATTTTGTACTCTTTTTCTGTACTGATATTTGTACACTTTTCTGTACTGATAGTTGTACTCCTTCTGTACTGATAGTTGTACTCTTCTGTAATGATATTTGTACTCCTTCTGTACTGATATTTAGTACTCCTTCTGTACTGATAGTTGTACTCCTTCTGTACTGATAGTTTGTACTCCTTCTGTATGATAGTTGTACTCCTTCTGTACTGATATTTATACTCATCCTCTGTACTGATAGTTGTACTCCTTCTGTACTGATAGTTGTACTCCTTCTGTACTGATATTGTACTGTACTTCTGTACTGATATTTATACTCCTTCTGTACTGATATTTGTACTCCTTCTGTTACTGATATTTGTACTCCTTCTGTACTGATATTTGTACTCCTTCTGTACTGATATTTGTACTCTTTCTGTACTGATATTTGTACTCCTTCTATACTGATAGTTGTACTCCTTCTGTACTGATAGATGTACTTCTTCTGTACTGATATTTGTACTCATTCTGTACTGATATTTGTACTCCTTCTGTACTGATAGTTGTACTTTCTGTACTGATATTTGTACTCCTTCTGTACTGATATTTATACACCCTCTGTACTGATAGTTGTACTCCTTCTGTACTGATAGTTGTACTCCTTCTGTACTAATAGTTGTACTGTACTGATATTTGTACTCCTTCATGTACTGATATTTGTACTATTTCTGTACTGATATTTGTACTCCTTCTGTACTGATATTTATACTCTTTCTGTACTGATAGTTGTTCACCTTCTGTATTGGTAGTTGTACTCCTTCTGTACTGATAGTTGTACTTTCTGTACTGATATTTATACACCCTCTGTACTGATAGTTGTACTCCTTCTGTATTGATATTTCTACTATTTGTACTCCGTCTGTACTTATATTTGTACTCCTGCTGTACTGATATTTGTAGTCTTTCTGTACTGATATTAGTATTCCTTTTGTACTGATATTTGTAATCCTTCTGTACTGATAATTGTAATCCTTCTGTACTGATAATTGTACTCCATCTGTACTGATATTTGTACTCCTTCTGTACTGATATTTGTATCCCTGCTGTACTGATATTTATACTCCTTCTGTACTTATATTTTTACTCCTTTTGCACTAATATTTGTACTCTTTCTATACTGATATTTGTACTATTTCTATACTGATAGTTGTACTCCTTCTGTACTGATAGATGTACTTCTTCTGTACTGATATTTGTACTCATTCTGTACTGATATTTGTACTCCTTCTGTACTGATAGTTGTACTTCATCTGTACTGATATTTGTACTCCTTCTGTACTGATATTTGTACTCCTTCTGTACTGATATTTGTACTCCTTCTGTACTGATATTTGTATTTCATCTGTACTGATATTTTTACTCCTTCTGTACTAATATTTGTACTCTTTCTGTACTGATATTTGTACTCTTTCTATACTGATAGTTGTACTCCTTCTGTACTGATAGATGTACGTCTTCTGTACTGATATTTGTACTCATTCTGTACTGATAGTTGTACTCCTTCTGTACTTATAGTTGTACTTTCTGTACTGATATTTATACTCCTTCTGTACTGATATTTGTACTCCTTCTGTACTGATATTTATACCCCCTCTGTACTGATAGTTGTACTCCTTCTGTACTGATAGTTGTACTCCTTCTGTACTAATATTTGTACTCATTCTGTACTGATAGTTGTTCTCCTTCTGTACTGATATTTGTTCACCTGCTGTACTGATAGTTGAACTCCATCTGTACTGATAGTTGTACTCCTTCTGTACTAATAGTTGTACATGTACTTTCTGTACTGATATTTATACTCCTTCTGTACTGATATTTATACTCCTTCTGTACTGATATTTGTACTCCTTCTGTACTGATATTTGTACTCCTTCTGTACTGATATTTGTACTCCTTCTGTACTGATAGTTGTACTTCTTCTGTACTGATAGTTGTAATTCTTCTGTACTGATAGGTGTACTCCTTCTGTACTGATAGATGTACTCCTTCTGTACTGATGGTTGTACACCTTTGGTACTAATATTTGTACTCTTTCTGTACTAATATTTGTACTCCTTCTTTACTAATATTTGTACTCCTTCTATACTGATAGTTGTACTCTTTCTGTACTGATAGTTGTTCTCCTTCTGTACCGATAGTTGTACTCCTTGTGTACTAAAATTTGTACTCCTTCTGTACTTATATTTGTACTCTTTCTGTACTGATATTTACACTCCTTCTGTACTGATATTTGTACTCCTTCTGTACTGATATTTGTACTCCTTCTGTACTGATATTTATACTCCTTCTGTACTGATAGTTGTACTCCTTCTGTACAGATATTTGTACTCCTTCTGTACTGATATTTGTACTCCTTCTGTACTGATATTTGTACTCCTTCTGTACTGATATTTGTACTCCTTCTGTACTAATATTTGTACTCCTTCTGTACTGATATTTGTACTCCTTCTGTACTGATATTTGTACTCTTCTGTACTAATATTTGTACTCCTTCTGTACTGATATTTGTACACTTGTACTGATAGTTGTACTTTCTGTACTGATATTTATACTCCTTCTGTACTAATAGTTGTACTTTCTGTACTGATATTTATACTTCATATGTACGGATATTTGTACTCCTTCTGTACTGATAGTTGTACTCCTTCTGTATTGATATTTATACTCCTTCTGTACTGAGCTTGTTGGCCTCAATTCTTCAGCTTACTTTTCAGACTTGCAACATTCCTTGCTTCAAGGCCAAACCGGATTCTTGTCTTAGACCCTGTGGCAGACAATTGGCTTGTGGAAACCACACCTGTTCTCTTAGCTGTCACCAAGTCCAAGGCGCCGTCGATACTGTACAGGTAATTGGTTCACCAGCTCTGATGTTTAAAAGTTAAAAAATGCTTCAGTTTTGCTTATGTGACTTTGGTGTTAATTTTGACTTTTGTCTAATTATTTTTGAAGATAATTTTTTACATTTTAATAATTATTATTAATCTACTTATTTAAATAAAAAGATGAGATTAGAAACATAAGATTCGTTTGTTAATTTTGTATATATACACTGTAGTCTGCTTAGTCTGCTTCAAAGATGTTCTCAAAAATTGGATAGCTTTGAAATTAATTTTCTTTTGCATGTATAGTACTTTGTTCTTACCGTGCTCCAAAATTTAAGTTTAGAGGCCAAAAAGCATTTTGTTATTCTTTTCTCGAGTAAAACTTGACTGATCCCTTACCATGAATTTTTATTTAGTAAAACTTGACTGATCCCTAACCATGAATTTTTATTTAGTAAAACTTGACTGATCCCTTACCATGAATTTTTATTTAGTAAAACTTGACTGATCCCTTACCATGAATTTTTATTTAGTAAAACTTGACTGATCCCTTACCATGAATTTTTTTCTAGTAAAACTTGACTGATCCCTTACCATGAATTTTTATCTAGGCCGGTGAGACATGTGAGGTATGCGAGTCTCACTGCTTGAAGCCCCGCCCCGAGGGCTGTCCTCATCACTGTGCACTCCTCAAATGTCACCCCGGGGACTGTCCACCGTGCCAGCAGATGAATCGCATGCGGTGCCACTGTGAACTGACAGTACAGCACATAAGCTGTAATCAGTGGCTCAAGGCAGACCAGGCCACCAAAGCTGCAATGAAGTCCTGTAAAGGAGTGTGTCCTAAAACTGTATGTTCTCATCAAGATCTTAACTTATATCTGTTGTGTTCAATATACTGATGAGGGGATAGATTTATGGTATCATCAGGTTTTACTATCTTTATCAGCTGTTGTATTCAAGATACTGAGCTTATACTGAGCTGGGGATAAAGGAGTAGATATGATAGGACCAGTATTTGGCCTTAATTTTTCAGGCCGAAAAATATTAACTCTGATCCACACCAATTTCACATCAATAAAAACTCTCATACTCATACTTGCCATTCATCAAAACATAACTTTTTATAACCATGTACACGATGTGCTCCACCTATGACGTCATCAAATTGATGATTTTCCTCTTCTCACCAAATTTTGCTAGAAATTCATCATCTTTAGGTTAGAAAAGGCTTGAAATGGATTTGGCCGCCACCTTGGAGCAACTTTATATTTTGCATGGATATGCGTAAATACACGATATACAACGTGTGAAAATCTCTTTTTGCTCCACGAAGGCGGCCACATTCATTTTTAGAGAAAACCACTCAAAAAGTATGATTTTTCAAGGATTTTTGTGAAAAATGGCGGGAAACTGCATGTTGATGACGCCATAGTGAACATAATTGGCATATGCGGGATATTTTCGGGATGTAATGTGTTAGCAAATGTATTCAACTGTTCTATGGCAAAATATGTTGTTCTTTACTGGAGAATTAATTTTGGGGCCATATTCAAGTCTTAACGTACCTTCTCCTTTATGGTATCATCAGGTTTTACTAACTTTGTCAGCTGCTGTGTTCATTATACTGAGCTTATACTGAGTGGGAGATAAATCTATGGTATCATCAGGTTTTACTAACTTTGTCAGCTGTTGTGTTCATTATACTGATCTTATACTGAGCGGGATATAAATTTATGGTATCATCAGGTTTTACTAACTTTGTCAGCTGTTGTGTTCATTATACTGATCTTATACTGAGCGGGAGATAAACTTATGGTATCATCAGGTTTTACTAATTTTATCAGCTGTTGTGTCCAATATACTGATGAGGTGATCATTTTCAATAATATCAGGGCTGCAGTGGGTGATTGGTTAAGACATATTACCACAAGCCATACACTTCTGGGTCCTAAGTTTTAAATTCTATGTGGGGCATTTGCCAGGTGTACACCACAAGTATGTGGTTTTTTACACTTCTTTAAATCGCTACTATAGCAGTTCTGCATGGATTGGTAACCCAATTTTTCCACAAACAATCCCGTGGGGGAAGGCGCAACAGAGCTTCTAATAAATTTTTGCTCTGACCACACCCCGGGGGACAGGAGGGGCGTGGAGGGGAATTACAAAGGTAAATCTTTAAATCGCTAATTGTTATAGAGTTCTGAATGGAATGTAACAAAATTTGGCCAACAAACATCCTTGGGGAGAAGGGGAACAGAACTTGTATAAATTTTCGGCTCTGACCCCACGGCGGGGTAGGAGGGGCCGGGCACACACCAATAGGGGGAACTAGTAGGTTAAATCATTTAAATCGCTACTGGTCATAGAGAAAAAACATGGATTGTAACTAATTTGGCCACAAACATCCTTGGTGGGAAGGGAGTAATAGAACTTGTTATATAAATATTGGCTCTGACCCCCACTGGGGGCAGCGGTAGGCGGCGGGGCCCATTACGTGGAAATTAGAGGTAAATCCTATTAATCGTTACCTGGCATAGTGTTGTCTGCATCGGATTGTAAACCAAATTTTGGGCCTGGAAACTTCTTGGGGGAAAGGGGAACAGAACTTGTAATGAAATTTTGGCTTGACCACCGGGGACAGACGGGTCGGGCCACAATAAGGGAAATAGAGGTAAATCCTTTAAATCGCTACTAGCCAGTAGAGTTCTTACATGGATTGTAACTAAATGTTGCCACATAAATCCTGGATGGATTGGGAACAGAACTTGTATACATTTTTGGCTCAGAATACGGTGGGCCAGGTTGGGCAGGGGCCCAAGAAGGGGAAATAGAGGTAAAATCCTTTAAATCGCTACTTGCATTAGAGTTCTTACTTGATTGTAACCAAATTTGGCTCTGAAAAACATCCTTGGGGGAAGGGGACAGATCTTGTATAAATTATTGGGCGGGGGCCCCCCGGGCCCAGGATGGGCGGGGCCCCAATAGGGGAAATAGTGGTAAATCCTTTAATTCGCTACCATGTAATAGTGTTCAGCATGGTATGAAAATCATAATTTTGGGCCACCAAATAAATACTTGGGGGAATAAGGGAACTGTTGTTTGTATAAAATTTTTGGGCTTCTGGTCACACGGGGCGAGGAGGGGCGGGGCCCCAATAGGGGAATTCTTAAGGTTATCCTATAAAATGCCTACTTAATTGCTCCTAGAGTTATGTATGGATTGTATACTATATCTTTGGCCACAAACATCATGCGGGGAAGGTGGATCCTCGTAATTGTATAAATTTTGGCTCTGACCCCCCGGGGACCAGGAGGGGCGGCGGGCCCCAGGAAGGGAAATTTAGGGACATTCATATAACACTAGCTACCTGGTTCTCTAACTTTCCTCCACCTACTCAACCTGGCATGACTATAGTATGTTAAACCAATCAAAACAAAACGAAACTGATACCATCAGCATGGAGACATGAACATACTCTCAAAACGAACTCAAAATATCATTTTTCAGTAAATTAACAGTGGTGGTTGATATCTGAGTATTAGTTAGCTTGTTGTGTTTGGTCTTTAGCACTGTGGATCTCAATAACTCATAAAAAAATTGATTATCTCCCCTAGATGCCATGTGGTCATGTGTGTGGCGCCACCTGTCATGCTGGGTCCTGTCCACGGATTGGACTGTGTGAGAAGAAAGTCATCATGAGATGCAAGTGTCGCAATAGGAAACAGGAACTTGTCTGTAAAAACGTGCCTGACCGCCAGGCAAAGCTGGAGTGTAATGAAACATGTCAGAAGGAGAAAGAGAGAAAGAAAAAGGTAGATAGAATATGTATTCTCTTTTTAGGTCATCTGACCCGAAGGGTCAGGATGACCTATAGTCATCATGTTTCGTCCGTCGTCGTGCGCCGTCCGCCGTGCGCCGTGCGCCGTCCGCCGTGCGCCGTCCGCCGTGCGTTAACTTTTCACATTTTGAACTTCTTCTCAAGTTTGACCAGTGGGATTGAGCTGAAACTTACCTGAAATGATCCTGAGATGGTCCCGACAAAGTGTTGTTATTTTTCGGGTCGATCCGAAATCCAAGATGGCCGCCACAGCCGCCATCTTGAAAACACATTTTAAACTTCTTCTCAAGTTCTACCGGTGCGATTTGGCTGAAACTTGCATGAAATGATCCTGACATGGTCCCGACAAAGTGTTGTTATTTTTCGGGTCGATCCGAAATCCAAGATGGCCGCCACAGGCGCCATCTTGAAAACACATTTTGAACTTCTTCTCAAGTTCTACCGGTGCGATTTGGCTGAAACTTGCATGAAATGATCCTGACATGGTCCCGACAAAGTGTTGTTATTTTTCGGGTCGATCCGAAATCCAAGATGGCCGCCACAGCCGCCATCTTGAAAACACATTTTAAACTTCTTCTCAAGTTCTACCGGTGCGATTTGGCTGAAACTTGCATGAAATGATCCTGACATGGTCCCGACAAAGTGTTGTTATTTTTCGGGTCGATCCGAAATCCAAGATGGCCGCCACAGGCGCCATCTTGAAAAACACATTTTGAACTTCTTCTCAAGTTCTACCGGTGCGATTTGGCTGAAACTTGCATGAAATGATCCTGACATGGTCCCGACAAAGTGTTGTTATTTTTCGGGTCGATCCGAAATCCAAGATGGCCGCCACAGCCGCCATCTTGAAAACACATTTTAAACTTCTTCTCAAGTTCTACCGGTGCGATTTGGCTGAAACTTGCATGAAATGATCCTGACATGGTCCCGACAAAGTGTTGTTATTATTCGGGTCGATCCGAAATCCAAGATGGCCGCCACAGGCGCCATCTTGAAAACACATTTTGAACTTTCTCAAGTTCTACCAGTGCGATTTCGCTGAAACTTGCATGAAATGATCCTGACATGGTCCCGACAAAGTCTTGTTATTTTTTGGGTCGATCCGAAATCCAAGATGGCCGCCACAGCCGCCATCTTGAAAACACATTTTGAACTTCTTCTCAAGTTCTACCAGTGCGATTTGGCTGAAACTTGCATGAAATGATCCTGACATGGTCCCGACAAAGTGTTGTTATTTTTCGGGTCGATCTGAAATCCAAGATGGCCGCCACAGCCGCCATCTTGAAAACACATTTTGAACTTCTTCTCAAGTTCTACCGGTGCAATTTCGCTGAAACTTGCATGAAATGATCCTGACATGGTCCAGACAAAGTGTTGTTATTTTTCGGGTCAATCCGAAATCCAAGATGGCCGTCACAGCCGCCATCTTGAAAACACATTTTGAACTTATTCTCAAGTTCTACCGAAGGGATTTGGCTGAAACTTGCATGAAATGATCCTGACATGGTCCAGACAAAGTATTGTTACATCTCTGGTTGATCCCAAATCGAAGATGACAACCATGACACTATGTATAATTAAGTTCCTATATTTAAAGGCCCTTGGGCCTCTTGTTTGAAATAAAATTTGTTGAAAGAAATTGAAAATGATCCTGACATGATCCTGACAAAGTGACACCATATATAATTAATTTTACTATTGTCAAGGTAGTCAGATGACCGTTAAGGCCCTTTGGGCCTCTTGTATAATAACATATTTCTGTTATTTCCTTTTCATTTATAATAACAGATTTGTATTATTTCAAGCTCAATTCCTTCAGTTTGATATCATATTTTACCATCTTTCCTAATGAAAAAATCACAGCATTAATTGCTCTCACAGCATTAATTGCTCTGTTTGTTTCCAGTGCTTATAACCATACATTATTTTCAATGCATCTTATTGAATCTGTTATTTTTAGGAAGAAGATGAGAAAGAAAAATCAAAGTTAGAGGAAGAGCGACTGAAAAATCAGGCGGAGATAGAAGAGTATGAGAGAAAGATGAAAGGAAAGAAAAGGAAACCACGCAAGCAACAGGAAGTCGAGGTCACACAGACATTTGTTCAAAAATACGGGAAATATCTGGCTGTATCCGTAGTTATAGGAGTGCTGGCTGTGTTTGCCTATCATCTACTACAGGTGTAAGTGATACTGAGAGGTTCTCGTCCCAGCCTTTACAGATCTTAATGATACTGGGACGTTCTCGTCCCAGCCTATACAGATCTTAATGATACTGGGACGTTCTCGTCCCAGCCTATACAGATCTTAGTGATACTGGGAGGTTCTCGTCCCAGCCTATACAGATCTTAGTGATACTGGGAGGTTCTCGTCCCAGCCTATACAGATCTTAGTGATACTGGGAGCTGTCTCTACTGTACTCGCCAGCCTATCAGATCTAGTGATACCTCGTCCAGCCTTATACAGATCTTAGTGATACTGGGAGGTTCTCGTCCCAGCCTTACAGATCTTAATGATACTGGGAGGTTCTCGTCCCAGCCTATACAGATCTTAGTGATACTGGGAGGTTCTCGTCCCAGCCTATACAGATCTTAGTGAACTGGTGGAGGTTCTCGTCCCAGCCTATACAGATCTTGTGATACTGGGAGGTTCTCGTCCCAGCCTATACAGATCTTATGATACTGGAGGTTCGTCCCACTATACAGTGATACTGGAGGTTCTCGTCCCAGCCTATACAGATCTAAATGATACTGGGTGGTTCTCGTCTCAGTCTATACAGATCATAGTGATACTGGGAGGTTCTCGTCCCAGCCTATACAGATCTTAGTAATAATGGGATGTTCTCGTCCCAGCCTATACAGATCATAATGATACTTGGAGGTTTCGTCCCAGCCTATACAGATCTTAGTGATACTGGGACGTTCTCGTTCCAATCTTCAGATGATCCTGTGATAGTTTTAAGGTTAACAAGGCTATAGTTTATATGACACATTTAATGCCAATGAAGTTATATTTGGTTTCTTTACCTCCATTATACCGGTATTGTGAAAATTTGAATATCAAGTCAATTCTACCTGTTAATTCGGGTTTTCCTTTGTATTTCAATATTTATGTTAGCTCTCTATGCATAATATAAGTTCTTTACCTGTAATAGATAAAGTATTATGACTTGTACCTAGTAAAAGAATCAGACCTGATAATTTGAGATGTAAGGAGAATGGTGGTGGTGAAAAAGAGTATATAATTGGCACATTGAATGTTGTAGGTGCGAGTTGTGTGGTGTTGGTATCACATTATTATTCATCATTTTGTTGGTCCTTAAAGTCATCTCTCTATCATTTTATCACAGTACTGAATTATCTGAAGCTTTCAGAAATTGAGTGCCCAAGTTTTAGCAAGTCATATATCTTTTCTATATTTAAATTGTGCAATAGCTTGGTTTTCTGTGTCTACATTTTAAATCATTCATCCCTGAAAGCTCAAAATGAACTGTTTCAGCCATTGAATTAGAGGTCAAATGTGTCTACAAGGCTGAATAAGTTAAAACTTGTCACAATATCTGTAATTTTTTTATTTACGTGTTGTACATATGAACACAACTCAATCCCATAAATTGTGTCAATAATGAAGCAATATTGGATTAAGTTTTTGCATAGCCAATATAAAATAAAGTAATTTTTGATGATGTCAACTTTGATTACCATTAGTTCAACACTGTGTTAAGATAATTACACATTTATCCTACATTTGTAACATGATTTTGAGATGTTTTATTGTTTTCCTTGTCAGGTGTAGAGTATGTGTACATCCGCTATGCGCAGGTTCCAACTGCGCACATGATACCGGAAGTCACTTTCTTATACCGTTTAACAATAGATTTCGCTGTGGTTTAGTGACACTAACCTTTCAAAAATAAGAGATACCTATCAGCGATGTTCTTCTGTAAATTAACAACAGTGATATTAAACAGTGCTTAACACATTCATTTTGTGTATACATCAAGCGGCGTATCATACAAACTCTTGCATCGGTCACGATATTCTGATCTGATCAACTTTGGAAACCTCCGGAACAATACAATGTGAATCAGGTTTAAGTAGTCAATAAAAGAAAGTGACAAAACGGATAACTTTTAGTACCGGCCAAATACATTTACAATGTTACTCAGCAGATTATATTTAATTCATTTCACATCATCCTAGGTTCTAAGTATACATATACGTTGTACTATCGCTTAGAGAAACAATAAGAGAAACAGAATAAAAAAATCATTATACAATATCAGTCTGGGTGCCTGAGCTTTAGATCTGATGTACCAAGGAAGGCATTCAAGCATGACACAGGTAAGTCACCACGGGCACAGAGACTGGACAGTACTGTAGTGGACGACTATTTTGAAGAGCGAAAAAAGTCTATCTTAATAATATCAATAAGATAACAAATACACTGATGTAACTACATTTATGTAAACTATGTAACAAAGAACACAATTAACAAAGTAATTTCACATTTATAGTTCTGATGACGTAATTTAAAGGAAATTATTTATTACAATACATCAAAGACATAAACCATCTGCCAAGGATAATGAGCGATAGTGCTACGTACAGTACACCTGTTGCCGAGGATGATTTTATATAGGTTTGTGAGTATATAATGTATATCTGCCGGTTTTTTTATAAATTAGGTGTTACAGTTTTGTACGTGCAAACTATCTCTCTGCAGGAGCCTTATACATGTAGATGCTAATCGTTCTGGAAATTAAGCTTTTAGGAAGCAGTTAGCAAGCACTTAATGTCTAACAGACATATTTCTAGTTTAAAATCCATTTTATGATATTTCAGCTTTAATCACAATACAAAACTACTGTACGTGTACTTATTTTAGCGACATTCTAATTTTACTGTCTTTCACGGTAATTTTGTCCAAGATGTCATTCTGTATACATTTACAAAGTGAGGTGAAAGGTAACATTTCATTATTATGACATTTCATTATTATAACATTTCATTATAACATTTCATTATTATATCTCATGAAATATCTGTAGGATGAAAATGTCTATATTCAGTATAATTGTTAATTTCTTTACTGTTTATTTTACATACTGATACTGGTGTATAATGTGACTGGGATTATTCATTAAATAATGCTGAAGTTATCTTATTCCCTCCTGAACACACATTGAACTCTAGCTCCCAGTCGTAAAGCTGGAACAATGCTTTATCAATGTACAGGTGAAAATGGAATGATGTTCTCAGTTGTCGATTTTCCCACATTCCTATATACTGTTCACTGTTAATGAGCATTGTCATGTTGGAAAGATTTGCTTTGCATTGGAGTACAATTCTGCAATGCAAGATTAAACTTTATCTAAAGATTATGTAAACAAGTGAATATCTAAACCATTCAAAGGTAGGAATATACATACTTATAGCCGTTTCCTATGCTACTAAATCAAAGTAGAGTGTAAATACTTATATACCCTAGTATAAATTAGTCTCATCTAAATCAAGTTTTCAATTAAGATATAAAATATGTGTAGGTAAGAAAAAATCCGAGTTACATGATCAAAGTGTAGTATAAAGAAAATATATCCTAATATATATTATACTAAATAAGATAAAATGGTAAGGTGGATAAAAATACTAAATAATATGATTACCTCAGAATATGTGTAGTGAAGGTCACAGGGGATAAATGTGAGTTCAGGTGTTTTATTGTTGATATTTGTTCATCCTCACATTAATGTATTCTCATCTTCGTGTTTGTTAATGCTGTGGGCTGCAGTTACAGTATTGTGGGCTGCAGTTATGTGCTGTGGGCTGCCGTTAGAGGCTGTAAGTGTTGTTTGTGGGCTGCCGTTAAGTGTTGTGGACTGCAGTTATGTGCTGTGGGCTGCCGTTAGAGGCTGTAAGTGTTGTTTGTGGGCTGCAGTTAAGTGTTGTGGGCTGCAGTTATGTGCTGTGGGCTCCAGTTATGTGCTGTGGGCTCCAGTTATGTGCTGTGGGCTGCTGTTACAGGCTGTAAGTGTTGTGGGCTGCTGTTAAGTGCTTTGTGTCTGTGTTAATTAATGCCAGGGACATAGGGATCTCTTTACTGTGCAATGTTCTCGACTTCTTCACCTGCCAATTACTAAGATCCAGTATTTTCAAACCTATATGTATCCTATTACTTAATTGATAAAATGTGCTTTTATGTGTAAATACATGTGCCACCTTGAAGCTATAGATACACACTAGCATATAGATATATATCGATATTTAGGAATCTATAAAATGTATATACTTTTTGTTAAGAATTAATTAAATCTAGTCCAAAAGAAGTTATTTGAAATTTGTTACCAAACATTTCCAATTGATGATGTTTCAGCTCTTAATTCTTACCTTTTGTTGTTTTAGAAGTTGTTTTATTATAATTTAGTTTTCCCACATTCAACAGATAGTGATTATGAGAGACATAATGTTGCGTTTTTAGAGTTAAGTTTTAGCATTAAGTGCTGTGTTATTATGACATTTTGATATTATTTAGAGGTAATCCAGGTGGACATAACCTCAATTATCAAATAACGGTATGTGATGCTCCTTATCTAGATGGTGGTTCTCCGTCAGTATCAACTGTAAATTAGACAATACCCATCGTACAGTCCACTGTATTAAATATTTGTATACATGAATCATCGTTGAATAAATGGATTTCAAGAAAAAAGAGTACAGATGTTTTTTGTTAATTCCATAAAAAAATCTTATTTACATTTTCTTAATTGCAAAAAAAGCTTAACTGAACTGTTAGAATCAATGATATTTAAAAAGGCTTGTGTAAAGAGATCTCAAACACAGGCAAAAATGATTACATAGCTGTAACTTTCTCTTCCAACAAATGTCAATTAGAAAGTAAGAAGAGATCAAGTGATTTGTGATAAAATCTGAAAATTCTGAGGCCTTAAGATAGACCAGACAAATTCAATGGAATGAGCAAAAAGAGAAGCAACTGCAGAAGCAGGCAGATGAAAGAAAGTTCACAGCCAGGATATATCCCAAGGTTTTGAGGACATCCTTGTTACTGTCTCATGGCATAGTTACAAAGCAAATCCACAGTAAATAGAAGAGGAATGGAATCTTAGAGCTATCAGAGGGGAAACGATACCAGCCTCCCAGTAATGGCAAGAGCGTTGAGGACGACTTCGTAGAACAAGGTTCCAGATGATGTATAGTGTTTGGAACAGAGGAGCAGCAAAAGACCAACTAATCCTCCAACAAACAAACGGGAACAACGGATAAACTTTAAGTGCAAGAATTTTAATTCCCCGAGGAGTCGCCTTGAATGGTCTAACATCTTTGATATACATAAGGATTCCAGATATCAAACCAAACAGGAAAAAGCAAAAACTTTGTATGAAATTCTTTCAGATTTTCGTCATCACCTTTTCGAAAAGTAAAATTTGTAAACTATGTCGTTGAGATGAAAGGTTAATAACCAAAACAGGACTTTCGAGGAATCTCAAATTAATGCTTTATCATCAAGGATTTCTACATTGCCTGACACAGCCTCTGACGTTATCACCACACTGTAAAGTCTCTTCAAAGATGACGAAGGATATGACCAAGTATCATTGGTTATGTAGTTCAAGATGTCATCAGGAAAAAGATGACAGCTTTGAGTGATATCCTGGACATTAGACAGCAACACGGAGGAAATGGTGTACTTGCAGGTCAGTGGAAGCGGCGGAAATCACCCTAAAAAATTATATAAAGGCATTTTGTAGCGTAGAGAAGCAAACACAACGTCGACAAGAAGATGATGGTATACGATGACGTCAGCAAGAGGGGAGAAGAAATTAGGCATGCTAAAGAGAGTCAGCATGGACAGAATATCGTGTTCAGACATCTGGCAAATAAAACGTTTCTGCTGAAATCAGACAAGTATAATTCTTGCATCTATTACTCCAATAAATGGGGGGACTGTGATTCCATAGCAACCGACCAGGAAACCTATCGCATGTTATTACCGTACGTAAAATCGCCACAACGGGATGACATCTGCTGACAGACATCATGGAGAGAGAAGAATCGAAGAAATTTGAATGCGATAAAAGAAAGAGTTTTCAAATATCAACTTCACATACGAGTTGGACACATTTCAGTCGAAAGGAAGTCGTGAAAGAAATCGTCGACAATACAACCACTTTAACATGGTTGGTCACCCTCGGCTGATTGTACTATCGTAGTGCAATCAATCGCATAGGTTTCCGACGATTCATTAGAGATGAAGATAAGATTTGGAGCCGGTGTTCCCAGACGTCATTTTGACCAACTTAACGTTAAATATTGGTATTGGGTCAAAGAAGACAAAGAAAGATGTTCTAATGGAACTCATGAGATGAACGCTTTGATGAGGGCTTGGACGAAAAAAATCCAGAGAAAATGGTGTAAAGTTAGGAGAGGAGTTATCAGGCCTTTTCAGTGGGGATATTCAACCTGGAAGATATGTGTAGCATTGGGATTGAGGGGCAGTGAGAGGGGAGTGTATGTTGAAGTTCATCATCTCTGAAGAACAAAAACACAGAAGACGCAGTGATTCAGCCATTTGTTTTCTAGTTCTTAAATCCCTGTTAGTTATGCCTGACGGATGGCGACTGGAGCTGGTAATCTTAACTCTTGGGATACAATTTTCCACTTGGCAAGTCTCGTATTCGACAATGTAAGGATCTTACCCATATGATTGCAATTCTCTTGTCCAATCCAAAAAGGGGATGCAGATTCGTTAATCAACGGTATTGGATACCATGTCTAGGAAGGCCTTTTCCTTCTTCAATGAAGTTGCATGTTCATAAATTTGAAAATTAAAACATATCAAGATACAATCTACATGTATGCTATGGTGTCTTATTGCATCTGTTAGACAAAGCAAACACAAAGACAGTAGTATTTTATATTTTATTCAGATATGCCATGTTGACATTTCTTTTTGTAAAAAAACATGACAAAACAATCATTACGTTTCAAAGTAAATAGTACTTGGACTTCACATCATGGCAACTAAAAGTACTGTAAAATTACATTTAGTTGATAGAATACTCCCAAGTAACCAACAGTACCGAAGTTATCTTTAATGTTAAAGTGTATGGCGAGAGATTTAAAAAAAAATATCACGGATCCATTTTGAAGTCAGTAAATGAAAGCAACAACCTATTCCGTATATATCATCAATAAACTACTGAACGTTTATGAACTCGTTTTCTGAAAACAAGGAAATGATTGTACAAACGAGATTTAATGATACATTATAACAATAAAATACTTTATATTTTGTCTATAGGTCAGTAAACTTGCTTTGGGTATACAATGCATACCAAGTGAGGCCTTCGAAAGTTTACCAATTTATAACGACGATGAAGAGTAAAATTTGTAACCTATGTCGTTTGGATAAAGTGCACTAAGTAATCAAATATATGTAAAACTTAACCTTAGATATACATGTACTGTGTATTACTACAATTCACTTAAGTCACTCGACTCCAGTTTTATCACATAATGAGTCAAACTTCATTAATGTCTTTTTGTTTCGTTAACGTACCACGGTCCGTCGCATGTGGTGCACAACAGAGTTATATTTCGATGATTGACATGTGTGTTATCCTTATTGATTGCAGTTCCATGTGTGTTATCCTTATTGATTGCAGTTCCTCCACACAAAGTCAGAACCTGAGTAGACACCGTTCTATCTGTAAGTACTAGTTTATCATAATAGTCCTACACTTTGAAAGATGACCGCGCGGCTTTTGCTGTCTTTAACCAGGTGATTCACATTCGAATGTTGACCATTCAAAGGCAAATATCGATTTTTTTTAGATATTTAAATTAATACTGTAATTGAAATATGCTTCCACCATTCATTACGTAGCAGCATCTATGCAAATCCAGATTGATATTATCTGGTATTGTAGTGTCTTAGAAGCTAATGGAGTACACAGACGTCACACCAAGCCATTGATCTCGCGTAGTATCGTCCTGTTGGAGACCCAGTCATTAATGATAGTAGATTTATACTCGTCCCAGTCCAACTTCCGCTGTAAGTTGTCCTGCATTACATTCTCTTTCGGATACGCTCTGACGTTTTCCCTCAACATACAACGGACGTCGTCGTTTACGTACTTTAGGAACACTTTCTTAGATAACATAACAACTTCTGCACCGTTGCTCACCTGCAAATCACAAACACAGAGTGAAAAAAAAAATTATTTAGGTAAAATGAAAGCTTTTTTGTGAGACCTCTGAAATATTAGCTATAATATCTTGTTAC
This sequence comes from Argopecten irradians, assembly GCF_041381155.1. Classification (NCBI taxonomy): domain Eukaryota; kingdom Metazoa; phylum Mollusca; class Bivalvia; order Pectinida; family Pectinidae; genus Argopecten; species Argopecten irradians. The sequence continues at coordinate 8,775,928 of NC_091140.1, read as the reverse complement.
AATGGTAAATCTGTCAATGCAAAATTACAATACAAAGGCCACCTATAAACGGCGAAATGGATGGATATGAAAGATAACCTTTTCTCTCATAATAAGGTGATACTGGTTTATTTCATGCAATAATGCATGTAGTCGGATACTGTACGTATTACATTGACTATCCATTCTAAATTCGGAAACCAGACTGATATCATTGTGAAGGACGCAAACAATATTTCCGTTGCAAATATCGCATAATTGTTATGTTTGGGAGAACGTTTTGCAACTCAAATGGGAAAACAACTCAAATGGGAAAACAATCACAATAGTAGGATATCAGCAATAACAACATCGAGTTATGAGAGAAAATACCCTTTCATATATGAATATGAAGGATAGGAATATTCTACATGCGGGATTACAAAATCTTGTAAAACCTTCGGCACGCCTTAAGTTTTACTACATGTTATGACCCCTCCAGTGAAATATTCCAATCCTTAATTTATATTCACACATCTGGAAGAGTCTTAAACTGGTATGTAGTATCCTGTATTGCTCTTTAAGGAGGACCGACTTACCAGGGCTGTAGGCGGAGACTCGTTCAGCATATCATCAATATCGTCACTCCCCCATCCTGTTAATGTGTTGATTCCCTGTAACATATCAGGGAGAAATGAATAATCCAACTTTGTAATAAGTGTGTTAATAGATAAAATGTAGTACAGGGTGTCCCAAAAAACATGTCCCGAGTTTGACGCTTTATAAAGAATGTTTTGATAGACGGAGGAATTTGATCTATATACCATGAGAAAGGTAGTGATCTGCTCTGTACATCGATATATAACAACCCGGACAAATACCTTTTTGTTAATACCTATATTGAAAATTGAGCGAAAGTCATATTTCGCTAATTTTGCGATTTGTTCAGAAAATCTTTTCGATGATGTGATGAATTCTGCCTTTAAAATTCCTCACCACCTCACAATTCTTACGAAGGCGTTTTCGGGTGTAACAGTTCCATCACAGTACTTACGAAGTCGTCTTAGGGTGTAACAGTTCCATCACAGTACTTACGAAGGCGTGTTAGGGTTTAAAAGTTCTATCTATTGTAGTACTTACGAAAGCGTTTTAAAGTGTAATCAAGACTTACGAAAGTGTTTTATGTCTTAGGGTGTAACAGTTCCATCACAGTACTTACGAAGGCGTCTTAGGGTGTAACAGTTCCATCACAGTACTTACGAAGGCGTCTTATGGTGTAACAGTTCCATCACAGTACTTACGAAGGCGTCTTAGGGTGTAACAGTTCCATCGCAGTACTTACGAAGGCGTGTTAGGGTTTAAAAGTTCTATCTATTGTAGTACTTACGAAAGCGTTTTAAAGTGTAATCAAGACTTACGAAAGTGTTTTATGGTGAGACAGTTCTATCACAATAACTTACAAAGGCTTCTTAAGGTGTAACAGTTCTATCACAGTACTTACGAAGGCGTCTTTAGGGTGTAGCAATTCTATCATGACGAAGATATTTTCCCGTCGACTCGTAGTTTGTTCCTGAAACTCCGGACTGTCGCGAGGAGAAGGCTTCATTGAATTGATTTTATCTGTTGTCGGGAACATCTGTGACAGACAAGATTTAACTGATTATTTATTGTTTATTTATTTAAAGTTACCATTAGTGAACGCATTGTTTTTTTCTTAATGAATTTAGTAAGATAATTATAACGGTGAATAAAATATTAAGGTAATAAATGGTCTTTTACGTCCAACTACATATGGATTTTCTGCGGTAGTACTCATGATATGGATATTTAAATATATTAATCAAAATGGTACCTCAAAATATATATCATCGGAAAGCACCAATAGTGTGATTACAACACAGTGTGTCTTTATCAACGTTTTATTCATGTCACTTCTAACAAAATATATAAAATTCTGGAATTCCTAAAAATAATAATAAACTAAACTTAGATGTAGATATATACTCAATAGTTTTAACACTAATATGCTGTGTTGTATGCTATACTACTCTTAACTAATAATCTGTCGTAAAAGTACGAACTACGTGTAATGCCACCTCCCCAGTCTGAATTGATATCTGATCGACATTAAAGTAGCTTTATAACCTCCGATATATAAATTATGCATTGTTGCTATATAGTGTGACAAATAAAAAAAACCCATATCGTTATTAGTTTGTACTTATTTCAAGCAGAGCTATATTATATTGCCTGTTCAATTCCCTTGGTCTTATAAGGACAATTTCCGTTTTTGTTATGCATCTTATTGCTGGAAGCAATATTATTAGAAAGTGAATTATACAAATGCATCATCACAAGCGTTTAGTGACTTGTTATTCATGCAAGCCAACATACATGTATTTTAGGGTTAAATGCAATTTTATCAATAAAGCAAAAATTTAACAACAGAAAAAAAACCATAAACAGAAAATTAAAGAACAAAACAAAATGACATTTAAAGTGTGCGCAAAAACTGAAAATACATACAAAATGTGCAGACAATTTGCCGAGAGTTAACTTGGTATATTTTTCCATTGGACTTCGTGACACTCCAGGCGAGTCCTCGGGTCTGTCACATTTATACGGTGGAATCTTCATGTCTAATGTTTTTATACTGGACAATCCGCTGGGGACCCGTGGCGTCTCTTCATTGTCTTCGTCTTCCTCACACAAGGTCACTAGGTGTCCTGTGTGATTAGTTCCTGTGAGACGCGGGAGGGTCAACCGCGTCCTCTCGGGGTCCGGAGTAGGCACATCCATTCTATCTAGCCTTATCTTTTCTTGAGCATGCTCTCCAATAAGTTTCTGTAGATTTAGTCAAAGAACTACATAATAACACCGACTAAAACTTAAAAGTAATGCAAAACAAGAAAAAAACAATAAGATGCATTAGTGAATGATCATCGCGTGAAAAGCTTGCCAAACTTTGATATGTTAATTTCTAATTACTTATTGTAAAATCCTATATAAGATGATAGTGTGATTGTACAACTACAGTTTTGATCTGCATCTATACAATTTATTCGTCCATGATTGTTTATGTTTTTATTTTGTTAACTCTATCCGTCAGGTATTCTTCGCTTTATCCTCTTCATCGCTCACATTGCTAAGTGAGATAACGTAATTATATTAAAAGTTATCATTAGATTTTTGTTACTGATGTTGACGTCAAAATGTATAAAAATATGAAAAAATCCTTAAAATTAGTTATTGGGAATTTTTAGAGTTTGAAGAACTAAAATTACTTCATATGACCTAGATATACTATATTGGTAACCGTTCGTGATGTAAAACTTCACACCGCGTTGTTTGTTAATGTTATTGGCGTCGGTTTCTTTCTTGACTGAAACTTACTCTGCACACCAATGTTTTGTCACAAATGAATACTGAGGAAATACTAAATTAATCCAGTCGTAATATATAATTGCTTGACGGAGTGCGATTTCTAACAGAGAATGAAATTATAGTTACACATTGTTGATGTCAGTTTAGAAATAATCTAATTGTGCGTCAACTAAAAAGCGAAAAATCTAGGAATTTTCTATTATCACTCAAATAAAAAAAGAAGGAAAATGTTCTATGATCTACATCTATTAGCTTCAATACACAAAGGCAAAGCCAACCTTTTTTAGTTGATCATAGTACTTGGACATGTCATTGTAGACTTCCGGCGACATGACAAACTCCTTCCTCTTCTTCTTCTGTCCCGTATTTACTCGCGGAGCTGCATATCAAATTTATTGTGTAATTGTTAAAGATATCAAAATATCTAAATCGTATAATAAAATTGACTTTCAGTTATATTAACTAATAAAGAATGTTCTGAATTTTATGTTTGGCGAAATAAATACAATGTTGACTATTGATGAAAAAAATGCAAAGGTTTAGTAAGAGACGCCGGTAGGTATCTATAGTAACGTGGTAATTTGCTGGCGAAACGTCATATTTTTTCAGAGACAAATGCTGAATATTCGCGTACAAAATAATGGTTTTAATCACCACGTTTAAACAGTGCACTATGAAAAGGCACTTATACTTACAGGGCGCGTTTCCAAGTTCTGGGAGTATGACATCACACATTGGGTCCAATTTCTTTTGAACTTGGCCAGCTTTTTTAGGTTTTGTCGACTTCAACTTTTTAAGAACTTCACATGAGCCCTGAAATAAATATTTCCAATGTTAACTACTGTTGTCGGTGTTTCCTCCTAATTTTTCCATTTTCGGTTTGCGAATACAAATCAAGATCAAGATGGAGCTCAATGAATGCCATAGTACAGAAACGAATAACTTACAGACTTGATGAAATACAGCCATTCGCTGGTTTTCCCATCCTCTGTTATAAGTGTGCCTCTTCTGCAATGGATACAAAATGTTGTTAATACGTATCAACATTTCACCATTATTGTAGTGAGTGTGGACTACTCATTTAAAGATGTTCCACCGCTGACAAATGGCATTTTTTCAATATCAAAAACAGGAGCAGACGATTTAGTATTTTTCTTCGGTTACAAAAGTTACTTACTTTACACCATTACCACAATTGAAAAGTTTGAGCTTCTAAGTTTACTTCAAGTTAAAAATATGAAAAATAATTAATTGCATCCAGAAAAAATTCCGTGTCACTAATCCTATATGGAATGAAGTACTGATTGCGCATGCACCAAAGGCGAAATAAATTATTTAATATCATTTCTTTTGTGTTCATTAGACGTATATATACAAGATAAAACACCAATTATTGTTCAAATGATGAATATCATTTATGCTCTGTCGGCGGTGGAGCATCTTTGAGTACACTAATATATACAAGTAAAATATATAAAAATTGACATGTTTATGCTTAAAAACACATTAATGATTCCGTTGTTTAAATGGACGTTCCGGGAGTTCCACCGCTAACTGATAATTTTCAAATTTTAAATTTCTTCCCTATTTTTCAAACATTCTTTTAAAATAGTATATGCCATAATACAGTTATATTTTCCCATTCACTACCTGATATTTTAGCATTCGAGTTTCGCCTGTTATTTCGTTTTAGATTTTTTTTACTTTTTTTTAGAAACGTCCAAAAGAGAAAACATTTGAAATAAATAAAAACGACGTCGATTAGAAACCAAGGTGAGACCAAGCGATGTTGAATATAGCTTACTTGAAGAAGTGTAAGAGGCATGCTCCTGGTTCGTTTTCTAACTTCTCTATCGGCCAAGTCTGCATCATCGGTACTTGTCTGGCATAGGAAAAAGTCATGTTGATTAAACACGAAACTTATAAATTTATAAATTAAATCTATAAAGCTTTGGTATAACATATGTCTGTTACTAGTAATGATTATAACTTTATCAGATTTTGAATGGTGCTTTTGTATAAATGTTTCATTTAGGATGACGACTATGATATGTGTTCAGTGTGTCGTTGTTAACGACTGGGCATCTCACGACAACAGAGACGTTAAATATACTCAATACTTACTGGTGTATTTACCAAAACAGAACCGAATCCCCAACATAACGTCTGTTCAATAGATCCCATTATATCCTATTTTCATTTGGTTTTCAGTATTATATTATGACACGATAAGACAAGAGAGTTTGCGTTTTTTCCGTCCACCATTAGGTGGTATACCTTAGGAACTGGACGTGCTCCGCCTCCTCCTCGGGGTTTTCTGCTTTCATGAATATCCTGTTGAAGTCCTCCTTTCCGATCACGAGAAGTTCCATAGGCGAGGCGCTCTCCACTGTAGCGGTTCGTAGTGTGTTAAAGATCAGGCCGATCTCCTGTTGTACATCAATCAATGTGATAATGTTAGAGACTAACGTATCTCAGATTTTATTGTATTTAAGTTGAGCAAATTGAATTTGTTGTCAAATTTCGTCTTCTATGGGGATTTTATTGTCAAAGGTCTGGTACAAGTAAAACGATATGTAAAACGTTTATTTTACATTTATATAAAAGCGAAAGTTGCGACGTTGTTATGAGTCGTATGTATTTTGTACATAGTGGGTTTTATTGGTATTAATTTTAATTATTAACGATATTTCAACATTCAAAAGCGAAAGTTGTATCAATTTAAGATGTCACTTAATGACACTTAAGCCATATTGCATTTGGTTCAGTTACGCAATATAACATTTGCAGTACATTGTAATTGACAATCGTTTGTTACTGTAACTTTTTCTCCACCATAATTCCAGGAATTAGTCGTTCTAGGACGTGTTAGTCACGAAATGGACCGTTATCTATGGGGAACTCTAGGTTATCATGTTAACATTTAGACTAGTCATAGAAAAGGACGCCATTAAATCAGTAAGTTACTACAATGTAAGTTGATTTTATCAAATGAATATTTATAGGAGAAAGGATTCCATTTTAGTAAACATAGTCAATCATGCAGTCTCGTGCGAAATCAAATTTCTTATTTTCTAATAAGGTAATAATTATCATTTAGATTATGCCGAAACATTAATATTCTATTAATATAAAATTTTCTATTAATATATTAATATTATTATTGAAACTAATTGCTCTGTTTAAGCTCGTGATTTAATAAAACATTGAAACTTTTACCACATTTATAACATTTATAACAAGGTAAAATTTTGCAAAAAGCCATACATTGAATTACAATAGCCTAGAAAAAACAAAACATCTACAAAACCACATCAATAGGCATAGTTAAAACTAGAATGCCTAGAATCAGCTAATACTTAATTAGAAAAGTCTACGACGAACACGCATCTGTTGGAACAAAGTCAGACCATAGAGGTGGTCAGTAAAATAGTAGTTGTAATTGTTTCACATGAACTAACACATTAAACAACCAATCATTACGAGTAAAACGTTACAGGTTGACAATGAAGTTAGACAAAGAATTTAATTTTAATATACTTTACCCCGTCCTCCCAAGAAAACTGCAATAATGACATAATTATAAAACAGGTGAATTACTAATTACGTCACGTGATTCATCGTGTTGTGGAACTATAGAGAGGAACACACATTTTTAGAATTTTAACTCGTGAAAACATACAGTACAATCGGTGCAATTTCTGATATATTAAAATATTAATATAGCTACCACAAATACATTGTTTAAATACGTGACGTTAGTACATATTAAAACGTAACGTATGTCGATTCTAATTTATTCCTTTCACTGGTGACATGTATAATATGCTATTCTTCACTACATCACCTACCCCGAAACTCATCCCCTTCGTCAGTCTGGCCATGGTGTTAACACGTGTTTCTCTTGTCCGCTCGTCATAGATCATCTTCTTCACGTACGCTGAAAAATACATGGATTAAAACATGAAAGAATCTCCAAAGCTAACAATGCAATGTTAACAGTCACCAATTCTTACATTGGTAACAAGGCGGTCTTTAGCAAATATGGCCGTCACTTCCATAGAAACGCTGTTCAAAATGAGTTGTCCGTGCTAACATTAGATAATAAAATCACAATAGAGAAAAGGTGTAAACTATCTGTAGAAGCAGTTATTACGAATCTTAGGAATGGCACTGTTATTGGTGGGTATTTATATATAAATCTCCTCCATGAACACTAAGAAAAAGGCTTCACCTAGATAATAGTGCTTTCCAGTTATCAATGAACTCACCAACGCCCGAGAGGATGAAGTAAAAAGACTCGGCCTTGTGTCCTTGTCTAACAATGGCTTTCTTAGGACCGATCCTGGAAAAGGATGTATATGTATATACTATCAAAAAGTTTATTCGAAGTCCTGAATTAAAAAAAAATCTAACACCAAATTGTATCTATATGTATTGTTTTTAATTTAAACTTTAAATTTAGACAAGATAAAGTAAAAAGAAAATCTAAATGATAAAGTGTAAAATATCTGTAATAAAATATATGCGATACGAATTTAAAGCATGTTACAAGAATTCAATCACTTACGTTTGGTACCAAGCCACTTTGCAAAGTTTTTCTTGTGTGTGAAGTGGGTACTCGGACAGTGACCGCAGGGTCTGTAGTCCATGCATCACCTTGACAAAGGCAAACATTACATATTTTCAATTATCCATAATCTTTAGATCAGATCATCCAATACTCTCTATCGAAAGCTTAATTTTGTGTGCTCTGATGGGAAACCAATACGCGAATTATCACATTAAAGCAGTTATGAAAACTCTTAAACCATATCAAAAGAAAACATATTGCAGAGTGACCTTTGAAAAAATTGAATAATTTCATGACATAAACACAAAGGTATTGTTAGGCCAATTGTGCTTACCTGTTGAATCATTTCCGGACTACGGAAGTTCCATCTCGTGGTGAGCGTCTTCCTGTGATCAGCCGTTAAGGAAATCTAAAACAAATAAATGTTATATTACTATACAAATGTTATACAGCAAATGACTCTTGTGATTGGTTTACATTCTTAGGCTTAACATGTACTTCTGTAAAACATAACGAATACGTTTACAACCAAGTAATGATTACAGCGTAGTATTTAGCATTCAACGGCAAGGTTTTTGTAAGATGTCTGTAATATATTTACATTCTGAGTGTTTCGTCACTATATGAAACAACCAACCGACGAAAACAAACATTTGCTATGAAAAAAAACTATGAATACACAATGAATACAACGATTCTCGTGCATTGCTAACAGCTAATTTCAAACAATACGCCAGTTTCATATTAATAAAAATAGTCCCCCACAATATTTTAATGTATAATCTTTAATGTGTTGTTTCTTGATATAGAATTAATTAATGTTTACTGTAATCAGCCAATCAAATCTTATTTAAGCTATATCTCTTATATATCGTTTGTCATTTGCAAAAAAAGGTCAACCGGAAGGAGGAAGCTTGAAAACGCGACGTTGTGGAACGACTTTGTCATCCAGGTGTTCCATTAATCTCATATGGGTGTCATAATTTTATATATAATAACCTTTCAATATTTTTTATTTTCATAAATTGTTCTAATGGAAATATATAGATTGAATGTATTTTTCTAATTTTCATAGCGTCTATGAATAGAAGAAGCTATCTACATACAAATGAATGTAGATAGCTTCTGCTATTCATAGCCGCTATGAAAATTAGAAAAATACGTTCAATCCCTATACGTGTATTACGAACTGCTCTTATAACGAAGTGATTTTGTCACTAAAAACAGTGTTTTACTGTAGTATGTTTCCAGCGGTTTTTTATTATTTTAATATGTACATATAAGAATGTAGCCGGTATTTTAAGTCATGGGAACAAGGAAGGAGTAAGATCGGTTACAAAAAAGTCCGAGTAGATCACAATCACCAACTAATGAACTAATATCTATAAATATGATAAGATTGGCATTGACGTTAATCATTTCCTTATTCCTTTATCATGAATGTGTCCGTAGAGAACCAGTCTAACCAATGTCTATTGTACCTTTGTCGTCATAAAGAAAATTATAATCTATTTTCATGGCGCTAATTCATAATCTGAATAGCAATTAAACGCTGCAATAATGATATAAGTATTTTATGATTAATATGGGTTCAATCGTGATATCAATTTATGGAGAATTATGACTTTAATATTAAAAGTTCTGGAGACACTTTCACCGCAGAAAACAGTCCAAACCAGCAATTATGTAAACAAATATTCGTGTTAATGGTCATGGTAATAAGGTAAATGTCTGTACAAGTTGATATCAATACGTGTAAATAGCCTTCACGCCATTAAGGAAATTCATTATTAAAGCTTGTATTTACAATAGTACGGAGATCGGATTTATATAGATATATAATCGACCCATGTCATTATACTGGTATGTCACTCAGTGGAAATCAAATTGATTTCGCCGTCTTAAGATTGTTTATTTGTTGCAGTGTCACACAATAATTATTACTTACTGTTAAAGAAGCCAGCCTCTATCAGAGCACCAGCAGGGAGGACATTGTTTAAGATATCGAATTTCAATCACAACCCTGACGATGGCTCGTGTACCAAGGTGTTACGGGTCACACCTTTATACGTGGATTTGATACGATATTGATTATAATTAATTCAAACCCTGTGGTCCATTTCAAAAGCGGAATTTATATGACATGTTAAATATGAGAATGGTCGAAACACTGAAATACAATTATTTTAAATGAAGGCTAGAAAATAGTATCGACTCGATTGCTGCTCTTTCTTATTCTTTTGATGATTTAAAAATTGCCTCTGTTTAATTTGTAGGGGAAAATATTATTTAGAGTTCTTATCAAAATTAGGAATACTCTATTTTATTGTCCAGTATGACATTACCATACATTGGTCGTTATGGGTTTTATTAATCTTAGATTTAATATTGTCCATACGATCAGCACCAAGTTAAATTCAACTTGTCCACAATCAAGGTCTATCGATATTGAATCGAAAGAATACAAACACTTTTCCTTTTGAGAATATTAATCTCCTGCTTGACTTCGCTCATGTTCCTGTTGAAGAAAAGCCCGCTTGGGTTAACCATTTGGAGGGTCGCGGTGACAGATTGGTTAAGATTCCCTGACATACTACCACAAACCTTCAACCTTTTCCTTAAATAACCCTGGCTGTACTAATGAAATCAAACTATATAAACTACTGTATAGTATGGAATACGATACTTCAGGCCACAAATTTGAAGGCCATGAAAATCCCCCTCTCCCCCACTCTTAATCTCGGCTTTATCAATGTTCTTTTAGAAGGAGGGTCTAAGTTCATTGTAAAGCATGGACTCATACTTTAAATAATAGTTTTGTTACCTACTTAATTACCTCTCGCTTGGTCTGTCTGTCTTTAGAAAATAGTTGTGTTAGCTACCTACCTCTCGCTTGGCTTTGTACATGTTCTTGTCGAAGGACAGACCACTGTCCAGCATTGACTGTGATACCGTAGACGCCTCCACCTCATTCGCTATATCGACAAAGGACTTAAGCTCTTTCTCGAGACGGTTCTGGTCGCTACAGAGGGGAAAATGAATGTGTCACAATGAAAATAATGTTATAGAGAGAGAGATGGTCTAATAAGCATCTTGCATTTTTGTACTGAGTGCAAGTGCCATATATTCGTGTCGTGTTCATATTTAGCAGTAAACATTGTCTCATTTTTAATGCTGAAACATACTGCCGGATAAACTAACAGGGCATCTCAGCCACATTATACCGACAACATAGTGTTCCTTTCCCTGAATGATAACTAAGAGCAAAACCTAAAATACCGTCGGTATAAATTTTGGTACGTATCAGTTTAAGCAAATAAAACATTACCTCTGTCTTACATAATGGACTTATCAACATATACGATCCCTTTTTTGATATTTCATATCTAAAATATTTTGATAAGTGCAATATTTCAAACCGATTATTATTGATGAAAGGTAACTATAGGGTTATGAATGCCAACGACTAATCATTAACGCAGCATGTCTTAGACGTATAATGTTCTTTGATTTGATATGGTGCATTAACGTTTGGGTCTTGGATAGATAAATATGTTTTCTCCAAATAAAATTTGCTGGGGTGGAGATCGTTCGGCGATTTAAATTGGTAAAGCCGTCCTTGGAATACCCAAAGCGAGATGTATTGTGTATTAACGACTGCGGTTCACCATTACTACTGCATGTACATACCGAGGTTTGATATGGTGAAGATTAACCTTACCAACAGACCAATAAAGCCTCTAACAAAGTGTAACAGCTATTAATCCATACTAATCCAACATCAGAGGCAGAAATAATAAATTGTCACTGCGGAACTGTATGCTGTAAATAATGTCGCAATTTACTGTATTTAATTGTTCTTGTCGTTGAAACGTTTTCGCGAATTTGAATTGCCTACGAAATACTCTAACTTATATAAATATGCTAATTTATATTAATACGCTTATTTATATAAATACGCTAACTTATATAAATACGCTTACTTATATAAATACGCTAACTTATGTAAATCATATATTATGTATTATTTACTAGTAACTATCTAACACCACGAACTTTTCTACGTTTAGGAAATATATCTCACTAACTACGTATATCATATATATTTCAGGGTAATAAAGACAAATATGATATCATGATTTGAACCTTATATTCAGAATTTTACTGATGACGTATTCACGATAAGTTACTTCCTTATATGATTGTGTTATCGACTTTTTATCGTATCAACATCTCACTGTCGTGGATTTGATATCATATTTGTGTATCCTCGAATAGCACACGCATCGCAAATATTAACACCTCTCCAAATTAACAACTGAAAGACAATCTACTGGATAAATGCCTTGTATAGCTTGGAATATCTCTGAAGGAGAGACCTCAAATTTACTTGAGATAGACGCTATCAAAGTGTACGTAAGTAAACTGATATATATTCTTAATAGTGTTCATTTTTTATATCTTTGAAGGCTGATCCCAATATACTAACAATTTCGTTGGACTGGTTTGTTACGAATGTTTTTTGTTGTTTTTTTCTGTTATTATTATTTATTTCACTGTTTAAAGATGCTCTACCGCTGACTAATGGTGTTTTTTCACTATCAAAAACAGGAACAGACGATTTAGTATTTTTATTCAGTTTCAAAAGTTGCTTACTTTACACCATTACCACCATTGAAAAGTTTGAGCTTCGTATTTTGCTTCATGTTAAAAATATGAAAAATAATTAATTGCATCCCGAAAAAATTCTGTGGCACTATATCTTATATGGAATGAAGTAATGATTGCGCATGCACCAAAGGCGAAATATATCATTTTATGTTATTTTTGTGTTAATTAGGCATATATATACCCGATTAAACACTAATTATTGTTCAAATTATGAATATCATTTATGCTCTGTCGGCGATGGAGCATCTTTAAACAAAATGAAAGGACATTTATCTCATTTAAAAAAGCCAGGATTATTGTTATTGATGTTGTCAATCTTGATCATTTCGACTAAAATTGATTTCGAAATTGGAATTCAAAAATGTAAAATCACCAAGACTTTATAGAAAGAAAAGATTAAATACTGTAACATGACTACCTTCAAGAAGTAATAAGCTTGACATAACTATAAAGTATAGGGACATTAAAACAGCTTTACTTACGAAAGGGAAATGAAAATACTAGACACTCAAAACCTCGTATTTGACCGGCATTTATTTGGACAACACTTGCATTTCATTTCATTACAATAATTGATCCCTAATCCATCTTTAAATATCCTTCTTTAAATATACCTCCTAAGTTCTGTTGGTTTAAACACAATAAAGTGTATAGATAGGTCACTAGTTTCTCAATCAAAGTAAGTCAAATACTCTATAATCTCTTGGTATTATTACTGACGGCCTAACATCGGGTTTACAAAGTAAACAAATCCGTGAGACGCGGGGACCTAATTAACACCGTGTTATGTGTTATAGAGGTGTTCATGGATTAATACATGTCCCGTTCTCAAACACCGGGGACATTTGAAGACTTTTTAGTTTCATTTTGCGTATACATATTGATGGGGATGGAAACAAGACCAACGACAAACAAGGAGCAAAACAGTGTTTATAAATCAAATAATATTTCATTTCGTTTATTTGATATCAAATAGAGATTAGGCATTAGCCATGACTGAGTGGTATGATATTAGTCCGACAAGGACCGTTTACATTATAACTATAGACAATACTGCGATAACATTGGTCAATATTGAACAGTGTCCATCAAACGGAATATATAACGATCTATAGTTCAATATGCTACATTGCGGGTTTATAATTTTGTCGTTTTAAAGATAACGGTACTGTGTTCATGATCAGGCAATTTATGTAAATACGGAGCGTGTTAAATATCACCTGAATGATTTTTAATATCGCAGTTAGCATCAGTTCGCGTTTCAGTCTGTTAATATCTGCGGCTCATCACGTTCAGTCTGACTATATATAGAATAACACATACAAATAAAAGTAAGTGTATTTAAGACATTTTGTTAATGGCTATATTTTTGTA